>NW_009260484.1:3650761-3693214 GCF_000687185.1 Egretta garzetta
GAACAGTAGTGAACCCCACATCGGGGAAATTATTTTCTTATGTAAGAAACATTCAGCAAAAAACATTTAATTGTTAAAAATACGATTCCATACTCCAGTCGTTTTCACCACAAGACTTAAAGACACTGCTCTGTCAGTGGAAGTGGTGCATAGGCAGGAGTGAGGTTTTGAAGCCATTTCACAAATATTTCTGAAGTATGAGTAGTTGCTAACCACGCATCTAGTCTATTAGGAGTTTGAACAAGAAAAGCTAGGTGGTCCCCTGTTCTGCTCTGGAAAGGACAGTTAAGAGGCTTTAAGAGGAGCCCTAAAAGTTTATAATTAGTAAGTTTGATAGAAAGGCTTACAGAGTTACTATGATGCACATAAAAGTAAGAAAGGGGAAACCATTGATGACAGAACTTTGTATAGGGAGCTTAAAATGATAGCTTTGTTTCAGCATTTAGAGGGAAAACCTGGTTAAAGAAGAATTTTCAGCTCTTGCTTGACAATTTTTAGATGAGGGAAAAGCTATGTTGTTTATCCAGTATACTTTAAATATGGGAAAGTGTCCGATGTTTTAGTATTAACTTTGCTGTTATACCAAAAAAACTGGGGAGGTGGTAGTTTTTTTTACTTTTTTGAAGGGTGAATTTTTTTTAAAAAGGGGGTCAAGGCATCCTGTGAGGAACTATTGATTTTTATCAGGTACGGAATTGTTTGCAGAACCTTATGCCACAGTTCATTAACAAACATGTAGAAAGCTGAAGGCTCCAGTGTCACATGACATATCTGAAGGTCAGCTAAAGCGAGTATGAGAGTGTGTTCACTTTTACTTTAAAAACAGTAACAAAAAATTTCACTCCTCAAAAAGCTGAGGACTTACACTCTGTGAGCTATCATTTTGATAATGTTTGCAACCGTGACTTTAATAATTTCCCTAAGTATAAGCTTTGTATCTGCCTGTAAAATGTCAACGGTTCTCTTTCAAGTGTTTGAATGTTGGTCTGGTTTATATCCCAATTCATGTTGGGGAAAAATACCCCCACGTATAAAATTTGTGTATGTGCATTGATAGCACATTGAAATAATATTGAAATGTACATTGAAAAAATGTTTAGGCATGAATTTAAGCAACTGCTGAATTGTAATATTCAAAACTTTTGTGTCTCAGATTCAGAGAAATAGCAGGAGCCTTAGAAGAAGCACTTTCAGATACACTAGAGGAAGCACCAGGTAAAATTCTATTGCAAAAAATAATTTCTCTGTTGCAAAGAAATCGGTGGTAAAAATAGCAGTGGTTACTGTCTGTCTATTGAGTATTAGTAACATGCATCCTGCGGGTTCACAAGCTTTCTGTTTTCTGATGAACTGATCGAACAGTATAATACATTTTTATAGAGAAGGCAGTATGAGAGTACTGTTCCGTGTTCACTTCACTTACTAAAAACACCCCTTTTGGCAGCAGTCATTAACATATTTGTGGAACTATCTCCTCAGTGCAAGAAGGAACTAAATTATCATTTGGCATCCTGTAAGTGACAACCAAAAGGCTATGTGTTACTGGGGCATATTTTTCTTAATTGTTGTAAGGCTATATAGAGGCAAAACCATCTATCTATTGGCAGCATTTAGGCTTGCTATGGCTTATTGTTTTGGTGTCTGCTCCAAAAACATACATTGATTTATGAGCAGATGAGGAGTTGTTGTTTTGGTGTCTGCTCCAAAAACATACAAACATACATTGATTTATGAGCAGATGAGGAGTTATGCACAAGAAGGATTAGAGTGGAAGGGAAAACCTGTATATTCATTAGAAGTATATTGTAATAAAAAAAACTTATTTCAGTTAACAGAGTAAATATTCATGAAGAAGGCAACTAAGAGCCTTCTTAGGGGTGTGTGTGTATATATATGTACACACACATGCTCTCTGAAGCAAGCAAGGAGAAAAAAATCCTAATGGAGATGAAATACATTGTGTGTGCGTGTATGTATATATATATATATATATACACACACATGCTCTCTGAAGCAAGCAAGGAGAAAAAAATCCTAATGGAGATGAAATACATAAATCCTACCACTTCAAGGTGTTTGCCTGGAACTTGCAGACACATTCCTTAGCTCTCTAATTGTATGCTATAAAATGTTAGTACATGAACTGCTTTAGAAGTACTTGGTTTAAATACAGATATTCCTACTGTGATTTAAATAAATATTTCTAGCAGATAGATATTACTGTGACAGGAGCAGTAGTTTAGTGCTAAGGGAGTATTACTGTCGTGGCTGGCAAGCATGTTTAATATAACTTCTTCATAAGACAGCCAAAAATTATCCTGGAAATGTTACCTCCTGAAGTGGATTGTTTGGCCAAGCTCTTCCTGCCTTTGTTGCAGGCAAATTCTCATTTGTTGCTTTTGCCTGCACAGCTACAGTGAGACTTAATGGAATTTGAAATCTAAAGCAGTGAGGAGCTAATATTTTAAGAGTTTGTTTCAGACAATGCTTAATACATCCTCTTTGCTATCTTTGTGGTTGTGACTCTTTGTGTTTGGGGTTTTTTTTTTTACTTTTATTTGATCTCAGGTAATGCAGTTACACTGATGATCTTTGAAAAACGTACTTAGGAACTTGACCTTTGTTGTCTGATTGTTTCTAGCTGGTAGCTCATACTGTCTTTTGGCCACTCACATGGTCTGGATGAGTCTTCTGAAGTGTTGGTCAGATCAAATGTTTTTACCATTACTAGCACACCGTCTGTGGAAACTTAGTCTGCAAATTTTGGCACGCTACTCTGTGTTCATTGGTGAGGTAAGAGAACCAGCATGCTTATGGTTTTGGTGATTGTGTATGTCCATCCATAAGAGACCTTCTGAAAAAAAAGTATGTGACCTCTTTTTAACTGCTTTTTTTCTGAACTTAACATTCTCTAACAAGAACACTTTCAACCAGTTCATAGGAAAAAAAATAAGGGGGGGGGGTGGTAAGTTAATCTGGATCAATCGTTCAGTGTTGAGACTATAAACATGGAATTTTCATGGGCAACTGACTCAACATCAATGATTCCCTGTTTCTGAGCAGGAGAGGTAGTACTTCACTCTTCCACTCTGCTCCCAGCCATACGTGCTTCCCCCTGTTTCTTGTGTCATAGAAAGACAGCATGATAGAATAATTGGGATTTAAAGGGACTTCTAGAGGTCGTCTGGTCCCAGTTCCTGCTCAAAACAGGGCAAGCTTAGATAAGGTTGTGCAGAGCCTTTTCAAGTTGAATTTTGAGTGTATCCAAAGATGGCGATTTCACGCCTCCCTAGGAACCCTGGTCCAATGCCTGACCGCTTTTTCCTCATACTTGATCAGAATTTCCCTTGCTACAGTCCATGTTTGTTGCCTCTTACTCTGTCACTGTACATCAAGGAAAAAGTCTGATTCCATCTTCTTTATACATGCCCCTTAGGTAGTTTAAGACAGCAGTAGTATCTCCCATTATTCTTTTCTTAAGATTCAGTGACTCAGTTCTCTCAGCTAAATTGGCTTATGAAATGTACTGCTAAATACCAGAGTTAAAACACAGTAGTTAAGTGAAGCACATGCCTGACAGCAGAGGGCTTGAGGAGGTGGGAAAAGGGGGTTGTTTGATAGCAGCAAGTCATTATGGTAATGTATTCCAGCATGTGAAAATAAACTGTATTTCTGCAAAGCAAATAATGATCAAATTTTTGGTATTGCACATTCCTCCAGTGTAGTAGTTAATTTGAACACCACACAGGTGAAAATTGCCTTAGGACTGGACTGCCCTCTACTATAGTGACAAATTCATTCCATATCATCCAACTCCTTAGTGCACCAAAAACTGTTTTAAAAATACATTTTTTTAATGTAATTTAGGAATGCTAATATCCTTTTTACATGTGGCATTCTAATGCTGAGAACTTACAAATCCTTTATATACTGTTTCTGTTTGTCCAACTTTATCTGCCTTCAATGTTACTAGGGTTCACGTCTCAATTTGATGTTTCAGGTTTCCGTAAGGCCCATTTCCAGTGAGAATATGAAGGAAAGCAAAAAATCTGTGCCAGTTGGTAGAAAGGAATCTTCTGTGAACCTCAACCCTAGTGAGGACCAAGGGAACGGGTCTTCTCCGGAAAGTCAGCCGTTGCCTTCTATATCTAGTGCTCAGTTGGTGTATGTTGCTGCAGATCTGGAGAGACTCCAGGATCAGGTTTGTGCTTGTGACTTTACTTCCAAAAGAGTCTTCATTGATCTACGTGCCAATATCGTTTGACATCTTGTTAAGGACATACAGTTGTTTAAAATAATGTACCATAAAGCTATTCTTTAATCTTAAATGCTAAAATTGGAGTCTTCTGATATAGAAAAATATCACCTGAAATAAACAGCCTACTCTGTGCTTATTTGGAATGGCAGATTATAGAGGAACCACTTCAGGTATTTAAACTCTCTTTATCAGTAGATGCTGGCCTTAACCCCTAAAATGATATGTTTCTGCTCATTTTTGGTGCAAAACATCACTGTGCCAGGGTCTTACCTTTGCTAGTAAAATCTCTGTTGCAGCTTGGATGGTGCAATACTCAGCTTTAATATTATGTTTTCTTTTAAATGTTTACTGGGTTTGGTCTTTGAGGTTGAAAAAGGTTTTATCATCATGATTATTAATGACCTAGAATCTTGAAAAGAGATGTATGGTATTAATTTTTGTCGAGTAGGGATTACTTCTGTGTCTTTTGGGTCAATAAGACTGAAATTTTTGTAATTCATGAAGTTGCAAGTTACATCTGGGTTGATAATATTTTCTTAATTCTAAATTATTTCCTCTGAGGACAACAGTAACGTAGGGGATTTGGGGCATAGGCCTTAATTCCCGTGAATATTGTATTCTTCTAGTACTGGTTTCCCATAAGTGCTGTAAAAAAAATACAGAAAAGATTCAAGGTGTATTTTGATGCACTGTAAACATACAGAATGTAGCAAAAGTAGTTAAAATCTGTTTATAACATAACCGTATCTCTTTTGGGTTTTTTTAATTCAGATTCCTGACATCTTAGAAATGATTAAACCAAAACTTGAAATGATTGGCTTCAAGAATATATCTTGTATTGCAGGTAAAGCTGAGAGGCTGAATTCAGTCTCTGTCCCCTTTCTGCCAAATCCCCTCTGCCAACCAAACAAAATCAGCTTTTACACACATTTACAATGAAAATTGTGATAATACTAATGTTTTTATTACTTAATGAAACTTGCTTTAGTTTGTTAAATAGAAATTGAATAGATGTGTTGAGTCTAGAAAACATTTGATTAAAATTGAGTGAGTCTGAGTCTGAACTGCTTTGCTTTTTTGGGGGGGGGGGAAGGGAAGTGAAGTAAGTTGTCATTGTCCAGTAATTAGGGTGCTTCTCCAGGAAGTGAGGGACCTTAGAAGATTCATATCATATCTTTAAACTTCTACTTGTAAAGGAAATGGGGAAGAAGTAAGGAGAGGCTTTCCATTATCCAGCTGAAACTAAAATACTTCTCTAAAAACATTTTTCGCTGGCCTGATGAATCAAATAAGGATGAGAGTTATCAAAATACCTTAACTTCAGATGACAGAAGCAATTCAGTATTTTAGCTTCTTTTTTTTTTTTTTTTCTGTTTTTGCTGGGGTTTTTTTGTTTTGTTTTGTTTTGTTTTTTATCTGATCATTCTTTATGTGAAACACAGGGTCTGATTTTAATGTAGGTATTAAAGCCAGGCATGTAGCTGGGTGAGTGAACCTAGTCCCTGTCTTCAAGCATAGGCGTAAGTTCTGCACTGTGAATTCCCCTTCAATCTCTAAATCAGAGTTATTGGTAGATGTCCAAGTCCGTAAGACCGGTAGGAGCTTGTGCACATCCCCCCCTCAGTAGATGGTGTGTTTTCAGTCACAGCTTTTTGTTGAGCATGTTCCAGTCACTCCATAGGCAATTTAGGTACTGTGATAAGGAGTTTCACAACCACAGTTTCCTTGGTAGGTCAGAGCCTTTTGATTATGTAGCCCCTTGCTACATTGGTAATACTGAAAAAAATGTGAACTTGGAGACTGTTACTTCATCCCTTTTTTCCTTCCATTCCCTCCATCTGTTTTTCCAGATGAGGAGTGGTTGATGTTACTGGTAATGTTTTATAAATGGTTGGTGTGTATTTATTTAGTAAGCATCCTGTATTTGACACCAGCAGCCATTTAAGATAGTGAGTGAGATTGGGATGATGGAGGGGGCATGTCACATAATTTATGTTGTGATTGGGCAGGGTAGCTCAGTTTAAACTTTAGCATTTTTATTTCAATAGGAGCCTTGGAAGACTCAAAGACCTCTTTATCAGCCTGCGTGCCTACCTTGAATAACAGGATTATCCAGGATCTCAGCGAATCCTCCTTCGCTTACCTGAAGAGCGCACTGGAAGTTCCGAGGTTATATAGGAGAACTAATAAGGTCAGTGCTGGTGGCAGATGAAAAAATAAATCTCAGAAAGGCCTCTGCTAAGAATGTTAACCAGGCAGTGCATTTATGAATTCTTCAGACCTGTCCATATCTGTTTGACAGTCAAGATACCTATTAGATACTTGGAGATAATTTAGTGATTTACTGTTTACCTCATTGCAAAGGAAAAAAAATGGTATTTTCAAAATTTTAGGTAGGGTAACAATGATGAGGGCACAGGTGTGAGATAGAAGGAAGGGCAAGGAGTAGAACTGTTGATGTGCAAAAGAAAAAGGGTTAGCAAGAATAAATGTGTTTCTCTCGTGTCATAGCATATACCATAAGATGCAGTGCTGTTGAGTGGCAGGCTTCATTTGGGAGGATGACACTTCTGCCTGATGTGTCAAGAAACTTCTTCCCAGTGAGCTAGCTGCTTGGATTTGATTCAAAAAGTATCTTGCACAGAAGGAACAAGATGAGAATGGCTAAAAGGAGTAATCTGTTGAGACACTAATAAAAAGTAGTGGTGAAATACAGTACGAAAACAGATTGTCTGATCTTGGCTTGTTCTATTACTGTGACTTGCCTTTGCCAATCTGTCTGCACAGTTGTGTTGGTAGTTAGCTTGGTATCATTCAGGCAATAGAGAAAAATTTGAGTAACAGGAACCACAGACTACTACATCCTTGCCTAACTGGAACACCAAAGGCAGGCTGAAATGGGCAAGGGCACAGTTCTTTCCCATTTATCCCTCTCCCCTTGCTCTCCCTTCCTTTTTGTTTTTGGGGTGGGCACTGCCACTAGCAGTGCTGTACTTTTTTCAGTGGCTAAATGGAAAAAATTACAGCTGTTAAGTCTACTTATTTCAAGGATATTAAATTTCCTTTGGGTGGTAAACATTTAGGGTAAGCTGGAAGAAAAAGTTGTTCCTAAGGGAGTAGTTTATTACTTCAGTTTATTACTAGGGTTTCTCACTATCTTTGTTTTAAAGACATACTTAATCAGAAATTGTATTTGTAAAGAAGAAACAACCTCAAGGCTAATAAATTCATCTATGTAGTGACTAGGTTGTTCTGTCTTTAACAGAGAATATTTTTACTTAAAGAAAGAGTAGAACAAAGTGTGTAAGTCAAAGGAGGGTTAAAAACCTGACAACCCTACACTGTTTAGCTCAGTTATCTGAAAGCAAACTCTGCATAGTGGTTTAGTGGACTGCCATCATCTCTCTATTGTTCATGGGATGTTTAAGCAGGTGGTGGGTTAACTGTGCCAAAACAAAGACATAAGGACCTATCCATGTTCAGTTGAGTTGCTAGTTTGAGCTCTGTACTCCATGAGTGTGACTGCATTGCTCTCTTGGTCATCAGTCTAACTGGCTTTATGTGGTGCGAAGCCTGAACTGTTAAATAGGAGCAACACAACTTGAGTGGAGAAGGTACATTATTACAGTCATGTTAAGTTCTGGCAGCTTTATTTTTACTACGTTCTAATACTTTGATTTTTCAGCAGAATTCAGAATTTGGCATGAGGGTAGTCTTTGCAGGAATAAGATGCACAAAGACTCTTTGGCTTGGCCAAGTTCTAAGATTTGGAACTCTTAAGAGGTTAATGAGGTATTTCTGGTGTTGGGGGCTTTGTGTACCCTGGATATGTTCTGTTGCTCTGCAATGCATGAGGTTTACCCAAGCATTGTGTGGATCATCCCCAGAGACATGAAGCATTCTGCAACCAAAACTAGCTGAGCAGAAGATATTGAGGGGATATTAGTTATCCCAAAAGCATTCTTCTGGAAAATATACTGAGGGAGCAGCATGGTATAAGAACAGAAGGAATAATGTCTTCAGTTTAGTGAAGTATAGTACTAAATAGTAGGTCTTTTTAAAAAGATATAATAGGCTGTTGTGGTCACAGAGTCTGCTCAGCTTTCTTTGAAATCAGTGTGAGCAGGAAGTGCATTCAGGATCACGCCCTGGTAACAGGAGTGGTATCTCTCAAAAACCTTTGGTCATTTTGAACCCTGTTCTATATTATATCACATGGTATAACACTACTAAATGATTTTGTGATTATTTCTTTCCTATGTATGATGATGTTTTCATTGATACCTCGCGAATGGAGTATGTATCTATTTGCTTAGGTGCATCCTTAGCATTTTATATATGTGCTATAATTTGGTGTTGATGCTTTCAGTAAGTAAATTACTGGTTCTTTTTTCCTCACCTTGTTTCTCTGTCATCTACCAGGAGGTGCCAACTAAAGCTTCACCTTATGTTGACAGTGCTCTTAAGCCCTTCTACCGACTGCAGAATGAATACAAAGACATATTGAAGCAGCCCATGATTCATCAGTGGTTGGAAGGTGCCCTCTCTGAAAGCACACAGAAGTAAGAGAACCATACAGAATGTTCTTTGCATTAATTAAAAATTCCAGTCTCCATTGAATGGGCACAGGAAGAAACCAAAACACTACCAATTAATACAGCTGTAAGAAAACAAGAATATACACATTTGGCAGGATATTTTTATTCAGTTCACAGTTTAGTAGGGCAGTCTTAAAGCAATGCTTTCTTTAATTTATAGAATCATAGAGTCATAGAATGTTTTGGGTTGGAAGAGACCCTGAGAGGTCATCTAGCCCAACCCCCCTGCAGGAGCAGGGACACCGCTAACTAGATCAGGTTGCTCAGAGCCCCTGGCCTTGAATGCTTCCAGGGATGGGGCCTCCACTACCTCTCTGGGCAACCTGTTCCAGTGTTTCACCACCCTCATTGTAAAGAATTTCTTCCTTATATCTAGTCTAAAAATTGATCTTCTGTTTCCTAGTTAGCATCTTGAGGACTTCTTGAGCATGAATATCCATCTGCATTAAGTTCCTTAATGGATTTCATTTCTGTCTGTTTGTCTAGTTGTATTCTAAATTCACACTGCTGTGGGATGTTGCATTCTGTGAGTTCAACAAGTTAAATATATGACATGAGAAAGCAGTACTTGCTTTTGTTTGGAAGTTCTGCGAGATAATTTCATTGGATACACCCTACTTCTTGCATTATGGACAATTTATTCCTTGTGTCGGCTGTAATTTTCTAGATCTCTAATCTTGCTTCAGACTAAAGAGTCCCTTTAGCCTATTTTGATGTTTCCTGTTCCCATCTTCATAGCTGCTGTTTGCTGGTTTTCTTTGTCCTTTCTGGTCATAGGTGGTATAAGCAGAAGAGTCTGTCCAGGTTAAAGTGTGATGCTGGTGATTTCTGTCTGTCCTTACATGGTTTTCCTAATAATTCTTAGCATATTGCCTTGTCTGTTGACTGCTGCTGAGCATTGGATTGATGGTTTTTGAGAATTAGTCACATAATACTGAGGCTTTAAATTGTAGTCAGAATGTGAGTTCTTTCCTGCCATTTACCTCCTTATCCCTCCCTGCTGCTCCAGTTCTGGCACCTCTCAGGTACTTATTAGTGTTTAATGCATCTGCAGCATTTTGCAGTCTTTTTTTTTTTTTTGGTTATCCAGAATAAACTTTAAATTATAAGAGTTCTGACACTCAAATGTTCACTAACTGTCCTTTAAATTATTCTGAAGTATTTTGGACAGCACTAAGCACAGATTGGTCTGGATTCCACTGCTCACTTCCATTTTGCACAAAACCTGCTTATTCAAGCATGGTGTCTCTTCTTTCAACCAGTTATTAGTCTGTAAAAAGAAGCTTACTCTTAACCCATAGTAGTCGTGTTTGTTTACGTAACGTGGCTGAAGGACTCCAAAGATTTCTGGAATGTCAAGTCACATGCTTATAGAGCTAAAATATCTTTGAATCCTTGCCCGTCTGTCCATGTCTCTGTGTCTACTGAGCCTTGCTTTTAAAGCTTCAGTAAATCTGGTGACATCACACAAAGCGAGTAGCTGTTCTATAGTTCCTTGAATCCATCCAGAGCTTTTTTTTCCTCCAAAAAAGCAGTTTCTCACCATCTGTGTCAGTGTTACCAAAACCGACTTAAGTCCTAGGTTAAACACAATGGTAGGGGGACTGGGAAATACCAAGATACGAAAAGAGAGCATGGTTGACTTTTACTGGTATAATGTTACTTTTTGTAGAATGGTATCTTGAAACAGTTTCCATGGCACTGGCAAGCACTTTTTCTTGAGCTGTTCCTATCTAATTATCTCTTTAAAAAGCCTGCCTGCTTTCTGTTGCCTCCCTGTTTAAAAGTAAGCATCAAGAAGTTTCTTTCATCTTTCTTAATTCTTACAGTAATAGCTTGATCACTGTCATAGAGAAGCTCTTTGAAAGTTACAGATTTTAGCAATTTATAGAACATAGCTTAATCTGGTCACTTCTCTTATGGATCCTCTAATTTCCTATTGTTGCTCTATTTTCTCCTCTTAGCTGTTCTTAACAACTCACTGTCCTGGTCATCTGTTAGTTAATTTATATAAAGTTCTGCCCTTCCCATTTAGGCATGGGATTTCAGCCCATAATGCTTTTTGAAATGTTGTTGATTAGTTGATTTGTTTACCCTGTTTGATTCTATGCTTTCTTTGATGTGGATCCCAGTATGTGGGAAGCAATGTTTTATTCTGTCTTATGCCATTTCTAACTTGGCATTAGCATTCTTCTGACTTTTCCTGCCGGCTTCCTGAGAGTACTATTTAGATCAGTTTCTTCATTCTAGAAATAGACATTTCTGATGGTGTGCACTTGCATGCTCTCATACACACCTGCACTTCTAGAACTTGTCTAAAACAATGTATTTGGTTTTGGTTTGTCAGGCTGTTATTCTTGTCCTGCTTGTAGAAGGAATTTTATTTAGCACTCTACTGGTTGTATATAGAGGCTGATTCAGACTGTTTGAAATTGAGCAATCACATTCCTTGGTCTCTATTGAGTTCAAACATCTTGAAGAGGTCAAAAATGTTGAGATGAGAAGGAGGCGTCAACACAGAATGGCAATCTTCAGACTGACCTCTAGAACTCATGGTAGAAATACTGATTAATTGATAGTGATGGAAACATAAGTAGCTTCCTTGCAAGGAAAACCATTCCTCCCAGCATTGTTCATAATTTTTCTCAAGGTCAGTGAGGTACTGATGTGTGTGGAGTAGGCTTTTCTGTAAAAGTGTAATTTTTTTCTTTCTCATTAATTGTCCTTAATTTAGGTATTATGAAACTGTATCTGATGTGCTAAGTTCTGTTAAGAAAATGGAAGAGAGCCTAAAAAGGTTGAAGCAAGCCAGAAGAACTGTAACTTCAAACCCTGTTGGTACAAATGGGGGCATGAGTGATGATAACAAAATCCGACTGCAGCTGGCCCTAGACGTTGAGTATTTTGCAGAACAAGTAAGTTACGCGAAACAAGTTTGTTTACTACTATTACTGGATTTTGAAGGAAGCGAGGTAGACAAGGAAGGGGAAGCTTGACTTATTTTTTTGGTCTCAAAAGCTTTGTCACTGTGGTTTTGGTTTGGGGGGTTTTTGCTTTTGTTTTTTACATCTGTGTAATGGAGGTGACTTGAGACCTTGGTGATTGTAGGTACCACTTGAGCAATGCATGCTTTCCTGTCCTTTCTAATATAAATGCAAAACTTTCATTTCTTACTATTCAAAATCCAAGTACCACAGGCACAAAGAAGAAACACTGGACAGATCAGAGGGCAGGGACCTTCCTTAGCTCTGATGGAAACATCTTTATGGCCCTGCTTTTGTTTAGCTTCTCTCTGGGTATTTCCAGCCTTGACTTACTGCATAGTCAAGGGTGTGTTTGCAAGAGCTTTGAAAGGGTTAGCCTTATTTGTTCTGCTGTGTAACTGTAAGTTCCTTTCGGTGCCAAATATGAAACCTTAAATAACAAAACAAATAAAAGAAGAAAATATTCCAGAAAATGTGTGCAGTAGCTACATCAAATTGTATAAGCATACTGTTTTGTACTCATTTATTTCTGAAAATTATATATAGAAATAAACAAACTTCCAAGTCCGTATCATTACTTGCCAAGCAGTTGTCATCAGTCTTGTTTATGAGCCAGTGCTGTTGATGCATTATAACAGGTAGATAAAGTCTGCCTGTGTGAGAGCAGATGCTTTTCTCATATTTGAGACTTACCATAAAGGAAGAAGATTTGGGTGCAAGCATGAGAATCTTACTAACAACTACTATTTGGCTGTGGTTGGCCCTTTCTTCTTTTATTCCTATTAAGTGCACTAACATCACTGCGGTGTGAATTTAAGCCGAACTGAGATAGATTCTTCATAATCATTTAGGAGCCATTTTGGTACATTACAAAGAGTTCCAGTGGCAAACTCTTTTTCACAATCATTTCATTATGGTTTTATTTAGAACCAGATTTTTCTTTTTCAGTGCAATCTTAGTTTTCTCATGGCCGTATTTTTCTAATCATCAGAGCGATAGATTTCCTGGGTAAGAAATGACTCGTAGCAACCTCTCTATTTGTAGAGTTGTTTTCATCCCCCAGGAAGTTTGAGGCTAGAACCATAGGCTCTTGCAGCCTATTGAAATGCTTTCATCATCATGCTGTTGGCTGTTCTTGGATGTATTCATGTTTATCTTTCAAGCTTTGCCCAGAAGCCTCATTTGGGGTTTGAAAAAATTTCAGTTGAAATCAATGCATTAAAAACAAACTTACAGCCAAGTTTCTCTTTCTGACTGTTTCATTGGAAAACTTCCAACTGGCTTTAGTTACAAGTTGCCTAGAAGATGGTTAAATATTTTCCTGCAAGACGCTACATTAAATGGAAAGGCTTAACTGAGCAAAGTTGGATGCAATTTTTTTTTTTATAGTGTGCACTATATGCAGGGGTGGGTTTTTTTGCCGCACGTTGATACAGGACAAAACGTGGGTTTTGCGAAATGTTTTAAGTAGAATAATGAGTGAGCATTTGATGTTTTAAAGAAAATTAATGTTTCTTCTGTGTCTTTTTAGATACGAAAGATGGGACTGGAAACAAGCAGCATAAAAAGCTTTTCAGCCCTTACAGAGCTGGTTCTAACTGCCAAGGATCAGGCTGCAGCGGAACAATCCTAGATATTTTTGAAAGCATGTGACTGAAGATAAACAGTGTCCCTGAGAGAGACAATTTAACTCTTCTTTATTTTACCAAATAAGTAGCAATGAAGTGCTTCCTAATGTATCTTGAGCAACAAATCAGTGCATCTTCTGTCAAGATAGGTTTGTTTCACCAAAAGACTGAGAATTTACCATAGCTTTCCATTATATGGAAAGCAATCAAAAGTTCTAAACTTTCTACTGTAGAATAAAAGTGGAAGAAAATTTTTTTTTATTTTTGTTGTACATCTTAAAATGTAGAAGAATGAACTTATATGATGAAAATAGTATGTAATAAATTGTCTTCCTAACTTTTGATGTCCCATAAGTTCTTGAATCAAATGTATTCATTGATGGCTGTCAAAAACTCTCAAAGTCACTTTATTCCAGCTCTTCTGGAATAAAGAAAGTGCTTCCAGGAATAGGAATCGGCTGTTTCTTGTTACTGCTTTGTACTTACCTGCTTTCCCTCATCATGGGATATGGTTAGCTCCTGTTTGGGTTTTGAATGTTTTCGTTTTACTGATTTGTTTTTTTCATGGACCTAGCTGGTGAGAAGTGCTGCATAAAAAAAGCTCTTGAAGTACTTTAAATTTTAAAAATAATTTCTAGTATCAGTATCTAACTTACTGTCTGTTACATTCAGGCTACCTGTTTTCCTTCGAACTGAAACTTAATTCAATAAGCTAGAATTTATTGAGAGTTGGCATATTTCTGATTTGTATTCTACTGTCTATTAGAATTCAGGGGAATATTTTTGCCTCAATACATGTAGAATTCTTGTAACTTCAAACCTAGGTACTTAGTAGAAGGTGCACCTTTATATAGCAGGAAATTTGAAAGCGTTACTAGGATTTTAAATGGTAGAAGGTTTAACAAAGAGCTCCCTTGAGCCTAGACTGATTTGCCTTTTGACACTTCCCTCTTTTATATGTGAGGGACGGGTAACGGTCTGGGGACAGTAGGAGGTGAATTTGAGGTTTTCAATGAGTGAATGCGCTGTGTGAGTGAAGGAAGGGGTTGTTTGTGGGTTTGTGGTGGTGTTTTTTTTTTTACCCTGTGAAAATTTAACACTGGAATTCTAGTTCATATTTATTAATTAAAAATACCTATTTCTTTGGAGAGCTTGGGTCTTAATGGGGGAGCTGAAGATGATGCAAATCTGCCGAGTACTTGAGATACAGAGTTCGTAGCCCATGGCTGTTATGTAGCATTGAACTTGTAGCGAGCAAGCTGCAGCATTAATTAAGGCTTTTGTCCCCCACTGCTGGAGAACCGACCACATCTTAGTTGAGAAGACATGACTGTATGATCACTGTGCTTTTGAAGTGATTATGACTTTCTAAAATTAATTTTATGAAGGGGGGCATTGGAGAAAGTACTACGGTTTAAAGTTATGTTGGTTCTTCTTGGATTCAGTCTGAGTAATGGAGAGCAGGATTTGGCTCTTACTTGCTTAGCATCTCTCTGTTCGTGGCAACGTATACGACTGAGAGAGCATCCAGATTTATTGTTGAAGAAACAGGAAAGTGAGCCAAGTTGCCACATGTCAGATCTGTTCGTCTCATTCAGGGTCGTGGCGATCCTCAGCCGGCCAAGGGCTTAGGTACATGCTGCTGCATGAACGTAACTGAACTGAATGAACGTTACTGCTTCTGTTGTCTGTATTAAAATTTTCCAGGCTTCTAATTGATGAGCCTAGAAATCTTGGCCTACCTGCACCTCTTAGTTTGCTTTTATTAAGAGTCGGGAGTAGAGACATTTTGCTACCACTAGCTACTGTTGTGTTCAGTGATGTTTTCTTATTAAAACATGAATGTGTTAAGTTGTGGTCTGAGGCCAAGATTGTAGCATTGTAAATGCATTGTGCAGCTTCTTATTTTGGAAGGTGTGTATCTCGACAAATTTCTATAACAGCTGTCACAAAAGTAGCAGGTTCTGAGATCTGTGTGTACTCGTGATTGAAGGTAGAACAACTTTGTTTGTATCCTCCAAAATCCAGGAAAAGGATGCAATCTGTATATCAAACCCAAAAGGCATGAAGAGGTTACTTTCCCTTTTGTTGCACCTGATTTCCCACGTCTTCCTGCAATAACAACACTTCCTACTTGTCATTGTCAGCTTGCTAAGTATACAGGCTGAATTCAGTTCTTCTCCATTGAAGACCAGCTTTAATTTCAGGGCAGGGAATAACATTGTATAGCAAATCAAAATTATAGAATAGTCCTATGATTGCTGTAAATGTCTACATCACTGGTTTTATGTCAGTTCCCCATCTTTTATTTTTGTTCACTTGAATAGCATTTAATTTTCTTTCAGTGGCATATGATGTTAGCTAAAAATTGCTGTGAGACCCCTGATGAAAGAAAGGTGTGAATTGGCTTTGTCTTTGGTAAAATGAATTTTAGCATTTGCAAATACTGTGGATCTGTCAGGAGGAAAGGATCTGCCGTGTAAGTGCGTGCCTTCTGATAGAGATGTCTTCTGCTGCTCATCCCTCTTTCTTCTATTCCTCAGATTTTATTTTTTTTTAAGTGCACTTCTCTTCTTGACAGTAATGCAGATTTTGTGCCTTTTTCTTCTTAGCTTCTAGGACTTCTAGAAGACTTGCTGTGCCTTTCTAAGCCTGGAAGGAATTTAGCTGGAAGAGGTTTTGTACAATAGCATTGAGGAGGGAGAGAGTGGTGGCATGTTTTCCTCTAAAATGGTAATTGGATTCTCAAGTTTGTGGGTTATGCCAGAAGTGGACCAGAGGGTTTTAACCTCATCACTTAAGATAACTAGCAATATGTGTATTTGGCTGGACCACTCAATATTGAGGAATATTTAGTCTCTGCCCATCAGCAGTTGTATTTTCATGCTTGAACTGAAGGGATGAGGAAGCAAACTGCCTAGATTTTTTTTTTTTTTTTCCCCAAGCTCATCAGCATAATTGTCAGCTGCGCTCAGGGGTAAACTGTGTTGTCTTGATGAAACTTAAAAAGCCTGTCCTTGTCTTTGTTTTCTTTCTCCAAATCTCTCGTCTGTTAGAGCATGATTTTGGGTGGTTCGTGGACTAGACTGTTGAGCTGTAGACTGCGGCTGAGAGCTCAGTGTGCAGGAGATGCTTAGGATGCTTGGCATGGGCATAACTGCGTGCCTGGCCGAGGAATTTGGTGGAACTGGAGGAGAGTAAAGAGTATAAAATGCCATAAAAATTTCAGATGTAAAATTGATGTCAGCAACAAATCTCAGGAGAGTATATATTGTTACGGAAGCAGATTTAGTTGGGGGTTTGGGGGCGGGTGGGTGGGGCGGTGGGTGTTGGTTCTTTTACCATTTGAGTATCTAGGAGAATGGGTACATGTACCGATTGCTTGTCTTTTTGGCACTGTAGCACTTGCTCCAGCACCTCTCTCTTCCCAGTCCTTTCTCTGGCCAGCATACTTTTAGTTCCCTGTCTCAGCCCTTTCTTCCTTCCTTTTCTTCTCCAGGGTGTCAGTGGAGAGGTGCTCTTCACCACAGTTTCTCTTCTGAAGAGTGCTTGGGTTTGTGGGTGGTGAGTTTTGTTTGGTTGGTTTTCTGCCTGTAACCACTGAACAGGGTATGGAGGCCCCCAGCAGCGTGCAGCCCCCACCTGGGAATAATGGCATTTTGACCCAGAACTTACAGGCAGCGTGGCCGGGGGCTCCCTTTCGTTAACCTCCATCTTCATCACAGAAATGGAATATCTTGTGGTCTGAAATTTTATTTGTGGATGATGCTACTTTCTGACTTCAGTGAGTAAACAGGATAACTTTTAAATTAGTATGAATACTTGGAAGCTGCCCCTTTCATGCTTACAGCTATATCATCGGCTGTATTGCATGATAATTTGCAACTTACCGTCTTAAAAAACATAAATCTGGCTTGGAGCAGATTCCAAAAGTCAGAACAAAGTTTGTGGTTATAGACATAAACCCAACTGAACTGTGGTAAAGCAACTTGTAAATGGTTTTATTTGCATCTTTCTGTATATATTATTCTGTATATAATACAAGTACAGTATTTAGATATTAGAGCATCTGGAATACATGCTGTATGATCGGATAAATATGTGGATGCTACAGCATAGCACTTGAAATCCCACTATTCTCAAGGGTGAGTTGTTATTTATTAGTCTTTTCCATTAAGCTAGAAGGATCTGTCACATGCCTACACCACCGACAGCGAGCCGCTGGCATTAGTGGGCCTGGGTTAGATAGACCTTTGGGGCCACTCTGGATGACAACGAGCTACCGTGCTCTGTAGGATACATCTGGCATCACACACCAAAGACATTTGTAGTTCTTTGCTCAGTGCTGTTGGTGCTAAAGACAAATCTAGAGATGAGAGGTGGAAATTCTTGTTGCACTGAGAGGCTTTCCTTCCTACCAAGATTTCGCTCCCAGTTCCTCACTTCATCATTCAAGAGTTGTCTAATAATCTGTTGTTCCAGCTTAATGTTTCAAACTTTTATGACTCTGTTAAGAGTTGGATTGGACCACTGAAACCTTTTTATTCATGCGTAGCAGCACATCCACCTTTTATACTGGTATAAATTATTGCCACTAGTACTATTTTTTAAGAACATATGGTTTGGTTATGTTCAAGTTTACACATCTGGGCGCTAACCAGTAGTGTTCTTTTTCACTATAGAGCTCTAATAAACGCCTCTCAGGTTAGAACATAATCCAAGGGATGGAATTGTAGTGGAATAGTAGGCCTCTTTTGCCTCTTCTCTCTCTCTCTCTCTTTTTTTTTTTTTTTTTTTTTCCCCTAAAAAAATAATTGGAGATAATTCTGTTGGGCTATGACAATTTATCCATCACAGTTCATTAATGGTACTGCTCTCTATTTTTAGCTTTTCCATAGAGTTAAGAAATGAACATATCCATCTGGGCTGCAGAAAGAAGAAACTTCCTCTGAATGTGTTTTTGCTTCCAAGGCAAAAAATCTTGTCTCAGTGGGACAAGCGAAGCTTGCCTGTGCTGTTGGCAGCATTTTAAAGGAAAATGTTGCTGATGAAGCTAGAAATCTCTGTGGAAAACTGTAAAACTTTTCCCTGTAATGTAAAAGGGGGTCTCTCTTGCAAAGCTGACCAAACTAAAAATTAAAAAGTGACCTCTTACAGAAAAGGACCTCTTCATTTCCTACCTTTCTACACTACTTTGTCCCCACTGCATTGAAAAAGGGAGCTGTGGGCAGAAGGGAGATGAAGTGGGAATAAGGAAAGAAGGGAAGCTGGAGGAAGAGTTTGAGTCCCCTCATGTGAAATAGATGAACAAGGATAAAGTGTTACAATGTTTTAGCTTTCAAAAAGCTCTATTTCAAACACTACTTGCTTTATCTCTCAGCTGAGTAGAGCACTCAACAAGATCATAAAAATAGCTGATGAATAAGAAAAAGGTGATGGGAAATGGGCATCATTCCCCTCCCTTGCATTTACACCCCGTGCTGCGGGTTTGTTACTCTGCCAAGGAAAAGCATTGCCCTTGACTTCTCCTCAAAAACAGCTAAGAGGAACGGCTTGTTCAGTGTTACTTCCAGGAACACCACATCTTCCTTCTGTGCTGCAGGGTCTCCTGGCTGATCTGGTCCATCACTGGTCAGTTTGAAAAAGGCTTTATTTATTACCTGTAAGGCAAAACATACGAGTAAATCCAGAGTCATCTGAGCATGATAGTGAAGAGACAATGAGGGTTTCTAGCACATGAAGTAATTGGTAACTTAGATCAGCCATAAGCAGCACAGGATAGAGACTGTGGATGTTTAAGAAAGACCTTGGAGTATTTATTCCATAACATGTGGAAAAACTGTACAACTGCTTGTACACTTGGGCTGTGTGAAATCCTGGTACCCTTGAAGCCCCTGACAGAAATTACAAGGAAGGAACACTGTCCAAAATGACATTAAATGAAAGTAAAGGCACTTGAATTATACTTCTGGAACATAATTTGCCTTCTTTTTATGAAAGACAGCCCTCTCCTTTGAGCTCTCCCTTGGGACTTGAATCATAGAATCACAGAATGGTTTGGGTTGGAAGGGACCCCTAGAGGTCATCTAGCCCAACCCCCCTGCAGGAGCAGGGACACTGCTAACTAGATCAGGTTGCTCAGAGCCCCATCCAACCTGGTCTTGAAGGTGTCCAGGGATGGGGCCTCCACCACCTCTCTGGGCAACCCGTTCCAGAGTTTCACCACCCTCACTGTAAAGAATTTCTTCCTTATATCCAGTCTAAACCTACCCTGCTTCAGTTTGAAACCATTACCCTGCTGGAGTCTGTTTTCAGGTGAGGTTGTGTGCTGCATGCACCTCTGTGTTTGCGATTTCTGGGAGTAGCCCCAAAGTGACAGGGGATTATCCTCAACAGCTCAGTGGCTGCAGCCTCTGCTACTCTCTCCAGCTGCAGTGCCTGGAGGTGTTTGTGCTGGAAGTGGTGACAAGGGCAGCCTAATTTGTACTCAGAATACCTAGCATGGTCAGACCTTAAACTTTATCTCTATGTTGCATGTTATGTTTGCTGCGGTGACAAAATTTGAATAGTTTTATTTGTTTATACAGTTAAAGAGGCTGAAACTGAGCAGGAGGCATATTTTTTAAATGCCAGGGATGTGTACTGTACCTTTCCAACTGTTAGATTGGCGTCGCTTATTTTACTGAGATCTGCCCCCTTCCCCAGCAGTGCAGGCAGTTCCATATCTGCGAGAAGCTGCTGTAGATCGGAGCTGCCTTCTATTGTTAACTCTGGCAGTGTTAATTTAATTTCTCTGCAGGAAAAAAGAGAGAGAGAGGGAGACAAGTGAGTGTGTGCTCTCCACTATGGAAGCCTGGTGTTTGGGCAGTCCTGGGAAGCGGGCATGTGAAAACAGCTGCAAGAAGCGCTCAGTATGTGGGGACAGACAGCTACCACGGGCTGATGGGCATCATGTTACTATTTCCAGGTGGGAAGTCATCCTAAATCTGCCCTGGGTACTTCATCTGTCCTGTGTTGCCAGCTATGGAAAGGCACTTGTTTCCCTGAAATACTCCCAGGTAAAAAGCTGATCCCCATGCAGTCAAGCCCCCTCAGTGAGGTGCCTGGATTTGCAGATGCCTCTCTTTGTGCTGGGTGTTAAACCCTCCCTGGCAGGATCCACCCCCAGTCAGCAAGCAGGCAGGTCTGCATGGTGCACCCCCTCTCCTTCATCCCTACAGGAGGGTGCCCTACCTTGGGGCGAGCTGCTGAAGCCAGGCTGAGGACTGCAGCAGCAGCTCAGACTCCAGGTCCTCCAGGTCGCTGCCATTGATGGGCTGCAGTAGCACCAGCAGCGCAGTCTTGCTGATGGGGACTTCCACCACAGAATAAGACCCGCTGGCATCAGTTCTGTGCTTGAATGTCCCCATGACTGACAACATAGGGACCAAGACCTTCATGTTTGAATCCACCCAGAACTCCTGAGGCTCTTTGAGCCGGGATGCTTGCTTAACGTTCACTGAAAAAGATTAAGAAAGAAGAAATTGATTTTTTCTCTTTCTTCACTACCTCCCCTCTGCTCCTTAGCTGGTACATAGGTTTGTTTAAAAAAAAGCCCACCGTGCATTAGACAAGGGCTGTGTGTATAAAATCATGTTTAGCTACCCTGAACATATGTATCCTGCCTCTAACATGCTTTCTGGTAGCATCGGGCAGAGGCTGGTGCAGGCTCACAGCACAGGGACCGCGACCTCTGGCTGAGGTCTCACCCTTCGCGATCTTACAAACCAAAGCAACGGGGAAGGTAGCAATAAGTGTAACACCGAAGTGTTGATTGAGCCAAGGAGCTTAAAAAGGACATACCTGAGGGCTTGCTAAACCTTAATAGAAATTTCTTACCCAGTTCACAAGATTGGGAAGCCTTGCTCTCACCTCCCGCTGCTTCTGTGCAGCTTTGCATTTCAACATATTATCTGCTCACTGCCATAGATCAGTGCTGCTGCCCACTTGGGCAGATAATCCTGTTGGCATTAAAGAAACTACTGCCATCAGCGAGAAGGGCAAAGATCAGAAATCTTGAAATTGCTGTTTGGTGGAATTAGAGAATTAGGAAAACAGATGTTTGTCTTGTGGTAAAGAAAGGGCCTCCTTGCATTAAAGTAATTAATATTGGTATAAACCAGGAGCTGTTCTAGATGTACTGGTAACTAGTCTATTCTCCAATAAATCCAGATACATGCTGGACCCTTACCTATTTAGTATGTAGTAAGTGGTTTCGCATAGGAACATTTGCCTCTTAAATGACATTGCCTGAAAAGGGCATTTAGGTATTCTCACCTACTATACCTTCACCAAAAAGAAGCAGCAGATAGGAGATGTGAAAGGTGTAAGCAAAATAAAGAATGAGGAAACAGTTGTTCACCTTTTCTTATTTTATAGGAACAAGGGATGAAAGCAGAAAGGAGCCACTTCCACAGGATCTCTGTAACTTGCAGAATTTATTCTCACAGGATAGCAAAAGTCAAGACTGTAACAGAGTTAAATAAAAGGAAAAAAAGAGTTGAGCATTCAGATCGCTAAACATATCAAGGTGGGATAGTAATTGGTTTTAAATACTCTTGGGAAAGATACTGCAAAATTCCAAAGCTCTGCTATTGACTTTGGGACTGAGTCCATTAATATTGTGCCAGTTGTGAGCCATGACAAATCAGCACCCCTGTGTTTGAAACTGCTCCCTGTGGCCTTCTGCTAGGTGAGGGTCTGGACATCTGAGCCCTCAAGCCTGTAACTAGGTGTGCATTCCCCTGGAAGTGCTCTAAAAGATGTCAGCAGTCCTAATACGACTATTTGTTTCTTACAGCATTTTTCCAGGGCAAGGGAGAGAGAGTTATTTACTGAAGAAACCCTGCTTTTTGCCTCAGACACCTGCAATGTAAAATGAGGAAAACTGAAGATGAACGTCCATTCTATAGAAGGTGATAGCTGACACATTGGAAGAAATGGTTTCTTACGGTGAGATCTCTCATATCAGGACGCAGAAGCTGTGGGATTGGGCAACCTTTTGGCACCCGCATGAGAGCAGGGAAGAAAACTGTGTCTGCAATATAGGGGAGATAACTGAAGTGAATAAGGCTGTCGATCACAGAGTGAAGATTTGGCCTGGGAGAGTAAAAGAGTGCTCTGCAGTACTGACTTGGGAGTACAGGAAAGAAATGTTGGACCTCTCTGCTTCAGGTGATGATCTCCATGTTCTGTAATACAGGCTTTATGCCAGCCCAACAAGCTTCACGACAGGATGGCTTTCTGTGGAAAGCTATGACTTTTTACATTTAAAAAAAAAAAAAAAAAAAAAAAGCCTAGCAAAAAGCATCCTACCAAATTTCTAGTTAAAACTGAAGTTGTTGAGGGTTGTCTGTTCAAAAGAGAGTTTAAATGGGAGAAGGTAAGGGTGCTTAAGATTGTGCAGTCCCACGGTGCTATTTTCATTCACTAGTTTGTAATTCTTTTGCAACTTCAAAAAAAATAAAAATCTATCAGTAAAATTTGCACCTGATGTTCTGCACTGGATTCTAAATGACAGTCCCTGTTTGGCAGCCAGTCTATGACTGTGAAAACAGCTGTGTGCAAGCAAACAACAGTTGAGACCATTGGAACGTTTAGCTGTTGTTTTGTATGGATTTCTGTTGTTTTATCAATCGTATGGCTGTTGAGAGCACCTCAGTAGCACACATAATGTGTTTCAGACCCAAAAATGTACTTTTTCCTTTCTGCAGCTATAAGGACAGACATGGAACATGACAGCATCGGCTGTCACGGTTGCCCCTCCACAACCAAATGTCAAAGCAAGTGCTGAAGTCATCTCCTGTGTTTATTAGAAGATAGTTGCTTATCTAATGCTTTTGTTCTTGAGCTGATTTTCTCCATCCCACGTGCGGAGACTACAACATCTCAAGTGCAACCTTCTGAGAGAGACATGGTAGTAGAGCTGACCCAGTGCCCCAGACCCTCGAGCATGTGTTCCTAAGCTAATAAAATTACAAGTTTCCAATACAGAAGAAGAGGAAAAAATTGTTCTGCTAAAGAATAATTCTGCTTTTGTGACCATGCGCAAGCCTGTACTATGAGGATTATTTTTGCAGTATCATCTCTATGCTAGGCCTTACACTGAAGAGAAAGCTGATGCTCACAGCTCCCTGAGGAGTTGGGATCATTAATGATGGTACCCATGAAAGACAAAGAAAACCTGATATCCAGTCTACAGATGGGAAGATGAAGGCACAAAAGCATTTCATGGGCGCCAGAGATCTACCTTTAGCAGTAGAGGCCTGTTTAGAAACTTAGGGCTCACTGCAAGTTTTCCAAAATATGGTCACTGCTAGGCAAGCTGTCCTAAAGTGTGCAGTCTCTGGTGTTGCATTCAGTGGCAAGGATGTTGAAAAGCAGCTGCACTCAGAAAAGGAGGCTCAGTTGTGGTACAGGGGGATTTCTGGGACAGCAGCATGGAACAACCCTAGGTTAATTAAGGGATTGCCTTAATTCTTCTAGTTTGTATATGTTCCCCTCTTCTGAAACCAGTTGCTTGTTTGGTTGCTTTCTGAGCCAGAAGTCACCTCCAGACTCCCATGTTTAATAGCCACTAGAGGAGTCGTGTCCGTTGTACTTTTTAGCCTTTCTTGAGTCTGTACCTCTGGCCTGTTACCCCCAGCTCCCATGTGGAAATACAGGTTCTGGCAAAAGGTACATCTCTCGCTTGCTTTAAACCTACTTCCTGATTATTTTTGCTGCAGGCCACTCAAGACTTTTAGTTCCTTTGCAGTCAGAAATGCTGCACAATCCTCTCTTATTCACCTTCCCACACCTTTCCTAATCCTTAGCTTCCTGGACAAGAAAAATTTCTTGGAGGCCTTCTCCCTCTACCTCCTCCCTGTTGCCCTTGCTGCCTTGTGGCAGAGCGTGGGCAGGACATCCAGCACAGTGGTGGGGAGCAGGGCACTGTACACAGAGCAGCGGTCCAGCCTTTCGCCTGAGCCCTTCCCTCTTGCCGCTGGCCAGGCATGACCTTGCTTCCTTCCTGAGAGCAGAACCACTGCCCATCCTCCACCCAGCTTGCCCCCGAAACGAGCAGCCCTGCCTTGTACCTGCCAAGCAGACATCCACCGCAAACAGCAGGTCAGCAGACGGATCGATGTCTGTCAGTAAGCACTTGGTTTGGCCCTTGCTTTTGGCCTCCACAAAGGCACTTATTTTCTTTGCTGCCTCGCTTGGGTTTGTAAAGTCAACAGCTCGGACATAGAGAGCATCAGCGGAGGGGAGCAAGTCCTGCACGAACGCTTGGGATAGAGGTATGCCGGGGGCAGAGAACAGGCAGAGCGTCTTGGAGAAGAGCAGCTCCTCGTCCCTGCTCTTGATTAAGCTTTCGATCGTCCTCAGGCTGGAAAGGACTTTGTGTCCGTCCACCCTGGAGGTGCAGTCTGGGTCTCCAGAGGGGGGAACAAATCCCAGCAAACCCTGCAAATCAGCTGCTGTCTGGTTTGAGGCACCCAGGTAGAAAGACACCAAGGAGCCATAAAGACTGGTTGGGGAGAGGAGCATGTTTTGGCCCCGCCGCCCTTCCCGCAGCTTGCTGTAAAACCGCATGCCCAGGACGTACACAAAATCCTTCAGGTAGCTCAGTTTCTTCCTCCCCCAAACGCTCAGGTTTGGGTCTTCCAGCTTGTCTTTGTCGTTCAGGTCATCTTCATAGGCAGGTGTGGTTTGAGACTCGATCGAGATGGGGACGAAAGTTTTCTTTCCCTCCTGGACCAGGCTTCCCAGCTCTTCGCAGCTGCTTTTGTTGAAAGAAAACAAATTGAAAGGGTGGACGTAGACCCGGTCACAAGTCACTGTGGTGAGGCATGCCAACAAACAGAGAACTGCTGCCAGGTTCATGTCGAAAAATTGCTTCCAGGGTGTCTGCTGAGAGAAAAAAATGGAGAGGAAAGAAGCCTGATCAGCCTGTTGTAAATACAGTTTCTCTCTTACTGGCAGGGTGAGATGCCAGTGCTGTGTTGGATTTACAAGGCAGGAATTTCAGCATTTAGTGCTGGTTGGTCTGACTCTGCTCCCTGAAAAGCCGAGGGTGAGAGGGGTTTCAATGAGAGTTTCAATGGTGGCAGGTGGGGAAATTCTAAGGACAGATTTGACTCCATTACCCACTGCAGTACCCTGATGATTTAGCACGGGAAGCAATACGATTGTGCGTGCCGACTAGTTAGACTTGCAAACGAGAGCGTGCTGCGTCTGGCACAACATTATAACAATGCAAGTATATTGCTCCTGGGACCTGGGCAGAGCTATCTCTGCAAACCGCTGCACTAAATCGTGCTGACACATGGATGGGCTGAGCAATTTGCCTGCTGTTAGGCACGAATTGGATTTGGAAACCAGGTCTCTTAAGGTCCGACCACTGAATGATCCTGCTTTGTATGTCTAGTCAGCATAATACTTGGCACTAGTGGAGTGGTTTGTGTTTTCGTAGCCCAGTGCAAACATTCATTCCAGCTTCTAGGCAAACACAGTCAAGGCTTCCTTAGACAAATGTGCTAACGCTGAAACCATTTCCATAGCACCTTTTTTGTCTGACTACAGAGTTAGAAGGGGTAAGCTGGGTTTTATTCTACTGTACTGTCAGTCTTCTGCAGTAAGAGACCACCTGCTACTCTTGTTTTTCCCAACAAGATGTAGAGAATTTTACTGGATGTGGATGTCACTGGTATTTTGGCACAAAGGATCTGGTGCATATTGGGAATGAGAAAGTCATGGGCCCACATACACACGTGTGTGTGTGCAAACACACTGTCAAATTTTGCATTTTTATAATTATCACTTTTCCTATATCCAATTTTTTTTTTTGTAACTCATAGCTCTGCTCTACCTTCCCTGGATTTCTAGTATATGACTTTGAATTTGTGTATTTGAAATCCAAATGCGTTGGGAATTATGCATCTAAAACACTTACCATTGGCCGAAACAAAAAGCTGTGTTCTTATTCTAGTCATTTCTTGTTTACTGTAGCTCTGTTCACCCTGCTTTGCCCTTTCCAAGCTCTGCAGAGCTCATTGGATGGGCAAAATGCCAACAGCCGTGCCAGTAACCAAGCTCTGCTCTTCGCCTTCTTTCTCCCAAATTTTTTGAGTCACGCCAGCCCATCAGGTGTTGTAATGCTGGTAGCCTGAGCCTTTTGAGAGGACGCAGTGCAGTGTCTGTCTCACCAACACTTTAGTTTACACAGGATGGAAGTGCCTGGGTTTAAATCCCACCGTTCAAGACCTGTCACCTTCCCAGCCTGATTTACGGTGTATAACTGTATTCACTTCACTGAGGGATCCCCAGGTGTTTCATGCCTAATAATGCTCTGGCTTGCAGTATCATCACTCTCTTGCAAATACAGAAACTGAGATGCACAGATGCTTGGTAATTAGGCATACCTTGCTAAGCACACACGCCTACTAACATACATTCCCAGGCTGCAGGCTCCTACCTAACAGCTTGGTTTCCAAATGGAGCTTCTGCTGTTGTGATGGTTCCCCGGCATGTCTGAGCATCTTCCTAGTGGGTGCTTGCAGGTCAGGCCTGAAACTATTTGCTTCCCCAGAGGCACGCAGGGGAGAACCTCCAGCCCAGTGCCTTCATCCAAGGATTGCTCTTCCCCATTAACTCCCACCCCATCTTCTAAATCAGCATGTGGGCAGCGGCAGTCGGTGCTACCATCCCCTCTGCTCCCTGACGTGTCTTTGCCTCCCCAGCCCTGCTGGCAGCAGGCGACATGCAGGGCTGCCTCATTCCTTATGACCCGTTAAAAATTTATCTTGGGAGGTGTCTTCCCAACTTCATCTTCACAGTTAGCCCAGCCACTGTGCATTTCTAATCTGCTCTCTGCATTTTCCAGATTGGGACAGCTCAGGAAAACAAACCAAAAAGCCACGAATTAGAGGCACTGCCCTTCCCACCCTGTTCTCTCCATCATACAATTCTTTTGAAGCATTTTTTAATCCTCCCTGTAGCAGCAGTGTGGATGACTGTGCCACCTGGTCAGGCTGTGCCATCAGGCACCACCGGTGCCCAGCGGTTCCTTCTCTACAGCTGCCAGAGCCACCATGTCAACTTATGAGGAGGAACAAGAGGGGCAGTTCTCACTGCCAGCACTTACACTAAGCCCCATCTGTGGAAAGCCAGCAACACTTATTTCCCTCAAGAAATCATAGAATCATAAAATTGTTTAGGTTGGAAAAGACCTTTAAGATCATCAAGTCCAACCGTTAACCTAACCCTGCCATCCCACCACTATGCCATGTCCCTAAGCACCTTGTCTGCCCAACTTTTAAATACCTCCAGGGATGGGGACCCCACCACTTCCCTGGGGAGCCCATTCCAGTGCCTGACAACCCTTTCTGTGAAGAAATTTTTCCTAATGTCCAACCTAAACCTGCCCTGGCGCAACTTGAGGCCATTTCACCTTGTCCTATCTCCTGTTACCTGGGCAAAGAGACCAACCCCCACCTTGCTACAGCCTCCTTTCAGGCAGTTGTAGGGGGCGATAAGGTCTCCCTCCCCTCAGCCTCCTCTTCTCCAGGCTGAACAACCCCAGTTCCCTCAGCCGCTCCTCATCAGACTTGTGCTCCAGACCCCTCACCAGCTTGGTTGCTCTCCTCTGGACATGCTCCAGCAATGCAACATCTTTCCTGGAGTGAGGGGCCCAGAGCCTTTCAGAAAAGCTTGAAAACTTAAGTTGAAAAATTGGCATTCAGAGTAAACCCAGCAAGTTCGCTTACTCGCCTCTCTCCTGGTGCGTGCTGCCCCTCTGTTGCTGTCCCCCCTTGGGCAGGCTCCCCACGACACCTCTTCCCCCTGGAGCGGTGCAGTGTGACTGCTGGTGGACTTATGCCCCTTCTGCGGGAGGGCCCTTCCTACGCGTCTGCTGTGTCATTGCGCAAAGCTACTTTGCATCACAGGCTGGGGGGCTGAAAAAAGCTAGCTCAGGCCAGACAGGACCCAATGAAACACTTAATGCTGGCTGCATAGAAAGTTCCAGGGATGGATACACAACCTTTAACCAGGGTCTGCACATCTGCGTAGCCTGCAGTTACATATTTACTGACAGACACTGGCATTTTACTACGCAGAAGAACCGATTATAGGAGCTGAAAATAACTCAGCTAATTTTGTGTCAGACTCAAAGAAATGCAGATTTCTTTGTGCCTGTATTTGTCGTACAGTTGCACCAGATTTTTTTCTTCTTGGATAAATTGCCTTTAATCTCTGCCTTGCAGCTTGGGTGCCCATCGGTGAGTGGGACATGCACGCTATTGCAGCATAAAATGATTAAACTCTGAATTTTTACCCTTTATTTCCCTCTTGAGCCATCCAGAAGATGAATTTTATTCTTTTTCCTCTTCAAATCAGATGTGTTGAAAAGAGGAGATGAAAGGAAACAGATTAGGTTGCCAGAGTCAGATCACCAAGACGTCATGCCTCCCAGTCTCAGCTTCACAAGCCCTATTTGGCAAGGGGGCAGGGGCGGGATTTGGAAATCTTTCTGCTGCTTTTGAAATGGTCCTCCAGTTTGGTATGCCCCTTCTTCCTCTTTAAGCAAATAAACAGTGAACCAAACTGGGGATGATGCAGTTGGGTTAGACTGGGTCTAATTCAGTGCTTCTGTTATAGTTAGTAACCCAAATCCCATGGCTCTAAGGGGAGTAGGGGAGATTTAACATCCGTGCCCTGGTTTTAGAGGGCCAGTCAGGTGTGGTTTGTACTGCGGTGCCCAGCTACGTGTTGGCTTTGAGGAGAGAGCAGAGTGAGGAGGATGTTTTCAGTGTACCCGGGCAGTTGGAGCTGGTGGAGTTGAAGGTGGAGCCAGGGATGGCTGAGTCCTGCCGGCCCGAGCACTGTGTGCCAGGTGACTAATGCCGAAGGGATGGGGAATTTCTGCCTCTGCAGCCCTGCTTTTCACTGAAACAAGCTGATTACCTTAGCGCTAATGAGGTCTGAAAGCGGTTCTGAGCACAGGCCCATATGACATGCTACCATGCACACAAGGCTTAAACAAACAGCGTGAAATATTTAAGGTGTGTTGTCCTCTTGCTGCCTGAGCCTCTCAGTCAAGGAAGCATCTGGCAACAGAACAGTCCCTGAGCATTTGTACCATCTCCAGACAGCTATAAAATGCATGCAGCCCAGCCACAGATCCAGGCAACGGGCGAAGTTCCCCCATTAAAAATGCATTTTGTTCAGCTTAAATGCTAAGAGAATGACCTAGGTTTTGGGTTGCAATCCCCCTTCTTTCCCCTCTCCCCCCCGAGAGTCCTTCCTGCAGGCAGGCTGGGGGAGAACGCTGGTCCCTTGGAGGCCAGTGGAGGTGCAAGTGGGACGTGTGACAGCACAGCCCAAAACTGCACCTCCTGCACAGTCCCACCAACGGGGGTCCATGTGAGGCACTAGGCACCAGCGACGTGCACCAGTGGCCAGACCACAGCAGCCCACTGCTCTGCTGCCTCCCCTGGACACAGGGAAAAAGCAAACCCAGCCCGATACTCTCAGTGTCGAGGACACAGAACCCAAGGCTGTTTCAATGAAAGGCACCTTGTGCTCTGTTAAACACTGAGAAGTATCCTTAATAACAAGAATTGCTGACTTTGGCTAACAAGCTACAAGTGATGCTAATAACATATACAACAGCTGCCAGACTTACATGTTTTCTGTGGACAACGAACACGGGAAGGGGAAATCACATAACCCGCAGCCACTGGAATTTTTTCCCTTAAATCATTATGCCTCTACGCATGGTTCAGAAACACTGCTCTAGCACCCCAAGGGCGTTGTTGTTTGGGTATCTTCTGCTTCCAGCTCCCCCATGGTCCATGGCCAAGTCCTGCTGCAGCTCCTGGTGGTATCTCCTTTTGCTATGGGCACCAGCCCCAAGGTGAGCATCCCTGGCCATGGGGGATGCTGCCCCGCAGAAGAGGGGGAGCAGGAGGCAGCTGAATGATTACCCCCATACGGTCCTCTGGCGGCTCCGCCACATAAAGGAAGTTTGTGTTTTAGTTGAAAGTGCCCAGGGTTTTCGGCCAGATTGACCTTTGGGGCTCTGGGTGTTTGGGCACTCCGTTCTATTGTTTTCTGTTGACAAAAAATTGTCAATATCTTTGGCAAGCACAGGAGTCTTCCCCCCAACCCCCCTTGCCATCAATAAAGTAATTGAAAGAAAATACCCAGCTTTCTCCAGAAAAAATGTTTCACCAGAAAATGTTCAACAATGCACTTTCACCACAGTGCTTCTCCTGCTTTGGACCACCAGGAATTTGGCTGGCAGCAGTAATGAGGGAGAACCTTTGGTTTCAGCTTACGCTCATGCCCTACTACAAAGCTCAGACACAACCCCCCCTAATTTGCTGGTCACTTATGCTCACGCAATTAATATTCCCCTATTAAGATGCACCACACACTAGTGCACTGCTTAGATCTTTGCCTTTTATCTTCTCAGAGTTTCTACTAAGGGAGAAGCTTTCAGACTATGAAGAGCTTAGACTGCTACACCTGGAACGTATTTTATCCTAGCAGGACTTAATTACAGTTAGTTTTTCATTTTACTTCTGAGCCATTTTTAAGCGGGAGTGCACAAGCATTATTCCAATTACTGTACATGGACCCTTTTGTCAGGCTTTTTTTTTTGTTGGGTTGCCATGGTTTTAGGAACGAGTGTGCACTTAAAGATAGAGCTTCGGCTTTGGAAAGAAGAGTTTCTATCCTGCCCTTTGGCTCCGGTGTCTGAGGATTTGGCTCCTCAAGGAGAGCTGTGCCAGAAAGCCTGCATCAGGCCAAACTTGGGTGAAAAGCTTTCCAGCAAGTAGGAACCGAAGAAGGTCAAAGCAAGGCTGTTCCTAAAGGCACCCCCTGTGCAAAGCACGCCCAGGGCCCACGCACGTTTCCTAACAAATCTCACCCTGCACCAGCCGCAGTAAAGGTACAAAGAAACACAGACCTCCCAAACCTGCTCTTCAGCGAAGAGGTTCACGCTCTCCTTTTGCCCCACTCTTCCCGTTTTCGGAGGGGGGACTCAGCTCCCCCTTTTATACCCCCTCTTGCATAAGCTCCCTCCCTCCTCCCCCCCACTGCCCTCATTTCTCTTCAAAACCTGCCTCTGTTTTTCCTGCTTGTTATTCATGGTTGCTGCTGAGACGGAGCAAAGAGGGTTGGAAAAACACTGGTGCTGCAGATACGGGTTCCCTCGCAGCCCCACTCCTCAGCTCCTTTGCTCTGTTGAGTTCTCTGTTGAGAAATGCTAACAGGGAAGCACTCCCACGCCCCGTGAAAATTTCTCAGCAGTGGTGCTGCTAGCGTCCTTCATGTAAATATCCTCAAACAGGCTTCAGAAATTTTAACCCTGGCAGAGGAACACTAACCCTACAGCCAGCAGAGAGTAATTCAGTCTTGAATGGGAAAATTATTTCATCTGAGCTAGAATTTCGATTGATCTGCCAGTCAGCTATTCTTTTGCTGAAGATCATCGCGTCTCTACTCTGTCAAAAAGTGTTTTCATTGATCCAGGTCATTCTGGGAAAAGCTGTATAAAATTCAGCACTTGGTGTGGTGACAATAGTAAACACTTTAGTTTTGTTCAGTTTTTTTTCCAGCTTTCCCACATTTTGCTCTGAGATCTGAACTCAAAGGGGCCAGATGTACTCCTGTGATGATGCTCTTGTCTCATGCGAGGTTATGGTGAGAGTCATGGAGAAGGGATAATAAATTGCTCACAGCCTCGGACCAGAGACCTTCACATGGGCTCTTCCTAGATTGAGCTGGCATGTCTGACCTACATAGATTATCAATTAATATATGGCTAACTCAAACATAGTAGCATGTACATGGTCCTATATCATTCATTTCTAAATGTCGGTTGTTCGGTTGGTTTTTTAAGACGAAAAATACCTTGAGCGAGAAGTAGACCACAAAGAGTTCATTTATACAACCTGAGGGTTGATGTTGGTAATCCTAAATCTCTGCACCCCATCAACATTCGTAATGTTCCCTCTCTCTTCTGCTTTGGTATGGGAAGACAAGGCACCCAGCAGAGAGGGAAAACAGGCACTGGGAAAAGGACAGGCAGGAAAGGAAAAAGAGAATACCCATGTGGGAGGATCCGACAAAAGGAAGACAGGGAATATCGCTTCATCAGCTGGTGCAGTGGTTGCCCCAGGTGTGGCAGCAAGTTGTGACAGTGGAAGGACCACTCTTCGTGAGACATCCAGGAAAAACTTTGTAGAGCCACCAAGTGCCGACAGAGACCAAGATGCTTCCGTTTGGAAGAGAAACCACTGGTACGGGGAGTATAAACGTAAAATGATGAAGGTGAACAGGAAGTCCTGAGTTACTGTTTTGCAACGATGCCGGAATCAGTGGGTTCCCAGTAAAATTGGCAGGCAGCAAACGTAAATGAAAGGAAGGGCCCTTTTGTATATATAAACTGCAGGCGGCACTGCCATAGGATGCTGCAGAGACCAAAAGTCTTAGCTGGTACAAGAAGAGATTAAATGAACTCAAGACAGCATGGCCATCAGAGGCTGCAGAACATGATAGCCCAGGTGTGATTGCTAACTCGGGAAATCCCTGGGCTGTCATGAATTTTAGCTTAATTCATATAACAGCTCTCGCACTCCTCTCTAAGGGCTTGTCTTCAACTTGTGGTGGAAATAGAGATGTCTGAGCTGAGGCCAGCTTATGCTGGCTCATTTTGCAGCACAGACTGGAAAGGCTCTTTCAGTAGAGCTATGCCAGTGAAACATCACACCCAGCAAACCCGACCCTCAGCCCCAGCGTTGCTGGGCTGTGCTCCCGTGCACAGCGCGTTTAGGAACCCACTGCTATCTCTTCAAAATCAACATAAGCCCTGGAAAATATGAACAATTTTCAAAAACTGTGGGTGGGCTCTTAATATTAGTTAGCCACTTTTCAGGGTTTTTTTCTGTCTTAACCAGGATACGCATACTAACCAGTGGCAGATTTAGCACACTGGGTTCTGAAATGTGTCCCTGTCTCCTGCCGGACGTTTGGGCTCTGTTCTCACTTCAGCTGCACACAAAGTACTCGGTGCCTTTTTCCAGAGTAAATAAGTAGGAAGAAGGGGTACAGCGCTGGCAACGGGTCAAGCAGGTTTCTATACATAAGTAAAACAATTTCCCCCCCCTTTCTGTGAGAACTGCGGCAAGCTGCCGTGGGCCTTATTTTATTTGTTTATTTTTGCTATCTCCGGTGGGGAAAGGCTGTGCAAAGTAAGGTGGTTTTTTTTTTTTTAGCTGTTTTAATAAAGCTTTGATAAGGAATAGGTTTGCATGTGATTTTTCCCATGTTTTCTCTGTTCACCTGACCTCTGCCCTTGTTGGCTGCAACCACTTTTCTGTGAAAGCAGCTGGTGAGCATGGGGGATGTACTCAGCTTGCCCAATTTTTTGTGTAAAGAGGATTGCAAAAATGCTTTTCAATAATAGCATTCAAAGTACAGATGATGAAAGAGAGAGATTATCCCGCTTCTGTTGTGGGTTCTCACAGTGAGGAGCAATGGAAAAATTGGTAACGTGGCTGCTACAAACCCCAAGGACCAGATGTGCCGCCCCTGGGCTGGGGTGGCTGGACGTGGCGTGCCAGCCTGGACGATGCCAAAATGCACATGGTGAGTGGGTGGCCAGAGAGCTGACTCATGTAGCTGGGGCCTCCCTGAAAGCGCATGTGTGGCAGGGCGCTCCCACCTCGCCAGAGGAGAGATGACCTGGCTGTGCCAGCTGCCCTGACAGCCACCACCCTGGCAGTGCCACAAACCCCCCGTGATGGAGGAGGGAGCATCACCATCTGCACATCTCTTCCTGCTGCTCAAGGAATGGTCCCCTTGAGGGAGGTCTGTGTGCTGATAAGCCCCTATCTGTGGAGCTCTTCTAATGATTTAATACTGAAATGAACTTATATTAACACTAGCACATGTTGTTCCAGCTTATAATTACATTTGGTTTGTTATGGCTTCTGTTTGCAGGCCCTGAGTGTAGAGATTGCTTTGAATTTTTGTAACCTGCTTTTTTATCCTCTCCCAGTGGAAGATGCAGTTTGTAACAGAGTTTTAAGAACGGTCCATGCACAGCCTGCATGTGCACACACAGACACAACCGTGTGCACACTGTGTGGGGGGGCAAAGGGAACCTCCTACCCTGAGGATCTCAAAATACTTTCCAGTGTAACAGTTATATTGGCCATCTAGAATTGGGTTTGGGTCCTTCCCCTGGGGCATGTGCTGTGCCTGTGAGGAGCGAGAGACAATCCTGGACCGAAGCAGGCAGGACAGAGAGAGCCTGTCCGAAGAGGGAAAGTGGACACAAGGAGGTGACATGATTCACCTTCGGTCACGCTGCAGGCTGGTAACATCTCAAGGACAAGCATCCAGGTTTCTTGATGCCCAGCCCAGTGTGTTACCCATTTGATCACGCTACACCTGCATCCCTCAGGTGAGAGCTGCAAGGCAGAGGAGCAGGGGCGGCAGAGCCTGCACAGCGAGATGCCTGCCTCAAAGAGCTGGAGCCAGCTTTGTTATCACCATTGATACGCTTTTTATGATGGTTTCATAGAATCATAGAATGTTTGGGGTTGGAAGGGATCCCTAGAAGTCATCTAGTCCAACCCCCTGTCAAATGCCTTTGTATCAGGGAGGGATTTTGCACCGTCCCAACATTTCCCAGCTGGGTCAGCCACTGAAACCCTCGAGCTGTTCCCCAAGATGAGTGAGGGAAGCAGCCAGGTGACCTCTGTCTGGGGGATGCCACAACTGAGTCAAATTGTCCCCAGGGCACAGTGCATGACAATTGTTTTCTTCTAGCCTGGAAACAGCTGCTATTCAGTGAATAGAAGGACATTTGGAAGCTGGGATACCCCTATTCCCTATGCAGACTCAGGTCCCCCTTCATCTTCTCCCCAACCTCCTTCAAACCATCTCCACCCCTCCCTCTGCTCTTCTGCCCACAGCTTCTTGCCCTGGGTGGGCAAATAGTTGCAAGCAGCAGGACTTGGCTATTTTGGCTGCTATTCCGTGTTCCTCTGAGAAGACCATCTGTGGTGGTTTCCTGCCTCACTCAAGGAGTGGTTTTAATCATGTATGGTTTATGCAGGTCATTAGTTAGAAACAGTAAGAAACAGACTCCCCACTTGTGGGGGTTATGGGGCTTTTCCATTCTCTGGAGTCGTAGCCACTGAAAGGCAGCTCCCACCCAGCCAGCCAGCTGCAGGGGCAAAACTGCAACTCTCTTGGACCAGCAGCAGCAACAATCTATGGTATAAAAAACAGGCAGATGCCTTTTGCCACCTGAAATAAGGGTGTGGCTTTCAGATTCATTTTAATTTGAGGGGTGCACAACTGATGATAGCAAAACTGTTGGACTCCCTCCTGCTTTCAGATCCTGGTAGAAAAATGGAAAGGTAGAAAGCAGAGCGACAGGCTGAGCCAGGCAGCATTATGTTAAGGCTTCCCAGGTTGCTAGAGCCTCGCAGGGCCTCTCTCCTTGGGGCTGCGGTGCAGACCCATCACCTCCTTCAGGACCAGCTTCCAGCCACTCCACGCCGAAGGGGGAGCTGACTCCCCCCCACGCCCGTGCCCATGTGGAACTATTCGCAGGTCTAAACTTTGCACTAATCCAGGAGGTTGCAGGACCGCAGGGATTGCTGCGGATCCCTCTCTCCTTAGCCGAAGCTGCCTCCATGCGGAGTGCCTCCGCATCGCTGCTCCCAGCTCGGCAGGGGCTGTGCTGAGTGCCTGCCGCCACAGCTGCGGTGCCAGTAACATTTGGAAATGTTATTACTTTACTGCACTTCGTTAAACCAATAATTCTGAAAAAAAGTGGAGGGAAAAGTTAAACTTATACCCAGTGCTGGTTTTTTACAGGAAAAAAAAAAATGAAAGAGCTTGTAACTGAAGTTTCTGGGGTTTCAATAAGTGGCAAAATTCAGTCTTTTTGCAGATCAGAATTTCCTGGTATTTTGTTTTTACTGGATGATTTTTAAGCAAAGGCTTAAATGTTTGCTGCAGTTTTGGTTTCATTTTATTTTCACTTTGCTTTATTTTTCCACCTTTTCAGTGTTAGTTGGAAAAACATGAAATAACATTTTAGCTTACTGCTTAAGGATTAAGATTGCCTCCCAGTCGAGGTCCTGAAACACACACTGATGAAACCCTCTGAAAACCATAAGCTCCCCAAAAAAAGATCGTAGGTGCTTTTACAGCTATTCTCCCAGGAAAAACTGAGCTCCTGTAGGGATTGCATCTGACTCGGGGGGTGGAAGACATGCTACAGCTTGGCTCCTCTCCCACACTGCCACTTGATGTTTTGCAATCTAAAGAAAAAAAAATAAAAATAATCTTAAAAGCCCTCTTTTGTTTAGAAAATGGTCCCTCCTCCAAAGTAATGAATTAATGCAGCGGTGTATGCTTAGCTCTGACAAAAGCCTGGAACAACAGCTCAGAAAGCCATGCCTGTTTGTCTGAGAAAAGCACTTAGATGGCTAATGAAAATATTTCAGCTGCCAGCTCAGATAATGTTGTCATTATTTACCAAAGCACAGAAGAAGATGTGTTTCATATTTCTTTCTGGCTGTACAAAAGGGGGGGCAGCCTGTCAGGTGATGCTGGGCAGCAAGGGGACAGGCAGAGCAGAGCTGCCTGCTTGCCCTGGGGTGCCATAAGCATCGGGGTAACCAAGGCAAGGTGGGCTACAGTGGGGGAGCTGCTCCCGAGAGGTCACCCTGACTCAGGGTGACAGCTCAGCACCCACCTCCCCTCAGCCCTGCAGCATGTCTGGCCCATCTCAGCATTCCATAGCCAGGCAGGGCAGTGATGGCAAAGCTACAGGTGGTGTGAGCACAGATTAGTCCTAAGATCACATTTGGGACTGACACCTCTTTAGGAGAAGGACCTTTTGCTATTACACTGCACAGTGAAAGCATCCAGGCTGTGGCCTCTGGCTTCCCATCACGATGCAAAGTGATAATGAACATTCACTGTAATTTTAGGATCTTCCTTTGAGATTTTGAAATCCTACAATTCCTCCAAGATTTTTTTTTCCTTTAGTCAGCTCAGGGCAGAATTCTCAAATGGCACTTCTTAAAACCCCTCCTCTTGATTTTCAGTACTCTTTCTCTCATTGCTCTCCAGCATTTTTCATGAGGCTGTCCATGACATTTTGTAGGGCATTCCAGTCCTCAGGCCTGGCTTGCTGTCCCTGCACAAGCCCTGAAGCCCTGCATGACCTTTCTCCCCTCCCCTCCCTCCGCCTCACTGCTGCCTCTGGAAATGAGGGAGAGAAAGACGCTCCAGCCCTTCTGTAGAGAACCCTGGAGACACCAGAGAGAGTGTGTATTACCTTATTGCTGGAAGCTGAAAAAAAAGTCCTTAAAAAACCAGCCCCAAGCTGGGCTCAATTTCATCTGGTCTCAGCCGTTGTTAGAGCAATATAACATGTCCCCAGTTAGCAAAGATGTGTGCGGGAGCGTGTGCAAACCCTGCCAGGCTGCAAGCCACCGGGCAAAAGTCCATGCTCTGCATTGAGCCAAAGTAATGGAAAGTATAAGAAACAGCATGGTTTCATGTGACCGTGACTGTGGCATTTGGATTCAAATCAATGCAAGGTTCAGAGGGCGCCAAGCAGTATGAAATGAGACTAATCTCAGAGACAGAATAAAGATGTTTTATATAACTTCATACAAATTCAGAGGAGGGAGGAAGGACAGAGAGCTGCTGAGCTTCACAGATAGTACCTCAGTCCACATAGTAACATCTACCCTTAAACCTTTGCAAATATAAACAACCTATAAAGGGACCAAGACAAAACCAGTCACGCCTCTCAAACCCCTGGAGAAACAGCACAAAATGAAGTCATCTAGCCTAAACCAGTCCCTTAGAGAAGGCCAGACGACATCGAAGGGGCTTAGCCAGCAGGCAACAAGCACTGGAGAGCATGGGATCAGTCAGGTCAAAGGCTATGGATAAACCCTCCCACGTTAAAGTGATGGCAGGGCATGAGGTTTAATGACAAGAAGGTTATGAAAGACTTAATCAGGTTGCTGTCGTTTGAATAACCAACTTCAAATCCTGAATGAACCAGGGTCCACCTGATGTTAACGGGGGAGGAATTACATAAGCGTGACTCAGAGTCATGCCAGCCATTCATGCCAGATGCTGAACAGCGGGGGCTGAAAGTCAGAGCTGTAGCATGATGCTAAGCAAGGAGGCCAAGGAGAAGTGGAAATCATAGTTTCCTACATCAGGCCTTTTGCGTTCCCTTTATATCACCTTCTACTCCATAAATTATGGCTGAGGGGGAGAGAGGGAGAGAGAGAATGAGAGTGTCTCTTAGATAAAAAGCAGTTAAAACCACAGAAAACCAAATCAGACTTTCTGCCTTCTTGGTGAAAACAAGAACATCCAAGGAATTCTGTCCCGATAGCATTGATGATAGAAAAAGAAATGACAGAAATTACTCTGCTCCTGTTCCTATCAGCAGTAAGTGTGCCTGAGGCTCTGCTCGTGGCAGAGGATGCTTGCCCTCCGCCAGAGCCACCGCTTCTTCAGTGCAACGCCCACTGGGCCCACCCTGTGGATGTCTGGAATGAGCAGTGGGGCTAGGCAGGAGCGCCATGCCTGCAGGCAGCTGTGAGTGCGCTGGTGTTCACACTCTCTGTGTGCTTTGGAGCCATGGCTGAAGGTAACATAAAACTCCCGGTGTTTCAGGAACAGGCATTTAATGACGGTGCCTGGAAGAAAATGGTGTTCAGCTCTAATGTATGTTGCCAGCCTGTGCATCACTCATGCTGCTATGCTGTCACCTTCAAATCTTGCCTGGTCGTGTGGCTCAGAGAGAGGTATCTACAGACTGCGGGAGCCTAATGGTTTCCAGAGGTGGCCTGTTGGAAATTAATCTCATTCGATCTGACATCTATCTCACAGCTGGCAGCACCTTCACACCCTGGCAGGCACTCACTCTGCAGAACAAGGCCAGACCTACCCTATCGGCCCTGCTAGGAGAGGGCCAGCAGACTGGAAACCTACTGTTCCTGAGACAGTGTAATCGTGCAGGAAAGACTTTATTACTCAGGGCTCTCTTGTATTGCTTTAATGTCACAATATGTCTGTTGCAACAGCGTGCCAAATGCAAATGTACGCAGCCTGGTGTTGCAGCCTCTTAGTGTCTGAGTTCACCTACCGTTCAGGGAGTGTTAAAACCTACCCTGCTTTTACTCAGTGGACCAGCCCAGCTAAGGAGAAAAGCCATGCCAGGTCAGAGGTTTAGATCTTGCCCGCTGCTCTCCTGAGCCAGTAGCAAGATGTTGTTGGTGTCTGTCCACAATGGAGTATCGCAATACCTGTGTCTCCCTTTCCTCCTGCCTGTAACAGTCCCTGAGTATCCATGACAGCACCAAGTGGCAGCAATAACAAGAGTTTTCTTAGGGAAGAAATGTACTTCTTGCTGCTTTCAAAAGGGGATTTCATGGTAAAAGAACAAAACCAAGGTCACTTTCCTTGTAAAACACTTGAGTGGGGTATGTACATAAGCAATACATATGTCTGTATGTTTCTATCCTTCCAGACCAGCCAGCCTCAGGGATGAGACCATGATTCTTAGCATGTGACTGGCAAAGCAGGCACCATCTCTCCTGGGCACTTTCAGTGCCTTGACACCAAAGCTGAGATCTCAGAGACGCGACATTTCCCTGCAGTGTCATGACATGAAGCAGCGGGGTGAGGCTGTCCCTGCCCTCTGGGAGAAAGGCTGCAGGGTGAAAGCATCCCTTCTTACACACCAGGGCGGTCACATAGGAGAGAAACCGCATAAATTCCCCTGCAGCAGGACAAGCACCCATGGAGCTCAGCCCACACACTTTTGTATGCAACTGAACTCTGAAAAGCAGAAATTCCTTGAAGTGATATGGTTACTCCTCTTGGGCTGTAGCAGGTGTGGAGGCTGCATGTCTAGGACACTGAACATCTCCTTCCCCAGTCAGCACGTTAGTCTGGTGTATGAGAACATGCCTTGGCCCACACAGAGGTGTTGTGGATAAAGTTCCTGGTTTTGCCACTGACTGAACATGGGATGTTGGATACGTCGCATCCCTGGGCTTGTTTTGGTACTTAAATGTCTTTGGCCTGCTTTAGTCGCTTGGCTGGGATCCTTCTCACTTTGACTATACACATTTAATAGCTGGGCGTCTAACCCTAAGCTATCCCATGAGGGTCTGTCTACAGGCAAATGAAAGACACAGTCGTCTCCAGAAGGATCTTATGGATGAGTACACAGTGAATCACTTTCTGGAGGTGCCGCTTTTCTGCACTGACAGTAGAAAAAGCTGAGGTGAGTAGTTTGGACTCTATTCTGCAGACCTAAAGTTTGCTCAAATGACAGCCACGTTTGGAGCACCAGGCCTGCCTCTTCTCACACGTTTGGACAGCATCCATACATTTGGACAATGGGAACTCAGTCTCAGCAGGGAGCCTGCAGACATCAACAATGGATGCAATTATGGGGAATAAACATGGGAATATATGCTCTGAAAAAGAAAGCTTTCCTCACAGCACTGCTGTGAAAAATAGCAGAACAGAAAGGAACTAATTCTGTTTCACCTAATTGCTCTCCATTAATCATCTCTTGGCAGCAAGCTCGACTGGTCCACCAAAGGGCCAATTAAAGCAAAGGGAGGCTGAGCGCTGTTTGTACTCGGGGCTGTGTTGTGTATTACAGGAACTGTAATTTGTTCCGAGAGGGTGGCATCTCTTCCCTTTCCAAACGGAGAGGAATATCCATGCCTAACTGGCTCTGAGCCTTGCTGTTATTCCTTCAGAGGATCCACGGTGCATTGACTGGCGTCCTCTCCAGCACAGGGTTTTGCTGTCCCAATGTGAGATAAGATGCTGCAGGAAAAATTTGGGAAGCAGAAGCAGCACAGCAACAGATGAAAAATGTCACGAAACCTGGAAATCAGTAGCAAATACGTATGCATTTGCTTTTAAAATCCCACGTTACAATGCACACAGAACTCCTTCAGTGCACGGTGCATTAAAATCCCTCCTGAGGGTAATATTTTCTGACACCTTCCCTGGGTTTGCCCAGCTGCTCGATGCCCGTCCTGCTCTGAGCCCTCCCCACTAGCCACCACCCCCCTCCTGTGCACACCCAGCCCTTGCCCTGTAGCCAGACCCCTCAGCAGAGTGGCCCAGCCCCGGCCACCTCTTGGCCCTGCTCTACCTCCCACGTGTCATCCGATGAGGACAACACCTGCCTGCGGGCATGACCCCACCGCCAGCCACGCTGGGCTGCTCTCCCACCTGTGGCAAACAGTGGCTACACCCTGCTGTGAACCTCTGGTTTCCCTCCCAGGGCTTGCCACCGCGTGATGGAGGGCTCTGGCTGGGTGCTGCGTACCTCAGGGTCATCCCTGGCCCAGCAGCCCCCTCCCGCCGTTTGCCTCGCTGCCGTGGTGAGCAGCCGGCAGGTCGGTCTCGCACCGTGGTTCAAGGAGGTGTGGTGGAGGAGGGCTGGAGGACGCCACCGGCTTCCCCACAGCTTGCTCCTGTCCTCCCCCTTTTCCTTCGCAAGGCACAAGAGGTATCTTTGCTGCCTCTTCTTTTTCCTCCTGTCCCCCCCACCTCCTTCAGCCGCCACCGCCTGCTACGCCTCGGCTCCCCGGCATCTCCCTGGGGCAGGCGGGAAGGAGCCATGCCCTACCTCTGCAGGGACTCCAGGCCGCAGCTGCCCACCCTGCCCGGGGCCGCACGTCCCACCCACAGCTCGGGGAAGGCCTACGAGGAGCTGAAGCAGGAGTGCCTGTGCAGGGGGGTCCTCTTTGAGGACCCCGACTTTCCCGCCTGCAGCTCCTCTCTCTTCTTCAGTGAAAAGCTGCCCATTCCCTTCGTCTGGAAGAGGCCCCCGGTGAGTGTGCCATTGCACAGAG
>NW_009260484.1:3693242-3761782 GCF_000687185.1 Egretta garzetta
CTGAAAGTCAGGTGTTGCTGTACTTTGGGGTCGCACCAAACGCGTGGCGTCTTCAGGGAGACATGGAGGCGAAGTGCGGGGGGAAACCCGTCCCACCTCGGGGGCAGCGGCACGGGGCTGGGATGCCACCCACAGGGAGCTCAAGCTGTGGGATGAGATGGCTGGAAAGCTTCACCCCATTTTTTAGATGTAGCTTGTTGCATAGCCGCACTTCATGCAAGTATATTTATGTACATGCATAAATGACTTGTAATCAGCCTTCTCCCTTACATTATTGCCAAACAAAAGTAATGTTAGGATGAAAATAAGAGGACATGCAAGAAATTAAGGGTAAAATATATTATGATGATGTTCTAACTATGTAAAGATGAAGTGCCGCTAATGTAGGAAATTCATAATTAAGGTTAAACTTAAAAAATTCAAAGATTTTAACTTTTAGAGACTCTTATACTTGCTTGCTCGCTTCCGTCATGGAACACTGAGAGATTATGAATACATGCCATGGTTACTGAGCCATTCAGCAGTAGCCAAGGGCTTGATGAGTATCTCTTAATGCATCTTGCATAACAATCATTAATAACCCAGCAAGAGCCTGAAGCTTCACTAGTTACATGCTCTCAGATCACAAACCCAACATCACTCCAAGTTCCTTCTCCCCACTTAACTCTGTAACTAATAGCCATAGAAAATTTGTGGCTACATTTAATTTCTTTGCTAATGACTGATGTTTATTCTCCTTTTCTTCATAGTCTGAAAGCTTCTCCTTTAGTAGAAAACTTTCCTTTGGAGGTAGTGATACCAAGAGAGAAAAAGGACACAATAGGCCTAAAGATGGTTTTAAATTTTGGCTTAACTTAATCCACAATGATAGGCGTTCAAATGTCTCAGCATCAGTTAATGCAGTGCAGAGCAGAATTAAAGCTATTATTTCTGGACAAGTTTCAGCTCTGAAAAATGGGAGATCCCTACACATGGTAAGTGCAGTCCCTGCAGGCACTGCCTTGCCTGCCTGTACCCCAAACCCCAGGTGGGCTGTAGAGCTGCCCCAGGCACAGCAGGAGGGGGCTGTGGGGCTGAGATGCTTTGGCTCTGGAGTGCTGTGGGGCATCAAAAATGCAAGTGTCTGCAACACTAAATCAGAAAGGACAGTTTTCCTTTGGCCGGCCATTAAGTGCTAGTTTGCCTTTTTTTCCATTTGGGGTTTCACAATAGTTAAACTTTGCTGCAAAATGTGTCCAGGAGCAGCTGAGAGCTTGTATGTCCTTGTGTGTGGTACCCAGGGACAGGAGAGAGCCGTCTGTCTGTTGTAGTTGTTGCAGTCTTCCTCAGGATCTTTGTACGCCAAACTGGAAACATTTGCAGGATGAGTAAGTTTCCTGAAACAGGATCTGCCTTTAAACTCCAATTCCCACCATGCAAAAAGGTGAACTTTTGTGAGCTGCATAGCAAGAAAGGAAGCTCAGGGGAGGCTGAGAGGATGTGTAAGGACAGGGTTTCAGTTATGGTCCTCTCTGGCTCCTCAGCATTTAAGATAAATCAGTTTAATCTCTATTATCCATCAGGAACAGCAGCAAAATAGAGGCACTGTAACGCCATTTCAGGTTAACACTTTTTACTCTGCAAGTGGGATAAAGGCCTGGAGCATATGCCATGTTAGTTACCACGGCTCAGCTGGCGAAGCTGTGGTGCCAGAGAGGGTGAGCACAGAGCACGGCCTCCGTGTAGGGTATCTGTGTTCAAACTGCTTTTCATGGTGACTGGTTTTTTACTGCCTCTCCTAACAGTATTTTACACTAGCTTGGATGAAGTGTAGCCCAATACATGCGAGTAATTGCAGGGCAAATTAATGTTAGTCTTCAGATTTTTACCCTGTTAATCTTTAGTAATGAGAGTAGAGAAGGCTTTCTCATTATTTTGACATGCATATACCTGCAGGTATACCCATTTGCATGCAGCATGAACAAGACCCTCAACGAGCCCTAATCTGTAAATCTCCCACTGCAGTCAGTGAGCTACATGGATCTGCACCAGATGAATATCTTGCTTTCTGCATAAATCTTAAGTGCTCTAAGATTCAGAAACATATTTAGTGATTTTGTTTAGCCATCTCTTTTCGTTATAAATTAAACCTTTGAAACTGTACCTTATCAAAATTTTCAAATAATCTGAAGAACCAAAGATCCTTTTCTAATTGTATTCCACCCTTCCCTTCCCTTCCCTTCCCTTCCCTTCCCTTCCCTTCCCTTCCCTTCCCTTCCCTTCCCTTCTTTTTTCCTTCTTAATTTACATCTAAATTAAACTGCTGGGATAAATTCAACAGCTCAGTCTCTGGTAAAGTTAGACATATAAATTGAAAAATAAAAGAAACCAAACAAAAAAGGAAAGACAAATGTGTTTTACCAACGCCAAATGAGTCTATGGTCTGCAGGAGGAAGTAAGAAGGAAATCCTCCTAATATGAACAGCCACTGGCAACTGGTATGACAGGTCCTGTATGCTGGAACCAGGCAGAGAAAAGCAATCACAGAAATAAGGTCACCTAGACAACCTCACCCTCAGCCTTTCTTAGGTCCCCGTGTACCCCCTCTTACCAAGTGAGACAGAGGCGCAGGGGATGCAATTTGTTTTCTTTTGAGTCTAAAGAAACACAGCTTTGATGTAGCATCAGGAGAGTCACGGGTCGCCTTGATTCATCTGTCTGAGGATTGCACATCTCTACTTCTAGGCAATATCCTTGTGCAGGCGAATCCTTGAATTACTGTATGTTGTGTGTGAATGTAAGATCCAGCTCTGGGTTTTGTCCTTGAACATGCTGAAGGCCCTGATACACATTGTTACACCACCCAGTCTGAAAAATCCCCTTAAAATTACTATTATTTTTGCAACATCCACTCACAAACTGTGGAGTGTGGTTTTCTTTTGTGTAGCAGAGAATGTGGCAAAGGTCTGGTCAAAACCCTTTCAATTCCTTTTTATTGATTTTTTAAAATTATATTTGTTTGCTTTAGACATAGGAGATGATTGAAAATATTTTTCCATGTGTCAGTTGTAGAGCTGTGTAGTAAGCAATGAGCATGAATCTAATGTTCAGACCCATGTCAGTGGAAAGGTTTTTTATCTCATCCCTTGCTAACACATCGAGTTTCTTGGTAACAGCTAACTACAGTTCTTGCCATGAGAATTATGTTCCCCAGGAGCAATGATGCTAAAACAAGGCATGTTATTAAAGATCAGCTACTTTATCAGCCGTTGCTATATTTATGTCTAAAGCCAATGAGCTGTGTTTTTTATTGTTCACGTCCAGTCCCAGCAAGACTGAGTGTATTTAACAAGCGGGTGGGCCAGGGAGGGAGGAGCAGCTGTTTGATTTCCCTTTGCTCTGTGCAAACTGTCCGTGGGGACAGGACGACGTGCTGCGGTGCCTCCTCCCTGGGGCACCTGTGGCCGAGCCACAATCTGGCCCCCATCTCCTCCCCAGCAAAGGCAAAAAAAATATGCAAACCAGCTTCCTCCTGAACATTGCCTCTGCAGGGTGAGCTTTGCAGGAGCAGTGCTGGTTCCCTGGGGAGATTGTCCTGGCTCTGGCAGTGGCCAGCAGCTGGTGCTTCAGCAAGAAGTGCAGGAAGCTAAACAAAACTATCAATATCCTGCCCTGATGGCCTCACAAAATGCCAAAAGCAACAAAAATGAACCAAAAGTAACTCAGTTTCCTTCAAGGTAAAGAATGTGTCCTTCTATTCCCCCCCCCTCCCCCTCCCCCTTTTTTTTTTTTTGCAAGCTTCTGGCACTTAGGCTGAAGGGTCTGCTTCATGCCATAGGGTCTGCAATAACATATCACGGCAGACTGATTAACTGCAGGCATATTCCTCTAGTACTATATCAGATACCCTCCTCCTCCCCCCTTTTCTATTCAATACAGTCAAATTCAATTTACAGTTCATGGGAAAGAGGAGGAGAGAGATGAATTCCTGCCACATTTATTAGTTTACCACTGTAATTTTTCTATCCAGCTGTGGTGCTAGTAATTGAACTAAAACAGTCAAATGAATGCCTGAGAATTGCTTTAATGCCACCATGAGCACCAGTCCCTCTGAGCTCTGAGCACACAAGGGTGGGTAGTGTTAGCTCCTCCTAAAAATTAACTCCGTAAAACAAACAAGGCTGGAGTCTACTTTTGTTGTTTGCTTATTTGAGGAGGAAATGGTCTCATGGTTGTCAGACACTGTATGTTCCAGATATTATGTGCAGGTAAATAAAAGGCTTAATAGTGTATTTAAAGGTAAATTGCCAATTTGAGTTTTTCCAGCCACTGGGGGAAAAGAAACCAACAAACCAACCAACCACCCAAACCCCATTAACCAGGGTTGTAGCCTAACATCAAGATTCTGGACCAGGTTGTGCTATGGTATTTTAGCAATTGCCTACAGATGAATATGCCAGCCTTTCATTAGCGGCCAACCAATTATGAAAAAATTAGGATAGTTGATTCTTTAATTGCTCTGAACTGTAATTTATTAGCAAGGATTCCCCACCTACTTTTTTGTGGTGGCTACACTGCCGCAGGATAACATAGCTCACGTGGCACACACCACACTGCACGTCTGGGCTCAGAGTGATGATGGTATTTTCCTGGCAGGTTCTAAGTCATTTCTGCATCTCTCTCCCACTCTTGCAGGACATTGTTTTGCAACATCCACTCACAAACTGTGGAGTGTGGTTTTCTTTTGTGTAGCAGAGAATGTGGCAAAGGTCTGGTCAAAACCCTTTCAATTCCTTTTTATTGATTTTTTAAAATTATATTTGTTTGCTTTAGACATAGGAGATGATTGAAAATATTTTTCCATGTGTCAGTTGTAGAGCTGTGTAGTAAGCAATGAGCATGAATCTAATGTTCAGACCCATGTCAGTGGAAAGGTTTTTTATCTCATCCCTTGCTAACACATCGAGTTTCTTGGTAACAGCTAACTACAGTTCTTGCCATGAGAATTATGTTCCCCAGGAGCAATGATGCTAAAACAAGGCATGTTATTAAAGATCAGCTACTTTATCAGCCGTTGCTATATTTATGTCTAAAGCCAATGAGCTGTGTTTTTTATTGTTCACGTCCAGTCCCAGCAAGACTGAGTGTATTTAACAAGCGGGTGGGCCAGGGAGGGAGGAGCGGCTGTTTGATTTCCCTTTGCTCTGTGCAAACTGTCCGTGGGGACAGGACGACGTGCTGCGGTGCCTCCTCCCTGGGGCACCTGTGGCCGAGCCACAATCTGGCCCCCATCTCCTCCCCAGCAAAGGCAAAAAAAATATGCAAACCAGCTTCCTCCTGAACATTGCCTCTGCAGGGTGAGCTTTGCAGGAGCAGTGCTGGTTCCCTGGGGAGATTGTCCTGGCTCTGGCAGTGGCCAGCAGCTGGTGCTTCAGCAAGAAGTGCAGGAAGCTAAACAAAACTATCAATATCCTGCCCTGATGGCCTCACAAAATGCCAAAAGCAACAAAAATGAACCAAAAGTAACTCAGTTTCCTTCAAGGTAAAGAATGTGTCCTTCTATTCCCCCCCCCTCCCCCTCCCCCTTTTTTTTTTTTGGAAAGCTTCTGGCACTTAGGCTGAAGGGTCTGCTTCATGCCATAGGGTCTGCAATAACATATCACGGCAGACTGATTAACTGCAGGCATATTCCTCTAGTACTATATCAGATACCCTCCTCCTCCCCCCTTTTCTATTCAATACAGTCAAATTCAATTTACAGTTCATGGGAAAGAGGAGGAGAGAGATGAATTCCTGCCACATTTATTAGTTTACCACTGTAATTTTTCTATCCAGCTGTGGTGCTAGTAATTGAACTAAAACAGTCAAATGAATGCCTGAGAATTGCTTTAATGCCACCATGAGCACCAGTCCCTCTGAGCTCTGAGCACACAAGGGTGGGTAGTGTTAGCTCCTCCTAAAAATTAACTCCGTAAAACAAACAAGGCTGGAGTCTACTTTTGTTGTTTGCTTATTTGAGGAGGAAATGGTCTCATGGTTGTCAGACACTGTATGTTCCAGATATTATGTGCAGGTAAATAAAAGGCTTAATAGTGTATTTAAAGGTAAATTGCCAATTTGAGTTTTTCCAGCCACTGGGGGAAAAGAAACCAACAAACCAACCAACCACCCAAACCCCATTAACCAGGGTTGTAGCCTAACATCAAGATTCTGGACCAGGTTGTGCTATGGTATTTTAGCAATTGCCTACAGATGAATATGCCAGCCTTTCATTAGCGGCCAACCAATTATGAAAAAATTAGGATAGTTGATTCTTTAATTGCTCTGAACTGTAATTTATTAGCAAGGATTCCCCACCTACTTTTTTGTGGTGGCTACACTGCCGCAGGATAACATAGCTCACGTGGCACACACCACACTGCACGTCTGGGCTCAGAGTGATGATGGTATTTTCCTGGCAGGTTCTAAGTCATTTCTGCATCTCTCTCCCACTCTTGCAGGACATTGTTGATGACCCCAAGTTTATCCTTGGAGGAGCCACAAGAACTGACATTTGCCAAGGGGATCTTGGTGAGTGATTCCCCCTGGGTGGATGCAGGAATTTCCTCACATATGAAGGGATGTTGTCCCTCCTGAACTGGCGGGAGCAGTGAAGCTGGAGATACCACTCATGCTCACATTACCCGTAGTCACCTCTTTGGTAGCACCTTCCCATCCACGCCATGCTGGTGCAGTGGGATTCAAGATCAGGGAAGGATCTCCACATGAGGGTACTGTGAGCCCACGGGAGCCTTTTGTCTACCAGCACCTCCAAACTGCAGCACAGTCTGCCCTGGCCCGGCAGGACCACGCTTCCTGGGGACAGACGGGCTGTCTTTTGGATTTCAAGAGGGGTGACAGCTAGCTGCCATAACATGTCCCCCAGCCCCTACACCACTTTATTTTCCTCCTGAAGGCAAGTAAATGAGGGATTTTTTTTCCCCCTTCTCAATTCACAGGTGACTGCTGGCTATTAGCAGCCATAGCTTCTCTCACACTGAATGAAAAAACACTAGCAAGAGTGGTGCCACTGGATCAAAATTTTGGGCCAGATTATGCTGGAATATTTCACTTCCAGGTAAGATGAACATCTGGCAGAGCATGAACACCTTTCTGTCGTTACATGCCATGGTCTATTTTGCAGTGGGGTTGTCACTTATTGCAGAGGAGAAATTGAAAACACACGGATTGCTGAGTTTACACTGTTGCTCATGTTTTGAGAAACAACTTAGAAGGCTACATCAGCCTCCCACAGGCACACACATAGCCACTTCTGCTCTGTGGAGAGATATGTGGCATTAGATATCATTTCACATTTTCGTGGGCACACAAATGCCACTTAGGATATAAGGCCTTAAGGGTGTTGGACTGGGATCTGTAACACGTGTGTCTTAAAAGGTGTCTTGAATCATGTGGTGACCACTTGGGTAACTACACGAGTGACGTTATCTATACAAGGAGCTACAGTACAGCTGTACACATTTGGTTTTAGTCTTTTCTTAAGATGGATTATCCTTCCTTCGGAGCAGTCTAGCATGGTATAGTGGGGATGGCTGATTTACATATGCCTTCTAATGAAGCCTATGATTGTCACTAACTTACAATTTACAATTAGAAGTGCTGGGACACCAGAGTCTTACGCTCAAGAAATAACATGCTGTCAGAAAATTCGTGTTCTGTCCTTTCTAAATAGTTTTGGCAGCACAACGAGTGGCTGGATGTGGTGATTGATGACCGATTACCCACCTTCAAAGGCCGGTTGGTTTTCCTGCACTCAGCTGAACGCAACGAATTTTGGAGTGCCTTACTAGAGAAAGCCTATGCCAAGTAAGTCACACTGCACATACATTATTTGCTATTTGTACATACATGATTCACAGTTTGTACACACATTATTCCCAACTCAAGTGAACAGCTTCTACCCGGTATTTTTTGGTGGTGGTGGTGGGGTTTTTTGCATTTGCTGCTGCCCTGATCTAATGTCTAACTCTTGTGAGCTGGTCCAGCTTCCAGCACATCATTAGATACAACCGTAGCTGATAGCAATACAGTTGGATCAAAGCCTGAATCCTGCCATTTGTGTCTCTGCTGAGACCTCAATTGATGGTTCTGGGTAATGCCATATTTTTAAATGATTTGTCAGGTAGCAAGCCACTGACACTCAGTGATATTCAGTCCTTGCCAACCTGACAACTGGCACTAAAGAAAGAAAAGCCCCAGGCTTTAAGGATATGGAGAAATGAATGAATTAAAAATTAAATTAACAAGGAAAGCAGAATGATCCCAATATTCCTCCCATATAACCTGGGTACATTCTGAGGTATTTCTTTTGACTTCAGTGCCATTACTGCATTTTTAAGCCCGTGTGAGAAAGCTCTCAAACATGGGTATCTTCAAAGTTTTGAAAGCATGTCTCATGGTCAGCATGTGTTTTCCAGGCTGAACGGCAGCTACGAGGCTCTGAAAGGAGGCAGTACAATAGAAGCCATGGAGGATTTCACTGGGGGTGTAGGAGAAATGTATGAGATTAAAAAGGCTCCTGACAACTTCTATGAAATCCTAGAGAAAGCTCTGAAAAGATGCTCAATGGTGGGCTGCTCTATTGATGTAAGTAAGAAATGGGGTCTGAATTTCTCAGTTTAGTTTTGTGGTTTCTATGTTAAAAAACCTTACTTTTCAAAGTCTGGTTAAATTAATGACAAGTGGATGGATATGCACTTAATTCTGTAAATAATAACTATGAACTGTAGTATTATTGTAGTCCTTAGTACAGTTGTTTAATAGAAAAGGAAAAGATTCATCACTTTTCAGCAGATGATGGCCACTGTATTTAAGACAATAATGACATGAGTATGAGCACTCAGTGAGAGTGAACTATATTTCCTTACTTATTTGGTCACCTAGCACTGAAACTGGCCATAGCTTTTTGAGGGCTTACTGATTCCAGAGAGTACAAAATTGTTTTTTTTCAGCCCTGAATTCTGTAAAAATCCTGTGGGGACTTTGGGTATTCAAGGCAATTTTCAGGATCAGTGTGTTTGTAAACCGGGGCTGAGGCTTAGGGTATATCAGGTTTATCCCTCCAGAGGCTAAAACCTCCAGCTTTCTCGGAGAAAAGGTTGCTGGTGGGTGGCATCTGCATGGGTTACTTACGCTGTTCTGCAAGTGTGTCTGACCCAGGGTAAAAGAAGCCATCCATGTGTCCTTGGCTTTCTGGTGAAAAATGCCTGGGCTGCTCAACAGCAAGAGTGAAAGCGCCGTTGCTGTTATTTGCTGACTGTGCTCAGTGGGAAAGGCAGTTCAGAAACAAAAGTGTGCCAGGTTTCTCCACCAGAATGAGCAGCTGGAGAAAAAAGTTTCAAAGCAAATGAAAAATCCCACCAAGCACAAAACATTTCATTTCCCTTTTGGGCACTTGTGACAAAGGCAAAGCAAGTGTCCAGGCTGGGGGAGAAGGAGAGAGGCTTCCGTTTGCCCTCTGCCCAAGAGCCCCATCACTGAACATTTGGCTGGGCTGAGGGGGACCTGTTGTCTCAAACCCGTTGCTTGCCTGACTGAAAGCAGGGCTTTTCCACAAGCTCTCTCTTTTACTCAAGACTGTGCCCTCACCTTTCGGATTCAGTGTTTCCTGATTTGAGTTCCCCTTTCTCTCCTGATGAAGCTTTTCTGCTTGCAAAGACTAATTAAATATTTACTGAACTAGAGAGACAGTATGATACTCAGCTGGCTGGTGCGACCCTTCATTGCCATCATCACTCCATCAATGTCTTTTTACAAGAAATGAGACCATATCAACACCTGATCTCAGTCTGAGAGTAGCTTTCCCCATCCCTTAGCTGACACAAACTACATTTGAATGGGAGTTAAGATTGAGATCCTGGAAATGTAGATGATGTTGATATCAAATCACAGGGGCAGAGAAGCTATTTCAGCCTGGAAAAACCTTATTTTCCCTCTGAGTGAACAATGCTAAAAAAAAAATTAATAACCCTTTTCTTTCCTCAAGGGGCACTGTTGCACCATCACTGTCTGCATCGAGGAGACAGACAAGTTCCCTGTTCATAGCACTGGTTGGCCACTGACCTCCCCACCTGATGCTTGGAAGGGACCAGGTGGCACCACTTGCGATCTCACTCTGAAGAGAGAGATTCACATTTTTTTCCTTTATTTCAGACCAGCTGTGCTGCCGAGTCAGAAGCCAAAACCCCCTTTGGCCTTATAAAGGGCCATGCTTACTCTGTGACTGGCATCGATGAGGTACGTTCAGCAGTGCAGGACAAGGAGAGACCTGGGGAAAAGATAAGGGAATGTCCCCCATCCTCAGGTGATGGGGAGAGTTATCCTAGGGGAGTTATCCAAATTCGCATCCATCTTTCCCTCCCACATCTCCCGTAGCAGTCTGCACCTTTTGCCCAGCTCTTACACCAGCTCGCCCAGCCTCTGCACACTGGAGAAGTCCTGCTCCCTAGCTACTGACACGTGGTATTTTCTCTATTTCTTTCATCTCCAGGTGACATATCGGGGCCGGCAAGTGCAGCTCATAAGGATAAGGAACCCCTGGGGACAGGTCGAGTGGAACGGCCCTTGGAGTGACAAGTGCGTGCGCTATCCCATACACCCTGGCCTCACAAAGGCCAAATCCCAGCTGCTGGCCCACAGCTAGCTTTCTGCAGCCCCAGCTGTTCCACAGGATATTAAATCCAGAGTTTGCACATGCATAACAGTATTACTGCCATACTAACATGTCACCCTCAACATTTTCAAAGCTGCTTAATTATGGGTACACAGTTAAGGTTGTTTAGCCCCCAAAATATAGCACTAGCAAAAATCATGCATTAACATGAATGGGATAAATTAATTTTAAGACACTCCAGATTGGAAAAATTATACATTTGGAGTGGTTTTTTGTTTATTTTTTGCAAGCCTGTTGCTGTAGTATTTGAAACACAACATCCCTACTTTGTCCTAGTGCAGAAAAGCTGGAAGCTGATATTGTGTTACCCCCTCTGAATAGCTTATGGATCTCTAGTTGCATTTACTGTTCTGTGTTCCTAAATACGTCAGGAATAGGCAGCAACCTTACAGGTTATATATGACCATTAAATTAGACCCTCTCCATGTGGTACCCACCAAAGTTGCAGAAGGACCCAAAACCACAACAGGATTGGTCTGAAAAAGTCTGTTTTTACTACCAAAGGTAAACAAAGTGCAAATAATACAAAAGAAAAAAAATATAGTAGAAAACAGCACTACATGCTCCCCCAACATACACTTTTCAATACATTTTTCCACGTATGCGTGGTTTCATTTTTGCTTCACTTACTTCTACTAAGTTTTTTTATTCACACAGATGGAGAGGAGCCATAACATGCCTGGCCCTTTAAAATTGCTGAAACACGTAGTCATCTCTAGGACCACTTTGAATGTCCCTGTCCTTAACAAGACTCAGAAATAAATATTTCCACATCAGCTCTGATGCTTTGTTATCTGGAAATAGAAAAATGTGGATAATTGGCGTTTATCACGAGTGAAAAAGTCTCAAAAAACCTGAGAGGTTAAGATCAGGACAGGCCTCTGGCAATTTGTGCTGTTTATTGAAAAGGCTGTCTCTGCAAAGCAGAGCTTTGACTCTGTACTTGGGAGGTTTTCTGGAGCTCAAGATGCAGAGGGGCTCGCAGGCCAATACGGGAATCTGTATTAACATTTCACAGTAGTTGCTGGAATTAGAAAGCTCAACACAAGGTGCCTGCTACTCCCTGTTTATTAAGTCAGATTGGAAATGCAGTAGGGCATTTCCAGTTTTTTCCAAAAAGCTTTATCAGGTTTTTATTTGGCTTTGGCCTGCCACAGCTGGAATAGTAGGGGTGAATGAAAAGGAGGCAAAGACTTTACCTGGAACCCCAGTTACTTCCAGCAAATCTTTCTGTACAGGGGAAGGAGCCTATTCAGTTCCCATTAACTCAATTTTGAAGAAACATCCAGCCCTAAATTACTGACAAACATAAAAGAGGAGATGGTGCTGCAGATGGAAAAAAGATTTAAGGAGGCATGTGACTTACCAAAATCTTGAGGTTTACCAATAGCCCTGTTATACCCAGCCAGCTCCAACTATGAGCACAGGCAATAACTCATGGAGGACCATCCTAGAGCAGCTTTGGAATCTTTGGCCTTGTTCTGCTTCCAGCTACATTAGTTAGGTCTCTGAGACCATGAGCAACAGCAGGATTCAGGAAACCTCTTAAATGCATCTGTGTTTGTGTGAGCTGTTCAAATAAAACACATCTGGAAGAAGAATAGCCTGATGCTCTATCCAGCCAGTTGTTCTGAGCCAGGGAAAATTAATTGCCACATACCCATAGTAAAGCTTGGGTTTTTTTCCTTGCAGCTCTCCAGAGTGGCGTTCAGTCAGCCCATCGGATCAGAGACGCCTATCTCAGGCAGCACTGGATGATGGAGAGTTCTGGTAAGCCATGGGTTTATAAAGTATGTGGCTCTAGTCAGAAATCAAGGAGTGAGTGGCCAAAACAAGCAATAAGGAAGAAGTCTCTGTGTGAGGAGATGCTCAGTTTCTGCCTAGGAGAGGGCAGGTAGAATGCTCACTTGGTTTCCTGTGTGTTTCATGTGTGTCTATACCTATTTTAATAACAACAAGCATTTTTAAAGTCAGCTTAATTAATGGCATTAGCATATATCAAATACTGTGTGTCTCCCATGAATGTAACACCCTTTAAATCCTTCCTATGAACAAAGGCAGGTACTGCAGAGGGAGCATTGTATTGCACTGTATTACCTATAAAGTGCCTTCAGGGTTGATGCTAGGCATACACTGAAAGGGAAGGGAGTCCTGCAAAGCAATATTACTTCTTACAGAAAGTAAAAGAACACCAAGACATGTGAAATGATGGAAAATTTTAAGAAAAGATGAAATTAAATGGGAAAAAAACGTGGTGGAAATTGCTTTAGAAGTGTGAAGTGTTCTTCATGCCAAATTCACGATCTCAGACAGAGCAGATGGCTGACTTGCACATGATCCCCCCCATATCAACCATGCTGTGGACTACTGACAATGTGTCTGGTCACATTTTCTAGGGCCAGATGCTCATCTCTTTTATACAGAGGTAAATCTAGAGAGGTATGCAGTGGGGCTATTCCAGATTTTTCCTGCAAGTTAAACCAAAGTTCAACTTTAGGCCTGAAAAGTGATTTGAGATAAACAATGCAGCACATTAAGTCACATAAAATGATTTATCCCAAACTTTGATACCTTTGAAGGGAAGTAGGTCCAGTGGCTGATCCCTTACTTCAGTACTTTTACATAGGATATTTTGAGTTATTTTGCTGTTGGCACTGCAAATGCAGTAGAGCATTTCCAGTTTTTCCAAAAAGCTTTTGGGAGTGTGTGTGGATTGTCTGGTTTTGACCCAGCTACAGATGGAGCTTATAGGGTGAATGAAAAGGAGGCAAAGACTTTACCTGGAACCCAAGTAACTCCAGCAAGTCTCTCAATACAGGGCATGACTTAAAGCCTGACTGTGTAATGGAGGTTCAAGTGTGCAAGTACTATCAAATGAGCAATGAAATTAATGAAAAAGTCTGTCCAACAGAGCTAAGATGAGAGTTAATTAAGCTCTTGGAAGGCCAATAAAAATTAATGAGGTTGAGCATACCCAGATGAATGTTGGCCTTCCTCAGCCAGCATCTCAGCCACTCAGAGCAGAAGCAAAAGCCATTGGGACCGAAATTTCTGCTGAAGGGGTTAAGTGGACAAAAATCATATGCAGAAGACAAACATGCTTCCAAAACCAGTCAGGTAAGTTTGATACCAGCTAAACCCTCCACCCAGTCCATCAGACTTTTTTTTCCTAATGCCTTATGACTTCTGTGTATTTCTCTAAGGAGTGTTTGCCTCTCTGCCCCCTCTAAGCCACACCTTGATTGTTTCCCCATCAGGCTTCACATACAGACTTTGCATGAGCAATAATGTGGTGTATCCCTGAAGACATTAAAATGGTCAGATGAGGAAAGAGATGAAAACAGCTGCTCCTCTCCAGCTTTCAGTTTGCTCCTACTGTGGTTCTTGCTGATGCAATTTAGCTAAGGAGATGGTGAATGAGCTATATTCCTGCTTCTGCAGCTGAGGTCCTTCAGCCGATCTATTCACCACTCCTGGTGGTTACTTGGTTTGCCTCCCTGAAAAGCTGGGGTAATCTTTATGAGGTGCTTTGAAATCTGCTGCTAGAAATAGTGAGTAGCAAAGTCATTAGGTCCTCAAGAGTTCAAAACATGTTCTCCATGACATGCATTATCTTTGGGCTTAGTAAATAACGTAAGGTGCAACGGGGCTCTTCTTGTTGACCACAAATGGTTTCTAGTGAAGTGATAATAAGTTCTACAGTTAGCCAGCTCTTTGTATGTCATTTCTTAAGGTGTCTGGAAGCTGAAAGGGGGCCCAGGAAACATACTCTGCATTCATGAACAACTTCTGTAACTGCTGCAGGTTCTGCACCCAGCTTATTCCATGTTTTGACTGCACACAAAGCAATGGTCATTTCTCCTACACAGGCTCATTTCTGTTAAATGAAAGAGAAGTAGAGGAAGAAGAAATATACCTGATCATTCTCATGTATTGTGTTAGATTTCATCCTAGGTGGAACAGGAAGGCTAGGAGGAAGTATGGTGCAGTGAGGGAAATTAGATCAAAAACTGTTGAACATTTAAAGCAAGTGTTGTATCATCAAAGTATCTTCAGTCAGTGCAAAAAGGCAGCACAGCAGACTACATGGGTTAAAGCAGCCAAGGTAGGAAACATGATCCGATAAGACCTTTTGTCCCTTTTGTTCTTTGGATTTCTGAGGACTGAAGAAAATGATCATGGTAACATGCTGAGGGCCTGCTGACCTCATTAACTACCCCAAAGATATTTTGGCTACATATTAGCAGTTCAGATCGGTCTTGTCCAGATGCTTCTACTAGATATGAGGAAGGCATTCTGCTGTTGGTTAAGAAATCAGGTTCTCACTTGCACTAGTCCTGTCCCTCCTAAAATCAGAGGGTTAGGGTCTTCTCGTCCCTTTGCTGGTACAAATCCAGGACAGCCCTAGGGAAGTCAGAACAGGTGTTTTGCCTCTTAGGAGCCAAATCTGATCTATAATGTGTAACTCCTTCACCTGCTTTGCAGCACATTTCCAAAGAGCCCAGAATTGCATAGTGTGGCCAGGAAACTGGGCCACTTGGAGACAGATTTTGCTGTGCTGCCCCTGCTCTTGTGTACTGAGCATCAAAGTGAGAATTAGCAGTGCCTAGGGCTAGCAATACATGGGAATAGCCAGCAAGAAAGAGGACAGAGCTCAGGAAAGAAAACCCCGCTGTTTCTTCCCACACTAAAACCAAGTTGTAAAATGGCCCATAGCAAGTGTAAATTAATAACACCACAGACTTCTATTTCTTATGAAGCAGAAAAATGGGCCTAGCTGTGTTTGGTGAGCTACACTGAGGGCTAGCTGGGTCCTATCTGCCACTGCCGCAGATAAGCATGCAGTCTTGGAGAGCTTTTGCTCTCCTGCTACTCCATTTTGTTGTTAGGCATCAGCCACTGGAGGAAAAGGATCATTATAGAAGTTCACATTAGGGAGGAGATCAATTTCTATATGTTATTTCTATGGTCCATGGAGAGAGAAGGGCTCTTACAGATAGCGATTCAGAGCAGAGGACACATTGGGATGCTAAATTGCCCTCAGGAAGGCCTAATACCTCTCCTTTTTTACAGAGGGAAGTTCAGCGTACCGAAGTTGCCGTCAGACTTAGAGCATATGGGCCTCCCTGTCCCTGCAGTGCCTACCATGCAAGCTGCTGTCTCTTAGACAGCTTCCCTGCTCTGTTGCTTTTGCCCAGGGATGCACACCATGCCCAGTGGTGCCTGGCTCTGGTTGTCCCTTCTCTTGGCAGTTTTCTCAGTCCTGAACACCAGGCTCCTTGGCCAGCAGGACTGTTGGTATCTTTTTGCCCTTTTACTTGCTAGATAAAATCACATGGCTTATCTGCTTCTTGGCATGCTGAGCAGGCTCGTTTCAACCAACCCAGCCTAGCAGCTCAAATATTGTGGCATTTGCTTCCCCCTTCGCATGGCCATGTATATGTATCTACCTTGGGGATAAAATATATGTAGTGCAATCTATGTGACACAGTAGCAGGCAACAGTGTCTATGCTATCTTCAAGGGCAGGCTGGAGCCACTACTCAAGTCCAAACAATGTTTTGTCTCTTGTTTTTGCTATGAAAAGGTCCCAGGCAACCATAAGGGAGGAGAAGCGAGCAGATTGAGCCTAGGCACCTTAGCAGAGGCCCAAATATGACTTCAACTGCAGTTTGGACAGGCTAGTCATACCATGGTTTGGATAATCCATCACCATGTGCCCCTTATAGTGCTGTCATGCAGCTGGCATTGAACACATAGCTGATTTGCAGGCAGACTTAGCTCCTGCACAGAAGCCTGCCATCATTGGGTTGGCTCTTCGGCAATATAGATGCAGTCATTAAGGCCAGGACGGTGTTGGTGAAATAACTCTTTCCACTGTAGGTTTTGTGCCAGTGTCACCTCTTTTCATCTTATACCCAGCTGTAACTGAACAAAATCAATGGAGTTATAGTGTAAAAAGAAAGGTGTAAGAGATGTTGGAATCAGACCCAGACAATAAGGTTTCTCATGTTTTACACCACGGTGAGCGAGAGCTAGCTTCTCCCCTGGTGTACATCGGCATATCTCCATGGTCACTGAAACTATTCAGATCCACACGAGCTGGTGATCTGTCCCTGGGACTCTGGGGAGTAAGTAGTTCTGCTAGGCATCCTTCACTGAAGAGAATGACTGCCTGTTCCTTCCCATGTCTTTCACTCAGGATGAAATTTGAAGACTTCAAAGTGCATTTTGATAAAGTTGAGATCTGCAACCTGACTCCAGATGCCCTGGAAGACAACACTGCCCACAAGTGGGAGGTGACCATCCACCAGGGGAGCTGGGTCCGGGGATCCACTGCAGGAGGATGCAGAAATTTTCTAGGTAAATAGATACTGCTTTGAAAATGAGAAGCAGGCACTCAACTCTTTACCTACCCTCAGCCACCTCTCCTGTTACCCCATAGCCAGAATTGTGGGTGCAGACCAGGCCAGCTGAGTCTCAGCTAGCAGGAACCAGACAGAAGGACAAATGTTTATATGGTCCCACTTGAGATTTTGTGGTAAAAGAGATGCTTTCTTTGCTCTCAAGTTCACTGGATCTGGTTTGCCTCTCATTTGCATTTGCATGAGCAGGACTAGCTCCAAATAAGTCACTTAAACTGCAGCAGTAAGTGTAAAATGAGACAAAAATCCAGCTCAGCCAGCACGTTCATGTGGCTCTGAAGTAGCACCATAGATCTGAACTGTGTTACTCCAGACTGACACCAGCGCTATGGGATCATGGTAGCTATGTACTTTTAACAAAATCCCATCTGACAACTTTATTTAAACCATGGCAACTTAATAAAATATCAGGCCTAAAATCTTTTCTACGCCCAGTTCCATGAAGGACTTTGGGATTTGGCTTATTTTCTGCAGAGCTTAGTGGAAAGAAGCATGACAGCTAATGGAAAAACTAAATTTGAGCAAAAACCTCAGCTTAATTGTACTTTTTGTCTTCTTTTTTTTTTTTTTTTTTTAGTAGTAGTAGTGGTGGTATTATTATTCTGAGGCAAGAAACTCTCTGGTGTTCTTTACATTGGCAGAGACTTTCTGGACAAATCCACAAATCAAGCTACATTTGACAGAGAAAGACGATGGACAAGATGACTGCACATTCATAGCAGCGCTGATGCAAAAAGATCGCCGTAAACTCAAGAAGCTTGGCGCTAAAATGCTAACGATCGGCTACTCTATTTATGAGGTACTCTATTGCTTTTGCAGCGCAGTAGCCACATGATCAGTATTAGCATCTTTCTTTGGGTTTGTACCCCTGCCAGTCATCATGTATTTTTAGGGCCCTTGCTCTTAAAATAGTCTTCTCAGTTACATCAAGCCCCATCGAGAATTTTGACATGGTTGGGATGGTATCCTCTGAGAGGAGGATTTAGGAGTCCCTATGGGGCCATGGGTTCCCAGGACAGACTCCTCAGCCCCACAATTGTCATCCCCTGCCTGGCTCCCGGAGAGGGGATGTTGCTTGTTATGAGCCTCTTGGGGCACATCACACGGGGTGCCTGTCCCTGAGTGGAGTTGGGATTGGCAAATCTGTTGTCACTGCTCTGTGACACCCTGCCTAGGATGGTGATACTTAATGGCAGGAAATGTTTAAGCAGGAAGGCAATGTCCCAGAGTCCTCTTAGGCTGCCTTCTGGGTGGGAAAGGACCACCACTAATGGGTCCTTGCCATAAGGTGGGAGCTAAGTTGCTGCGAGCGCCTGGGTGAAGGGATGAGAGTCAGGGTCACATCCAGGGGAGAGGCTTGTGCCAGGCAGAGTTTGGCTCTGTGATTGGGAAAGGGGCAAGGATGGCACCCAGCACATCTGGCCAGTGCAGTGCTGCCTTCGTTTCCCCTCCTAGAGCCCTGGCAGAGACGGACACTTGGGCAAAGACTTCTTCAGGTACCACCACTCCAAGGCCAGGAGCAAAACCTACATTAATTTAAGGGAAGTATCTAACCGATTCAAGCTGCCACCGGGAGATTACATTCTTGTTCCAAGCACATTTGAGCCACACCAGGAGGCAGATTTCTGCCTGAGGATTTTCTCTGAGAAGAAGGCCATCACTGAGTAAGTCAGCAATGAACCCCAGGCTATCTGGTGCTCGCTTGCACGCGGGGCCAGTGGCTGCTGGGGAGAGTCTGGCTGCTGGGTACCAAGCCCTACAGCAGAGCCCTGGCATGGAAAACTAATGTGGGGCGGGGTGGGGGGGTGGGTGTGCATTTTCACATTTTTGCTAAACCTCACTTATTTTTGGAGAGGAGTTTAGGAGGTGGGGAATAGGGCTTGCCAAGGTGAATCTGCTGGAAGCTTGACAAGGAAGAGTTGCTGGCTGCCTGCTACTGTTTGGGACTCTGTGAATGCAGCAGTGGTTGTTTCCTGTTTGCTTCCCCCCAAAGTTTGTCCAAATAACAATTTTATATTAAAAAAGGGTATTGGGGAAAAAGTGTGTGCACAATGAATAAAGAATGAGATTAATTCTTTAGCAGACAGCATGCACAGCTGTGCCCTCCCTGAGTCCTGCTTAAAAACTGTTTTAAAGGCTTATACCAAAATTTAAACAATGCAAAAATCTGATTGATGAATTTCATCTAAACTTAACCTGTTCAGTAAAAAATGCAGGTTTATCATTCACCTCTGGAAAATGTAATAAGCAAGCTTCCACCCCAAGGAGATGTTGAATATCTTCAGATACTTAATAAGGTTTTGTTTTCTCCAGGGATCTAGATGAAAACGTTGCCATTGATCTCCCTGAGGTAAGTCTACAGAGTTGAAATAGCAAGAGAATAGCTCAGCAGAAGCCAGCACACACTGCTTTTACTGTCTTTGGCTAAAACACGGTCGTTTCACAGGAATGTTACACAATTGCCAGCTTTGTGTATGTGACTGAAACAGTCAGTTCTGCTGAATATGGTGAGAAAGCTGTAACAATCAAAATCATAATTGTTATGCTTCTGCATTCCGCTTCAAAGCAGTCGGCGTCAGCCAGCACCAGAGGCAGGTATCAGCCACCATGGGTGCACTGAAAGCACACCCGTTAGCACCTGGGAGGCACATGGCCATTCACATCTTTTAAAATTTTATTTATTATGGAAAAATAAGAGGCAAGATAACGACCACAGACCTACATTCATTTTGCATACAGATATCTGTATTTTACTTATCAATATCCCCAGGGCTTGGGAGGGAATGCTTCATACGTGTATATGCCTACTGAAAAGATTAAGTTCTTTTTGCTTCTGAATGGCCTGGTCTGCCTGATGAGCACTAATTGCAGCTGAGTCTGAGTCAGCCCCTGTTTAAGTGTGTCACTGCAAATAAGCCGTTAATTTGTGGTGTGCCTTCCCATGGAAACAAGCTAAGCTAAGATCTCATGTGTCCCTCTTTAGTAAAACTCCCCTCCAGGGACCAGCTAACAAGTGCATGTCCATTTCTGGGATGTCAGGGACATGTTCAGTAGCAAAGTAAATCTGTCCACCTGTCCCAGTATCATTAAGGGACCACATCCAAACTTGAACAGAAGGCAGTAAGGAACATACATATGGTCAAAAAAAGTGTAAGTGGCTCAGCAGTGTCACCAGGGCCACTCTGGTGACAGTACACTAAATAGCACCCATATTGTATCTTCTGTGAGTAGAGAAAACAAAGCCCAATTCTTTGCTTCCTGTGCCATGCTGTTGCCTTCTTTTTCCCCATTTTTTTGGCCCAACAACCCCTTTTTGTTCACATGGTCACCCCAGCTATAGCAGAGGCTCTACACTATTGCATCTCTCTGCTCATCAGTGTATGCTGAAGCCTGGACTCTACACCCCTGTGACTGCACTGAGGCACTCAGCTGGCAGCCGGCTGGACGTGCTTCCAGGCTCAGGATGGTGCTGGGTAATGTGCCAAAGTGCAGCCACCTCTGGTGCTCTCAAGAAGGGTGAGAGGTCTCTGGATGATGCTGCTGGAAAGAGCTCAGGAGAGCTGTGGTTGTTCAAGGACCAGGGAACCAGAGTGGTGCAGGAGTGGGATGAGAGGAGAGGTGTTTTCCAGGATGGTCCCTTGGTTTTGACATAGCTAAGACAATGGCACGCTACAGAAGAGCCCAGATGAAGGGGGTAAGATCCCCCTCAGGCAGCTAGATCGTTGGGAAGCCTCAGGTCTCGCAATGTTCAGGGGCACGTGTACCCTTATTTTAAGATGTACTGTGGTCCCCTGGTGCACAGAGGGGCTATGTGCAGGAGAAATGTCATGTTTTACAATTCTTATAATGACTTGTGTGGTTGATGTTGCAGCCTCTAAACCCAATCCCAAGTCCACAAGAAACTGAAGAAGAAAAGCAGTTCCGGGCACTGTTTGAGCAGATTTCAGGCAAGGTGAGTGCAAAACGCTTGTAGGTCATAGCAAGATGTACAAAGAAGGGAGAGACTTCTGCTCCCACCTAGGGCCAGGTGAAATGAAGATATATGTTGGGAGGAGTATGCTTAGTTGTAGTGTGTTGTTTGGGCACCAGATGTCACCGTGCCTTATGTCTAGATGGAGAAGGGTGCAAGCAGGAGGACCAAAGCTAGAACTCAAGGTCTGAGGGAGCCTACTTGGTTCAGTGTCCAGCTGCAGTTTATTTTTATTTGAATCAGTGTCTCCCGCTTGAGATCTCCTTCAGACAGCCTTATGCACAGCAGCACTCCTGTATTTTGCCAGCCCTTTAGTTTTTAGTCTTTTCTGGCTTTTGTATGGTTCTCTTTTCCTGAGTTGCAGTAAAGTACAGATGGTTGATGTTTATGTTTTCTGAGTTTTTTGGTATGTCTGATTACAGAAACATTCAAGTAACAGATGCTGCGCTGGTTTTTTTACTTTAGGACATGGAGATAGCTGCAGAAGAACTCGAATATGTTCTGAATGCTGTATTAAAAAAAAGTAAGTTCTGATAACCTCTAAGTTAAGGGCTGTAAAGAACTTTATAACAGCTGCCATTAAATTCACTTACAGAAGGAAAAATAAAAAGGCTGTGTTACGACTCCTGCCTGGTGTCATCCAGCCAGCCAGGGCAGAGCCAGGAAAACATCTGGTCCATGATCTAACCACGAGCTTGCCCTGCCTCCAGCAGGATCCATGTGAGCTCAGTGAGGCCAGCTCTCCATTGCTCTACTGCTCTGCTGTGGAGAGACAAGCACCAGGCTAGGACTTGTAAGACCTGGATGTAGTTCATGACCCTGCTACATGCTCTTTGTACAATGGGAAATCTGTTGCACTCTGAACCTCATCTCCTGATTTACGGAACAAGGACAATATTTCCTGCCATGTCTTCAGTAAATACCTCTTCTGTCTAGACTGTGACTTCTCTATAGTAGGGGTTGTCTTCATCTTCCAGCACACAGGTCCTCCCACAATGAGGACTAAGAGTCAGCTACCTCTGCTTATGAAATCATGTTTTCTACTTTCAGTTTATAAAAGGCAGATTTGCCCAATGACTTCTTTCTTATTATTGTCCCTTTTCAGCGAAGAACATCAAATTCAAGAACTTAAGTCTCATTTCATGCCGAAATATCATTTCTCTTATGGATGTATCCTTTTGAATAAGTGCTTGTGAAGCTAAATGAATACTGCATATAATGGTCCATGGCATTACCTGTTGTGGATATCACAGATGAATGTGGTAATGTCATGGCAGAATACTACCCAAAGAAAAAAATTATATGAAAGTTGTAGCCTGATTTTTATTTTAGAAATTTAGGGTTAGGAGCTTCATGACAAACCATTTCCTACTGCAGACTTAGAAGAGGTGATTTAATGCTGAGCACTTTTAAAAGTAAATTTACTTCTATACAGAGCAGTGCATTTTTAAGCTATGGTTTATTTGAAAGAGGCCTAGAAGAGATAACTCAAGAAACATCTGTTCTCTGGAGGGTTAAATTCACCAGAGTTGAGCATGCAAGTTATGGGTCAGAAATTGAGGATCAGCGGAGTGTTGAAAATTACTGATGTCAAAGCTGTGGGGTTTTTGACAACCAGACTAAAAGCTGGAAAATCTGGTCTTTCAGCTAGATCCTGGGACTCCAGGAAGCAGACATGTGGGCAGGAGTTTTCTATCCAAGTTTAGGCATTTGTGGTGTAGGTGTCTACATCTAAGCTAGCTTTCTAGACTTCCTTTGTAGCTTGTGAAAAGGATGGTGCAATTATACTTGTTCCGGATGCGCCTGTGAGGGAGGCTAAATGACTGCTCAGACATTAGGTGAGAGGAATCACAGCCCTGGTACTTCTCCACCAGATCTGTCCTTTGCAGTGTTCTGGTGCCTGTTGAGTTTGCTAAGCGTGGCTTCTCCTCAGGTAGAGCTGACTTTTGCATCGTGCTTTCCTGATAGACAATTTTGTTACATGTGAGTCCTAACAAGGCAAGTATCTAACATTTGGTTTATGTCTTGCTTGCTCAGCTGAGAAGTTCTTATCTTTTGCTTTTTTTGCTCCAGTCCATGACAGAGCATCCTCTCAAGCTTTTCTAACAGAAAATCAAAACAGACAGAACTTTATCCTGTTGAAGCTATGTCCATAATGTTAAAATTCAGTGCAGTTCAGTCACCATGCATACGCAATGAGAAACAGGGGACCAGCCCTAAATTTCCTCCCTTAAAAACCAAGCTTCAGCAGGGAGTTGGTCCATGTTCACATCCCATCCTTACATGGTATTGGGACAGAGCCAGGGTCTGCACTTGACCCAGGAGCATGGCAGCAGTCCTAGGTTTACTATTTAGGATATAACTAAATAGTTTCCATGATTTGCAATGCTTCCAAGCAAATCTCCACATAGTTTTGAATAAATAGGGAGACATCTCTTCCTCTGCTTTGGAAGCACAAGGAACGCAGACACAATCATCCCGCTCTAGACATGGTATTTGGAGCACAATGGAGGAGCAAAATTACACGAATGCAAACCTGAGTCAATGCTGGCAGAGTCCCCTCTGTGTCATATGCCACCAAATTCCCTGGCTACAGTCACCGTGCGGTGGCGCAGAGCGGGGGCAAAGTTCTACGTGACCCCAGGAAGAAGAACCTGGCTGGGTAGAAAGACAGACTTTTTGCAAGAATGATAACATCCTTGGGATCTGTGGGTGCCCTCGGTAATGTCACCAGTGTAGGTGCTTAAATAATGTCAGGCCTTAACCTGACCCCACTTGGCACGTTTTGACCTTCGTGAATGCTCGATGAGCTAGTGTCCCTCTAAGCAACGGCTTTGTCCTGGCAAGTGCGATGGAAAGGGGAAGGGGAATGGGCCCATTCCTTATTTAGCATTTCAGAGCAAGTGCCCCATCCTGCAAATGAGCTGTGCTTGGGCGACATCAGTAACTCAGCAAAATTACTATTAAGACCCTCACACTTCAGGCAGAGGGAAGTCCAAGCAGATCTAATCACTGCCTCTCAGAACTGCTATACAGACATTTTTTTCAGACCACAAGGACCAGATTTTGCCAGCCTCACCCCACAACTCCAATTAATTTTTGGTTGAGACATTGCAATAGAGCCTGGTCTCTGGATAAAAATACAGAATAGCACACTGGTTGACTAACTCCTTTGAGTACAGTAGCAATTTGTTTTAATCAGGTAATTTAATTCTCTGAATCATTTATATCCCATTTACATCCAAAGCTGTTCTTGCCTTAGAACAATCTGTCTGTCTTTCTCCTGTGGAGCCTGCATTTCTCAGCTGTGGTTTTATATCACATAATGTTCCCCAAGTATCGCAGCCACAGCCGCGACTGTAACTGCTCGAGCTGCACCTCATAAGAAATCCCAATATCCATTTCAGTGGCACCATAGGCTTTCCAGGCAACTTAACTTAACTTTTTCTGCTTAAAGGAACAGCGCTGATAAATTCAGACAGAGTCTGGACCTCCACATAACAAATCCTTTTCCTTAATTCAGATCACCAGACCAATGGCAACGGGAAACTGGAATTTAGTGAGTTCAAAGTCTTCTGGGAAAAAATGAAGAAATGGATAGTAGGTGACATTATTCATTGTATTCGTTTCTCTACTTCATTAGCTGTTTCCTGCATAGTTTATTACGTATGCACAGACAAAAATGGAGACAGGAGTGTTTACAAGCCACAAATTTTAATTCAAATGTTTTAAAAGTTTGGGGTCTTGTTTTGGATAGTCAAAGACATTCTTAGCTTTCCATGATGATAAACCATAATGGTCTTCTGGAAATAACAGAGATTTTTGGGATAAAGAACGCAACGGGCACTAAAATGCAAGCCAATCAAAATGAAACTTGAGGAGTTTCCATTGCTGCTGTTGCACAGAAGAAAAAGGTGATGATTCATGACCAGTAGGAAACAATCATTTCCTAAGCCCCTGCATTTCCATTATTGATCTCTCAAGGAGTCAACTATACTGAAGTCTGGGAAAGTGTTGATTCTAATTTTAAACACATTTCCCTGCCACTGTATATGGCAGTAAGAATAAGCAGGCTTGCAGAATCAGGCCACAGACTGAATATTCAAATAAAGACATCGTAATTGTTTCCTCATGGTCATTAATAGTTTTTTCTGAATTGATGCTTCACCCAGGCATTTAAAATATGCAGTTCTCTGCTTCTTGTCTAGCCCATCAGAAATGGCAAATGCTTTTTCTGGGGACTAATGCCACATCTCTTTTAACAAAGGACGCATTGTTTTTTAACAAGGGGACCTGAGACAGCCTTGTATCCTGTAGGAAGATTTGCACGTATGTTTGCTGGAAAATTTTAAGCTGAATGTGACAAAAACTCTAAATAACTCATATTCCAAGGGAGAGTCGTGTTTGTTGTGTCATTGAAAAGATGGGGTTTAACTCCAGCTTAATAATTATTTAATATTTAGGTCAAATTCAAACCATTTGTACCAGCTGTCTTGGTTGTACCATGTATGTGACTGTTTAGAACTTCTATACCTAGAAGCAAACGAGTAAGTGACAATCTTAACTTCATGTTAAACAATTTCTCTCTAACCATCAGAATTATAGAGAAAAATATAAAAAGAGGTAAAGAAAATGCATCAGTTAAGAGTTAAAAGATAAAGAACAATATGTCCTTTCCAGATAAAATCACTTTCTAAAAAATCATGGAATTTTTATGAAGAGCAACTAATTATTTTTGAATGCTTGTGTTTGGCAGTACTTGTTTAAGTTTCACAACCACCTATTCATATGACAAAGAGAATGGGGACCCAGATTTGCTCCTCAGTTACAAAATCAGACTGGATCTAGACCAAAGTCTTGTCAGCTTTCTTAAATGCTTATGCTACGCAGCTCGAGATAAACACCTTGTCTTTCTATGCCATAACTGTGCTCCCCTTCATATGCAAATACGGAACTTTCCATATGCTCCTTTCACAACAGAATATCTTTCTTCAGTTTGACTTTGATAAATCTGGCTCCATGTCCTCCTATGAGCTTCGCAGTGCTCTTAAAGCTGCAGGTAAGACATTCACTGCATTTTATCTGGGAAACCTGTCGGGCAGATCAGCTGCAGGTGGAGAGGGCTGCCACCAATTACACAGGCTGGGTGCCCCTGAACAGAGAAGAGGTCTAAACCCCAGAGAGGACCTGGGTACTTATAGAGGACGCTGAGTGGACTTGTTTTACCCCAGGTCTTCCCAACCCTGCAGAGCAGTCAGTCAGAGCAATCTTTACATTTTTATTGAGCTCTGTTAAACGCAACAGGGCTGCACATGTGCAGGGTTAGACCCTGAAACAAACGACTTCAGAGTCCATCTCCACTCAAGGGTTGGAGGAACAATGTGTAAGCTGTTTGTTATGAAGAGCAATCAGCGCATTTGTATTTCATCACAAATTATTTTATTAAAGCACCTAGTTTTGCAGAGATCCCTCCAAATTTCAAGGACACAGAATGGTCCCTCATACATCAAAAACTGCATGGACTTGAAACTGCAGTGACTGCAAAATTCCTTGTTCAGAGTTTGTTATTCATTGCAAGCTTAAAGAATTTTGTGGTCAGATCACTTTCTGGATGGATGTGTGCCACAGAGTATCCTTCCATTAACTGGTTTTCAAGATTAGTTAGTAGAGGTCTGCAGATTCCTCCCTGGCCTACAAGGTTGCTCACTTTTCCTTTGTGCAAAGGATACCAACTCAACAACTACCTGCTGCAGCTGATCGTCCTCCGATACTCTGACGAACAGTTCCAGATTGAATTTGATGATTTTCTGAACTGCATAATTCGCTTAGAGAATGCAAGTCGTGAGTATCTTCTTCCTCTGGAATTTCTTCCCCTCTGAAAAAAAAAAGTTCCACTTTCGGCTGTCATTGAGGATATTGCACAATATCTGTGTATATGGCTAACAGAAAGGAGCTGTGTTTAGCGTTTGCTTTTAGGATGGATTTTCTCCTATAAAGTGAAAAATGTTCTGCTGCTAATGGAAAAGTTCCCCTTGTGAATAGAGCCTGCTTCATAAACTCTGTAGCAACATAGAAGGCATGTGAAGAATGCTGGCAAAGTCCATATTATAGCCTTTCTTGTGGCTCACACACGAGCTTAATTTGGGATCACAGAAGTTCAAGGTTCAAATATTCCTTGTGCCTCATGCAAAGAGATAATAGTCATGTGCTTGGGCAGATTATCTCCTGTACTTTTTACATAACTTGTCCACTTTTGGCTGAAGATATGGTTCCCTGTACATCGAGTCACCCTAGGTCTCAGTTCATTTGTGCACACGGTCATTCTCGCTCCAGAGCAGCAGTAGTAGAGATAGGTAAGATGGCTGCATAAATGCTGAAGTGATAATTAGTGTGGCTCCAAATTCAAATCAAATGCAACTCACTCTACGAGAAGCAAAATCAACTTTCTTGACTGATTTTTTTTTGTTTTGTTCTTGCCTTTACTTTCTGATTCAATCTGTGGCAATAGAAGTATTAAACTTCTGAGACTGAAAAGTTAAATATAAAGACATACAAATTGCTTGGCTTCATTTCGGAGTATTATCCAAATCCAACCGTTCAGCACATCCAGGACACTCTCTTCCAGTCAAGTCCTGAAGTGAGACTTGCAGAAAGGCCATAAGTCAGCAAGACATTTCCTCTTGCAAGGACTTCATTTTGTCAAGCAGCTACCACCACCAAGCAATCCTAAATGATCCGCCTTTGAGCCAGGCCCTCCCTCTCCTTGGCACGGCCACCGTCGTTGTGGGATGGGGAGCTCATGTATGAATATGAATGAGGTGTATTTATAGCACTGGTGTCCTGTTTTTCGTTTCAGGAGTATTCCAAGCACTGAGTGTGAAAAACAAGGAGTTCATTAACCTGAATATAGGCGAGGTATGAGCACAGCTTCATAAACACTGACAAAATGGTGGGGCTTCTCTAGAGCTTTGCCCTCTTGTAAGAACTGGAGTATTTCTACATGACGCTTCAGGTGACATCAATGTCCGTGAGAGCGCAGGGGGCATCTGCCATAGATTTCAGCAGGGCTGGGATTTTACAGTGCACGCACTGATTGCATCTCTTCCGTGTTATTTCCTTCCTTCCTTGCCCTGTGGCATATTGACAGCTTCCCATCCCCCTTCTAGATTCTCTGCTTTTTCCTTCCTTGGGTGCCAGCTCTCGATGGGGGAAAGGGGAAGCAGCAGATGGGGATGGAAGGTCTTTCAAATCTCACAGAATCCCCCAGGAGTTCAGATCAGCTTCTCCTGTGCATGTCCACCATCTGCTTTTCACACTGCTCAGCACAGGCTTCTTATTTTCTCGTGCTCTCTTTGTCTCCCTGTTGCATATGTGGGTCATATCTCATTTTACACTAACCCAAAGCTTCCTGGGGCAAGGCACAATGAATTCCCTGGCACAACAAACATGGGAGCCCATTTGGACTGCTGGGATGCAAACAAAATCACTGCTATTATCAGAATCTAATGCCTGGAGAACTCTGCCTCCTTCCTTCCCAACACAGAAGTAAATGCTGGCCAAGGTCTCTCCTTAGTGAGAGGACATAAAAGCCTAGTGAGCAAAGGTCCTCTTCCCTGTGCGGGGTCAATTCAGAGCAAGGCACTGCTTTTGAACATCTCTCTCTCATTTGGGGAAAGGGAGGGGGAGGGAGAAGGGCCTGAAATCATTAATTGTAAAGTTGATCTTTCTTCCAATATTAGTTTATCAACCTGGCAATGAACATCTGAAGAAGGCTGACTTGGATGCTGGAGGTTTCTTGCTGCCGAGACTTCTGCCCTAACAGATGAGGTCACCTTCGCATGCAAATTTTACCAGGAGATTTTATGCAGAGGAACATGCATGCTGCCCACCCTTTCTGGTCTCCAGCCCTGTTGATGAGTTCAACAGTCACAGCACATTTTGTTTTTATTTTTGGTAAAGCCTGATACTGGATTTATTACTGTGAGAGCATTTGGATGGGACACACATGCCTCTCAAGCAGACTGAAACTGATGTCCCTGAGTGATCACAGGTTTTTATGAAACAGGATTGTATTTAGTTTCAATGCAGCACAGACTACAGTGATTAAAAGTCTTAATTGCTGCTTGGCTACAGATTACTGTAAGGTGCTTTTGAAAACATAAGGTTGAGTAAAACTTGGTTACGTTTGGAATTTATTTCCAGGCATAATGTGTGGCCTCATAACAAGCCCCCTGTCACAGTCACGTGATTTGCAGTCTGGTGGACTGCAAACAAAGGAAGACTAGGGAATGTATGGATGAAAATTTCCTTGAATATTTATGACAGAGGTCCTTGGTCCAGCCTTCCTTAGAAGGATGCTTAAGCTAAGGTCTGACATTCATCACAGATTTCATTTAGAGAAAAACTGTTGCATCTCACCTTTCCTTAGTCCTTCCTCTGCTACCAGCAAAGTTCCTCTGCTACACACTTTGCTCTGTGGCCAGAGTGTGTCCCGTAAGCCAATCTCTGCAGAGTTGCGTGGAGCTTGCCTTCATCTTCAGAGAAACACATGGCCCCCAAGACACTGAGCTCTTGTGTGGGGCCATTTTCCTCCAGGCAGTCCAAGATTGTGTCCCACACCAAGCATGCTCCAGAAGAGCAACTATAACCATTTTAGATGAATTAAATGTACCCATTGGTAAGGCCCTGATCTCTGCAGCTATTGCTATTTTGCATCTGTGACTTATATAGTATAATTCATATGATATAGATAGCCAGTGCTGGCTTAAAAAATAACAGTAATAGCAGTCAGGGACTTTAGGAGGTCTTCATAGGATTTGTTTCCATGATTATCTTCATAATTTATGTCTATTTTATAATGAATCAACTGTCTGGGTTTGTGTTCTAAAACCTTTCTCGCACTGAAACAGATGGCCCTAGAATAGCCTTGCATTCCCTACTGTCCAGGATCACTGAGGCAGACAGGGTTTTGTTTTCTCTAGATTTAGACCTAATGAGCAATTCTGGATGGGAAATCAAGCTGCAGTAAAGGTGAAGCTCAAACAATGAAACAACATAGGGATCGTGACGTTTAAAATACCCACGTTCTTTTTTTCTAACAATTATAATCTTGTAACTATGCAGAAAATGTTCTGAAGCTAACTGGAAGCTGAGCAAGAGCTAATGGTTGCAGTATTTGATGAACTGCGGTACTCAGCCCCATGAAGTGCATTGATTTTCAGATGTGCTGATTGTATGCCCTTTTGACAGCGCTGGAGGCAGCTGTCTAAATCTGTGAAAGTTTGGATTAAAATCTAGACTGTCCTATAAACATTCAGCCACATACTTGAAACAAAAAATCACAGATCCTTAATTGGCTCATTGTGCAAGCTTAGATGTCGATACAAATCTGTTGTAACATAGCGTTGTTCACAAGCTATGCAGAAGAAACGAGACGTCTCCAGGCCTGGCATCACCAGTGTAGCTTTCTGTTCCTCTACACAGAGCTGGGAATGTCTTGACAGAATCAGGATTGATATAAGAAAGTGATAATTATTGAGGTGGGAGCAATGGGGCACAGGTAAAAATCTCCTCTGCATTTAAAAGAAAATGCGTGCATTTAAAGAAAACACACTCTGAGATGTTTTCTGCCCACTCGGAGCAGTTGCCTGCTGACTGTACCATAAGGAATGTGAGAGCTAACATCCGAGCTCTTTACAAATCAAACCTCTTTCCTGGCCAGCCAGCTCGCTGCGGAGAGCCAAGTCCCTGTCCTACCCTGGGGTTTACACGACACCCATAGCCACAGCAGAGGTGTGTGTGAGGGCAGCGAAGCACAAGAAAACCTGTACATATGACCGGGCTGGCCCATGGCCACCCAGAGCCTGTTGCAGCACAGTACCTATCTCACCACGTTGGCTATAAGGATATCATGGGTGCTTCTGCTGAAAGCCTTGCTAAAAACAAGGTGAAGAACAGCAGCTGCTCCCCCTTGTCTTAAGCACCAGACCATTTTCTTTCTGCATTGAAGTAGGGCCCACCTTAAAAAGGCAAAAGTAACCTTAGAAGTAAATGCATGTGAAGATGGAGGATTATATAGTCCCTGGTATGGGGGTTTTTTTGGTCTGCTATTACACTGCTCGTGTGAGTGACTGAGTGGGACAAGTGAGAGACGTTTGGCTTCACAGCCCCATCTGCACGTGCTAGTCCTTCTCAGCACTGCACCCGCCTGGTGTTTGAGCAGGAGGGCAACTCAGTGCCCAGAAGCAGGGGTTTGGGATTGCTCGTCTTCTTTCCTTTTAATCAAGGATCTTGAATTTAGAGCTAGACCTTGCTGCCTTCTCTGACATGAGAGATGGATATGTTTGGCTCTGTACCATTACAGGAGCTATGGCAAATCACTTATGATGCTCTGAGCACTGCGTGAGTGGTACATTCCCTAATGTGGTACACACAGACCTTGTTAGCAAGAACCGGCTCATGCTGGGAGCCCTGCCTGTCTGCTAATAGCAACATTAATGGGGAACATGAGAGGCATTTTTCATAATTATACTGCTGGAAAAAACTAAAAATCACTTAGCTACAGGGTTGCAACCTGAGCATGCTCTCCCCTTTCCCTCACAGAACCAAACCCCTCTCTCTAAAACCTGCCGCTTAAAGCCCCACGGCAGATGTTGGTGGGGTCTGGCTGCTGCCCTGCTGCTGGCTGTCTCTCCGCTGCTCCCCTGTGCCCTCTCAGCAGCCTCAGCTCCCCGAGATGTTGGGCAGTGCTCAGAGACACAGCATGTTTCTGAGTTTAAAGGAACGACATCAACTCAAGGTAGTAAGCCTTTCAAGGGGGGATTCATCTGGAGTTTGTCCCGAGCTTGGCCGCCTCCACCCCCCTAACCACCCTGATGGTGGACTTGGAAATGGTGTTTTCCTGTCTTGAAGAAGGTTTCCTGCCCAACCTGTTGCTGGGGCCAGAAGGGATATACTTAGTGAAAACTAGCATGAAAAGTTGCCATAAAAATGTAAAGAAATGGAAAAATAGTGAAATTGCACTCTGCCTTTTCTCCATGCAGGCAGAGACAGAACCTGTCAACAAACATTTTGGGCACAAGTGTGGGCAGAAGTATCCCATGCTTCTTCGAAGAGCTCCCAGGGAGTGGCTCAGCAGTGCTGAGTCCTTGGCAGCAATACTTGCCTCAGAAAATTGTATTTTTTTCACAGACCTATTTTCATCCCCACTAGGTTTTTTGGGAGGCCTGCACACTCGTGTGTCAGCACAGAGGGGGTGCATGAGGCATTGCAGGTGTGGAGAGGGGGAGAAAGAAAAACGTGAAGTCTGGCCATCCTGCTCCTGGCAAAGCCTCCATATTGTGGGGCTGTAGCGTCAGGCAGGAAAGATGCTAGAAGTGATGTGGCGGTTCACCCCATTTATAACAACTGTGGTTGCTTCCAGTCACAAAAATTAAATATTTGTGAATAGATACTGAGTTATCTAAATAATTTTCATTTCAACTGCACCATGCTCCCACTTCTCTCCCGCCTCTCCCCTGAAATACTGGATGCTTTGTGCTTTTTGACACGTGGCAGCATATGTTTTGGAAGCACATGAGAGTGCTGAGGCAGTTTATAATGATCCCAGTACGGCTGAAACTTCAACATCTTTAAAATTAATTACAAATACTTGCTGATTGAGGTAAACACACAAGCTGTCAGCAATCGCCAACAACAATCTTTTGCACGTCAGCCACTTCTAAGGGCAAGCATGTTATAAACTGCTCTCCTAAAAACTCTAATTAATTTTCATCCCTTACCCTTTGCATGGCCCTTCAAGGGAAGCCAGCTCTGCTGAGCAGGGTTTGGCCTCCTGGGTAGCCTGGATACCTCTTTGAGTATCATCTGCAGAGGCAGAGGAGTCAGGCAGGGCAAGGCCTGCAGCAGGCACCAGTCACATGCCTGTTCTTTGGTCCCAAAGAATATATATAGCCGTAATTCTTCATCGCCATTTTTCCTTTGTTTTTATTTTAAATGCCCTGAACCAAAGTAAGACAGCGTATTCATCCCCATCTCCCCCAAATACACAGTCAGGAATGGTGAATATTTTCATTTTCAGGCACTTCACGAGAACAGTCCCAAGCACACGTTTTTTTTCCTGGTCTTTCAGAGAGGAAAAAGCACTTACCCACTCAGATTACCCTTGCCAAATTCCCTTGCGCCTTTGGGACACCCCACCGCAGGGGACTGGGACAGGGATGGGGGTCCCCCCATGAGTGCCGTGTGGCCACCTCGCCTGGATTTTATCCAGTTGCTAAGCAGCTGGGTCCCGGGGACACAAATATAGTGCAAACAAAGTGCCCCGAGGGAAAAGGGCTGCGCTGCTCTGGGAGGGCACTCCCTGGTTTGGACCCCCTGTCTTCATCTCCCCTCCTCGCACAGGCACACACAGTTTTGTGGGGCTATGCCTGGGTCTGTCCCAGGACCTGGGCGAGGGTGATCACATCTGCTGAGCTTTGGGAAGGGCCTCCAGCAGCCACGGCCCGGGCTGAGCTGTCGTCTCAGCTTGAGGGGGTGGCAGCACAGGCCTGCCCGCCCACGGAAGGCTGAGGGCACAGACCCGGCTCTTCCAGCCCCCCAGCCGCAGCCGTGTCTGTGCAGGGCAGCATGAAGCACCACTGGCGCCAGGGAGCAGAGCCATGTCCAACTCTCCAGCCCAGCACTCGGGGCACCCACTGCTGGGGTGCAGCTTCTGCTCCTCTTGATGGTTAAGTGTTTTATGGCAAGTGTTCTCCTTGTCTGACCAGCAGGACCAGGAAATCATACTTTTAAATATTTGTATACCCCCTCCACCATCCCTGACCTCTCAGAAGACTACTTCGTTTCAGTGCAAAGCAGAGTAGCTCCAGCATAGGGAGCTGAGAAGACCCCTACCACCACACCATAGTGTCCCATGTCCCACTGGTTAGAGCAGAAACAGGGGATCTGGGCTCAAAACCCTTGAGCAATTCAAATAACATTTGCCTTTGTCCAGTCTCCTCTAGTTGTTAGACACTCGGCCTTTCTGCATCACTTTAATACCCAAATCAAAAGCTGTCAGCTGTCCAGGAATTAATCTGTGGGACCTTTAGAAAGAGGCATCCTTTCCATGCAGCATGCAAGAGCAGCATGTGCCATGCAGGGCATTTTAGGACACAATATTGTGTAGAAAAACCAGTTATTGTACAAGGGGGCACCAACACAAGTCTTCAGGGATGCAGCCGCGCTGCACTACAGCCCCCTTGGTCATCCAGCAGCAGGCTGCCAGGACGGGCATCTCAGCATCTGCTCCAGCTTGAAAACAGATTGTCTGGTGCCACAGAGAATGGATTTATCATGACTGATCCCGTTCTTTTCCTAGAGGACACGCCAAGTGACTGAAATAGAAATGGGGTCAGCAATTAATAGGGTAGCTCTCAGTCATTGGCACCATATGTTGATACGATGGTGGCTGGTTTACATATTTACCTGATAAAAAGCTTACTGAATGTTTTAGCAGGACACAGGTCAAGGAGAGTGGGGACAAAACTCGAGGGACCATTGTACAGAAACTGCCATCCTCACAGATTTCTTCTCCAGTGTGAAAGCAAACATAAATATTTCTCCCTACTCAGGGAGGGTTTCTTCATGTCACTGGGGAAAGGGGAGTGGGTGAATCGCAATCAGCTGCAGCTTCACCTCAACTTTCTGCCCCACCAGGCTCAGGAGAAGAGCATCTGACTTTATTTCTCACAAGGACAATATATATAGTATACTTTCTTGAACTGGGGTAGGCAAGCATTTTGAGCACGAGGAACAGAGGTTGAGAAGTGTCTTTACGAAGGTGCCACAATGGCAGTGACCCAAGCCATGTCCTACGCTGGAGCCGGGAGCTCTGGGACATCTTCAGTATGGCCAACACAAGGGCTGTTTCAGTTTCTGATGCTTTTAATAAGTCCAACTTTCTCTGCGGCTCATGGGTAATACCTCTCCAGCAGAACCCATGGCGCTTTTTTAGAAAGATGTTATCCCTTCCCAAGGCAGGAAATTTCAAGCTTGTCAAAGCACTTTTCTGAGCCAACACGAGCTACAGTAGAAAAATTTTGATCGAAAACAGGTGTGTGGCTGGCTGGCTGCAAAAGAGTCACAGTGCAGTTTGCATAACGCCTGGGGGAAAGACACGTACTCAGTGTGGGGAAAAGAAAATGAGGGCTGGGTTGAGTGTGACAAAGTGAGCCTGCAAGGAGCCAGGGAGCGGTGGCTCCCTCAGCAGCCCGCACTGTGGTCCACAAACATTTCATTGCAAGCCTGGCTTCACTGGGTGGTGATCCAGTTTCCTTAGCCCGCTAGGGAGTGAATGTGCTGCTCCTTTCTGCCGCTGTGATGGAAGCTGGGAGCCATAAACAGTTGTGGTGGTCACAGGCTCAAGCCTTGGGAGCCGGTAGCGAAGGCTCCATCCCCACCCCGAAGGGCCTGAGGAGAAGAGACCTGTTTGTCAGGGGGGATGAGGGTCCCACAGAGGCCACTGACATCAAGGAATGATGGATGGGGCAAGTCCTTTTGGGAAAAGGAGGCCATCTGCATGCAGTTTCTGGAGATGGGACACTTATCTTCATTATTTCAGCCTGTAAAGACCTCCAGTAAAACCATTTAACAGGATTAGTCAAACACCTATGGATGGAGTTGGAAAGAAACTTTCCCAGTTGTCTATAAATCTTGCATTCAAGCTGATCTCATGCTCTTCCAGGCATATCCTAGAGGGCAGACATCTAACTTCTGCATGGCCTGAAAACAGCTGCCTATTTGGGAGTAAAAAACCCTCTCTTGGTGTCAAAGCCCATTTGAAGAGTTGCGCCCTTTGCTGCCGGGATGCAGCCACGTTGCACCCCAAACACCCTGATGGGGATGGTGTGAGGGGCTGGGCAGGCAGAGGCTGGACCCATCTGCTGTGGGCGGGTGCAGGGGGGTACCCACAACACCCAAGGCACAAGGACAATACACCGGTGTAAGACAAGCGTGGCCCCGTCCTTATTTCCCTCCATAGACCACAGCCAATCTCCCCAGTAAGGCGCCGTTACGAGGCACCTGGGACCTACAAAGGCACCAGGCAAGGAACCCCTGCCCTGGTTATGGTGCAAAGACACCATGGCCCGTGATTTGGGCTCGCTGAAAAGATGCTCTGTGCCTGATGTGGGGTGGAAATCACACCGCTGCTGCTCAGATTTTCAATCTGCATTAGAAAGGCACCTTCCTTGCTGGCAGCCTTTACAGTTGCGCTGCCAGTGCCACAGAATTTCATCCTCTCCAGAAGGCTCTGAGAAAGTGAGAATCGCCAGCTTTTTTCCTGGAAATTTCAGCTTTTATGATTACAGAAAATGTCTAGAAAATGGCATTTGAGCAGGCCTTAAAGGTTCGAAAGTCAGAATCCAAATAAAGATCAACCCCAATTTATTATTTTTTGAAGTCTAAACCCTGTTGATAATTTTAGTGGCCCTAATGAATGGTTTGTGAATGCATTGATGTGTTGTTACTGCTCCTGACATGAAATAACCCTATGCTGGCTTTGTTTACAGGCAGGGATTTCCTTCCCTAATAAATGATTGAAAGTGTTCGGACAATTAAGTCGCCAGAGCTGTTAATTTAGTAGTTTCCCTGATCACTAACAACCAGCTCTTGAAAAACATTGACATGAAACTACCCCAAGAGTGGGAATTAGTGGTTTTAAATACTTTTGAAGACCTAATATTAGTTTTCTAATGCTGCATTTTTTAACTAAGTGCTATTCCTTTTCTCCCTGTAGTCTCTGTGAGCTTGGGCATCTCTCAGATGCACAAAACAAGGGAGGGAGACATAGAAAACCACTGCTTCAGAGGCATATTAATATATATATTGTTATACATTACATAAAATACGCAATATAAATAAGGTTTTTTTCTATATATACCTGTATACATGTATTTTATATACACATAGGACAGCTTGTGTACAAGGCTTCACTAACAAGCCCCAGTAGAGAGGCAGTCGGTCCCCTGAAGGTACTGACAGCCAACTTTTGATTCGCCATGCATGGATTATCCAGGTTCACTGGGTTCCCGTTAAGTGGGAAAGGGTACCAAAGGCCCAAGCCTGCTCTGCACGGACAGTTGCCTGTACCCACAGACCCACCTCTGTCCCGAGGGAGAAATTCAGTTTCTCCAGTTACTGAGTAAACTACATCAGGCTTGAAAAGCCAACAAAAATATCCCATGGGTTTCATGGACCCCTGCAGGGAAAGACGTAGGCACGTGCGTGTGTGCCCATGTGGGGAACCTGGCTGTGGTGGCCATAAGGAAGACCCCACTGTGGCCAGTGCCTGCGGCAAGCGGGGAACCATCTATTGTGGGTGCTCTCCCTCAACAAACCCCCTCATGCCGAAGACCCTATCAAACTTGCGCTGCTTGTTTTGCCTCTAAATGGGAGCCAGCCTTCAAAACTCTAAATATTGGCCAAGTAGCTGGGCCAAGCAGGCAATAGCGGACACAGAACTCACAGCAAAGTGCCTTTTTTTTTCCAGTCGGTCCCTAGGTTGGTGAAGCCTCTACAGTGTGGTTGTTCTTCCTGAAACGAGGAACTAGCTGTCCCTGGTGTCCATCCATAGACCTGAAGGATGCTGTGCACCCTGCAGGTATTTGCTGCTTATTTCTGTGCTTCTGGCTTTCACCCTGCATATACATTGCACACATAGATTTATTCTCTGTCAAATTTGCATTAGACAGCAAAATAAAAATATCCCAGGCATTTTTGCCTCTTCTTGATGTTTCTCTTAATTCCCAGTCCCTGCAAGCCTAGGACACCCTGGGTAACTGATGCTGAAGGCAGATGCCTTCAGCTTCAGTCAAAATTATCTTTAAAATTCAGCACTTAGCCTTTCCCATCTGAAAGGCAGCTTTAGGCCAAGCAGTATTGATTTAGATGATTTATCAAGGTACGCTGTAACTCAAGAGGGCTTTCAATGCTTCTGAGGCTAAAATTAGACATGCCAGCTATGTTTTGGCATTGGTGGCACACAGTGGCCTCCTCTGCTCCAGCTCGCCCTGCAGGCTGTCGTACCAGGGCAGATGTTTGGCAGTGGGGTGACTCCTGGAGCCCGGCAGTGCCCCCCTGACCCAAAGGGGCCTGCCCTGAAGATCACCTCGAAAGCCCCAAAACAGACCTTCAGTGGGACATCATCAGTGGAGAGGCCTCGTGCCGTCTCTGGGCACGGGGTAGGATACTTAACTGTGCTTGCAAAGCAGGTTAAAAATAAAACAAACAGAAAGCTATAGAACCACGAGTAGAAAGTGCATCCAAAAGTGGCTCCAAGGCCGGCCCTGGGTGCACTGTGGCAGGCGTTTCGGAGGTGCTGCCTCTCTTTCTGCCAGCCGCCAGCCCAAGCGTGGGTATAATGCCGGGTCTGCCTTCCCTTGGAGGGACAATAAGCTGGTGTTTTCCCATGGCAGGATTTCAGGGCGGCAGCCACCTGCCAGAAACACGGCACACAGATATATCAGGGAGAGAGGCTCCCTGTTACTGTCCCTGCTGAGAGCTGGGAGCCCTCCCCCAGAAAGGGCCACCACCAACACGCAGCTGGGATGTGTCCTGTCCCCCATTGATCCTGTTCCTGCTATGTGTGTGTCCCCTGAAACACCCATGGGCTATAGAAAGCTCCTTTTCAGGCTCATTTGGCAACTGAGAAGGCCTTTGCTGTTTGTTAGAGTATTTTGAATTTAAGTTTCTCCATAAACTCTACCAAGAATGACTTGTTCCAGCAAACACTTGCTTTCATTGCATACTGGTGGGTGCCACCTCCATAGGACACCTCAGTGTGGGAAATGCTCTTGGGTTCCTGGTGGCAAACTGGCCAGACACAATTTCATACCATGGTGGCATCCCAGCACGAAGCCTATCAAAGCGTGGGGACATGTTCTCCACCGCTAGCCCATGCCTTTGGCCAGTGTCCGCAAAGGCATCTTTGCTGCCTTCTCAAGTGACTCACAAAGGTCTATTTCTTGCACTTCCCACCATGAGGCTGCTTCCAAGTGACTTCAGCTGATGCTTTTTGCAGCTTTTCAGGAGGTTAAAATGATGCTTGGAGCTGCGTGCTAGTGTTCAGCCTGAGGTGACTGTTGCCATTTGATACCAGTATTAGAGCTTCCTGCTTTCACTGGGAGTCTCGGAACAGGAGTCTCAATGTACTTCCTGTTATCAAGAGAACATCTGAAGGATCTCAGTGCAGAAAAGCTCTTCCAAATAACCTCAATGCTGGAACAAAGTGGTGTCCTGTAATAAAAAAATTTGCATGTGCATTCACTGGGTGACAGCTCATACAGCCAACTGAGAAAGGGGCGTCCTCTTTGGCTCTTCGCAGCCAAGAACTGTGGGCTGTGAGTAATTTGGGAAGGGAAACACCGCCGTCACTGCTCTCACCAAGGCTGAGATGGGCCATGAGAGGCATGAGCACATGGTCCTTACCATGGTTATTAGCAACCACTTTTGCCAGGAAGTTTTCATATTCTATTTCTGTTTTCATTTTCTATTTCACATGTAAAAAACTAATTCACAGGCCCCCATGGTCTTTATCTGGCTGGTCCTCAAAAGATGACAACAAATGTCAATGTTACTGTCCTCAATCTCATATGTGCTCTACACACACATAACCAGCATCCCTGCAGGACAACCTGTAGGGGCATCTTGGGAGTGATCTGAGGTCACGCCAAGTTTGCAGGCAAAGACTGGAGTGGAGGTATCCCGCAGCAATGCCCCGATCCCTGCGGCTCAGCTGCCCATGGCTCCCATCCCAGGTCACGCCTTTGGCACCGGAGCAGGAGGAGGCGCTTTGGGGTGGAAGCCCAGCCCTGCCACCAAAAGGGACAGCAAAGAGCCAGGCTGTGCTGCAATCTGCTCTGGAAAGAACGTGATGGAAGGAGCTGGCCCCGGCCATCGGAGTTTTGCCTAAAGGGGAAACGCTGGCAGATTTTCAGTGTTCCGATTGCTGTTATCAAGAGTGAGCATTTCTAAGCCCCTATCTCTTGAATTGAAAAAATATCCATATATCTTTGTTTGCATCCCTTTTACACTTGGTGTTCTTCGGGACCATGAACACCCCTTCCCTACAGCCACCACTGCTTCTGAGTCCTGCTGTCTCTTGCAATGACTGGGCACGGTAAGAAAACACGTGTTACACAGAAATGCATCAGCTGTAGGGAAGGGCTTTTGAACCAAGCACATTTTGCAGGTAGCTGGTTGCAAGACCTGAGGCTGTTGAACTAATTTAAACATGGCAGAAATAACTTGAAGCCAATGAATTTTTAAACAGCAAAGCTCTGGATCCATTAAAAATCTTTCAGTGCACCTCTCCAATAACAACTTGTTTATGTGACACGTGCTTTCCCCCTCTCTTTAATTGGGTTATAATTACTCTGTTTAAAATGCCATGTGCGGTGAATGCACTCGCACGTCTTGCCCACTCCTCTCGAGTCAATCTGGCAGCTCGGACCGGGTTCTCCCCTGTCTCAGGAAAGCCGCTGCCCTCGCCGGGGCTGGTTTGCAGCCGCTCAGCCTTGAGCAGAGCAGGGAACAGAGCCGCGTCTCCTGTGTGCCAGGAGGATGCTGGAGCTGTTGGGTTCTACCTTGCTTTTGCTGCCTTTTTTTTTTTTGGATTGAAACTGTGAAATACCTCAGCCCTATCTTGAGGCTGTGGGAAGCTCTGAAATGCTGGATTTTTTTTCCCCTGTGCTGGGGCAAGGAACTTGGTTTGCTCCCCTGTGGGCTGCAGTGCCCGACCCTCGCCTCCCCAGGACAGGTGAGGCTGCGGGGTGGGTATGGTGCTGGCCTGGAGGCTGAGGCACCGCGGGTGCTGGCAGTCGCCTCCCCAGCCTCAGGGGAGCCACTGGCAAATGCGGCTCCCCCGGAGCCCGTGGGTTTTGGTGTGGTGCTGGTCAGGCTGGGCTGCGTGTCCTAGGAGTACCCGGGGAGCCAGAGCTCCGGTCCATCATGGTCTGCGGGCGGGTGGTGTCAGAGAGCCGGGGAGAAGCTGCGGAGGGGACGGGTGGGATGGGCGCTGCCGGCCGCCGGCGGCAGCAGGGCCAAGCAGCCGCTCCAGAGTCTCCCCGTGATGGACATAGCGGGGAGGCCGCTTCTGAAACGCTGGGTGCAGTGTGTCCTGCAAAATCATTTTTTTTTTAATTGGAAGTTTAATAATTTCTTCCCTAAGTATTCCTACTGCCTGGCCAAAAATGGTGTCTAAAATTAGCTTCCCCAGATAAAGACATTTTTGTCATATTTGGTACATTCCTATCCGAACACTGAAAGCCAGCTGTTTGGGCTGGGTTACGGAGACAAATCTGTTTGTAACTATACTGATCTGGCATTGTTAATTCTGGAATTAATAGTTTTTTTATCTGTCTACATCCTATGCTCATTTTTTCCATACGAAGGGAGTGCCAGAGGAAGCATTATAAGGGCTATATAATTAAAACCAGAAGTGCCTCCCAGTGAACTTAACAGTAAATGCTAATGGCATTTCTAGCAAAAGTAATGCCCTGGGGGACTCGTTTTGCGAATGAACTAAGAAGGACACAGCGCTGTTGCTTTTATGGAGTTTAACTGAATCTGCACAGTTGAAAGGAGTCAGGATTTGGATTTTTTTTCATGCCAGTTGAAGCCCTCTGTTACTGTGGTCACCAACTGCTGGGTAAAACCTGTGAGACCAGATTCAGAAGCCACCCCTGATCCTGTTGTCTGTTATCGTGCAACTTCCCTTACCGGGACATTACTGTCACGACCCACTTTTTCCATCTACTCTTCGGGCTCTACACTAGTGAAAGTCGTTTGACTTCGGGAAGTGGTGCTGGAGTGAGAAAAGAGCTGGGCTCCGGTGTGAGGGAGGGGCAGTGGGAGGCTGGGGACCTTGTGGTCCCCAACACCCGCCTCTGGGCTGATGCCAGCAAAGGGACCGAGGGCCGGCTCTGCACATCTCAAGGCCCTGCACCCTTTAGGGTGGAAAAAAAGATGTTGAGAGAGACAAAAATAACATATTTAAAGTATGCCCACAAAATTCCAGCGGTCTCGTAACGGCCGTGCTTTGCAAATACTTTCTGTGCCTGATTTTCCAGGCATGCATGAGAAGTTTGCATGGGGAATTTTAAACTGAGTGTTTTAGGAGACTTTGCTGTAGCTAGTGAAGCTGTCCTGTGGCCTGGCCACCGAGGTGCTTGCTACAGGGGTGGGAGCTTTGCCAGAAGGCAGAAAGCAGGGGAGTGGGTAACAGCTCAAGATGAGGTGCTTTTCTGCGCTGAGGGTCCTGAGGATCCTACCAGTAGGCTGCTGATGGGCTCTGGCGCCTGGCTTACAGGGCTACTGACAACATCCTCAAAGGGAAAGTGTCCTGTCCCAGCACAAGGCCTTTCGCTAAGCTGCTTCTGCAGTAACAAGGTGTGCTGCTGGGGAGCCGGCCAGCAGCCCAGGAGGGGAACCTTCCTGTAAAGGGGCAAGCCCAGCGCTGGAGCAGGCTGGGCTGGAGGTGGGCAAGCGAGTCCCACCTTGCCAGCTCCATCCGTCAACACCACAACACCAATCCCCCCCCTTAGAGCCCTGGAGAGCCCTGATAATCCAAAATGGACAGCTGTCTGCTAGAAGTGACCTAGAGCAGTGGCTGGCTGGGCAGGGGGAAGCCCCAGCCACCGGAGCATGGCTGTAGGCTTGGGGGGCCTGGCTTGGTGCTTGGGCAAGTTCCAGCCACGCTGGGAATTGGGGGGAGCAAGTGTCGTTCCTGACAGAGAGGTGCTGGACACATCAGTGATGAGGAGCCACACGGGGCTGCAGGGCAGAAGTTGATTCATCGAAGTCCTAAGCAAGCTTTGGTTTTGAACCAGCTGGTAGAAAGACCATACAGGAGCGTACGTCACTCTTTGCTATGCTTGTTCTTAGACATCTGTGCTCCTGTAATATCACTGGTGAAATCTTAGTGACGAGGAGCTTCCCTGGGGCTGATGTGGGATTTCCACACAATCGGTTGTGTTGCTACCACAATTACTGGGTTGACCTAAAGCTTGGGTTAAGGCTGGTGGTAGAAATATGGTGCACTTGACCAAAGATTGGGAACTCAAAATGGTTTGATCTGGGATTTTTCCCCTCCCTTTTAGTGGTTTCTGGAGGAAATGCAGCCAGGGTCTGCATTAAATTTAATACACTAGGTGTGCCTCAGTGAAAGCAAGTACCTGACACCTAGCTATGTTATTCAAATGTCTTGCAACTTTACATCTTCTTGCTAAGATGACACTACATGACTTCAGTGACAGCAAGACCATTCTCTTGGTGACTTGAGAGCCAGAGAGGGCAAAACAGAGAGAGAGCAAAAAGCAGTACTCCTGTGCTGGCAGGGCAGCGGGCCAAGAAGCTCTCATCTGTCGGTACTTTTGCTGTGACTTTGGTCAGACTCAGTTTCTGGAGCCAGCTCAGTGTGTCTGAGACCGCCCGTCAGGGGATTTGCTGAAGGGCTTAGAGGCCACAGCTCGGCTTCTCCAGGATGGAGAAGTGAAAAGAAGCCGTAATTACTGGCCACAAGCATTTGCAGTATTCTGTGTTCCGCAGGAATTGAGCTGCAGCCAGTCGGCAGGGAAGCCAAAGGGTTCGGTGCAGCTCACGGGCCAGAGCAGGGTTTCTTAAACATAAGCTTATAGGCGCACACCAGAAGTTTCCTTCTTGGCAGATGTAAGATCTGGAAAATGTGGTGAGGAGAGCAGGATGTTCAGTCAACCCTTAAATAACAAAAGAGCTGCAATAAACCCTGGGCTCCCTATAAGTCAAAATAAATTTTGCCACCAAGCGACCGGAGCCAGTGCTTCAGGTCACGTAGCTGGGAAGTGTCATGGTGGAGAGGACCCACACGGTGAATTTTCTCGTCCCACTTGAACTTTGTTCTGTCTTCCACCACCTTTCTTGCTCCTCCCATCTCCATGGCACGGCTGCATGCCACTGCACCTTTTCACAGCAGCTGGCTTTTTACAGCAACAAACCCAACCCAGGGAACACACTTTGTGCCTAGCTGCAAGTGGCTGCCTTCGCTCTGGTTATCGGACTTCAGAGAACAAGCCCAGGAGACAAATGGCCAGTGGCACTCCATGCTCGCCGGCACTCTTGCCACTTTTGGTAAGAAGGGAAGCTAAGGCTGAGGTCAGGCCCCTGTGTAAACCTCTGGTTGGTCACTGAAATCGTTGAATCATCCAAAAAACATGGAATACTCTTTCTCACCCCCATCCTTTTTTTTTTTTTTTTCATTCCCTCGTTCATTTTTGAGACAAGCATTACAAGAAAACTGCAGTAAGCTATTTTCAGGGCAGCTACATGTTTTTAGACTTGTTGGCATCCCAGTGAAGTCCTGACCTGCCAAGGGCATTTAGCCCTCTATCTTGGTCCTGTCTGGGGTCCAAGTTTTGCAGCCATTAGGCAGCAGAGCTGATAAATGCTGTGATTTCGAGGTTGCCTAACGGAAGCTTTTGCCCCAGAAGACAGTCAGAGTAAAACCCACAGTGATGCTTACAGAAAAATGGTAAGCTTTAAAAGTGTTGGGATAAAGGCAAGTAGAGACACAGCTGCCAGGCTGGCTCAGGGCTAATGGGCGGTTGTCCACCCCAGCAGCTGCCCTAAGAGAAGGCAACTTTACTGTGCTGAACGCATGAACTTCTCCCAGCAAGAAAATCGGGCTGCTGGTGAGGAGCTGTGGCCTGTCCCTTGGCATCCTCACCTTGAACAACGGGGAGGCGAATGGGAAGGAGCAATGGCCCTGGGAAGAGGATCTTGGGGTGACAGAAGGTCTGTTGATGGAGAGGGGTGAGTGCCCTGTGCTGTCTGAACCCCAGCAACTATGACTGAAGTCATAGAATCATAGAATGTTTTGGGTTGGAAGGGACCTCTAGAGGACATCTAGTCCAACCCCAATAAATACATTGATCACTATCTTTTGGCAGGCAGCTGCAGCACATTTTCTGCTCTGCCTTCGCTAGTCTTCGCTCCGTCACAAGACTGCTGACTCCACATGCCAAGGCAGCGCCCGGATGCTGTGGATTTGCCTTTATTAGAGGGGACCTTTAAAAATTAAGACAGAGCTTAAGCAAGACTGAAGCAAACAATGTGTAGGCCAGATCCTAAATATAGTTGGAGTATCACCCTTTAATTGGCTGTCAAGTCTCTCCAAAGGAAATTCTTCTTCCAATGCCTTTTTAGTTGTTGGTAGAAATTCAGCTCAAGTATAAAACAAACGGAGTTGTTTTTCAAAATACAGTTCTGGAAGAAGTGGATGTGGGCACACAGGAGAAGAACTATCCTTGTAGCTGCACGTTTCATCCCCTTACACTTCGGGAACTTGCTGCACAAGACAAAAGGCAGAAAGGGAGCCTACCCAGCAGCCTCGGCTAGCACCCTCCTTTTTGTGACAGGCTTTAAAAGCCCATACGTAACCATCCACTGACAGGAAAACTGCCTGAAAGTTTGTCATTTGCCACTTCCGGTCATTTGCACCAAGTCCAGTGAGCCTGCCCACGGGAAGCGGTGAATGAATTCTTTTTTGCTTTGCTTGCACGCGTGGCTTTTGCTTTACCTATTAAACTGCCTTTATCTCAACCCACGAGTTTTGCATTTTTACCCTTCCAATTCTCTCCCCCCATCCTGCTTGGGGGAAGTGAACCAGCGGCTGCGGGGTGTTTAGTTGCCAGCTGGGGTTAAACCACAACATATAGTTTTTCAAATTGCTCCTGCAATATTGATTCAGATACTGCTCTGGATTTCCTGAAGATTTGGGGGGGGCCACGCGCGTTAGGTTCAAGTCTGTTACAGTGAAGTACAAATAGATTTTAGTCCTTATAAAAAGTCCCACATCTCATCCTGTCCCCAGTTGTCAGATAAAATGATAAAGCAAAGATACTTCCCCAAACCACCTCACTTAAAAGCTTGAAAAACAGCTGCAGTGTATTGATTATTTTTTTCCTGATTTGAAAAATTCAGTTTCTAAATTCTAGACCAGATCATTCTTGGCTGGCTCTCAGGCAGATTCAAGATGCCCCAAATAACTCCAATGGCACTGAGGAAAGCAGATTATAGAGGGCAATACCCAAAGCAGCACAAAAGCCTTGAATGTTCTATTTAAAGTGACTTTATTAAAACATTGTTAATATAAAATGTGACCAAGTACAATTTTTTTGTAAGAATGTTTATTAAAAACATATTAAAGAAAGAAGGAGCATCAACTCTTGTCAAAGCACAGGAAAAACCTACCAGGATAAGTAAAAAGTTCTGCAGCATGTTCTACCAGCTGGTCCCAATGTGCTTTAGGGTTGAGTTAGCCGATGGAAGAGACAGGCAGCCCAAGTTCTTCCCTAAGAAGCTTTAAGGTATTTAGCAGAGGTCTAAAATAACGCTCCTCAACAGTAGGAGACTTTGCTTTCAGATCTCCCCATATCTAAGTAAGATTCTTTATGTTGGATTTACAACTTTTCAGCAGCTGAATGTACAGAAAATTAGATTCATTGGTAACTGTAAACCCCAGGGTTGACGTTTGTCAGCTTTGAAAAGATGGTGCAAGTCAATTCTAATTATACACCTGAAGGATTTCTGCTAAAGTTGTTCTAAGCTATATTAACGCTGGATGCTTGTAGCAAATGCTAAAAAAGGTCTGCTAAAAAAAACCCCCAGCAGTAAAGTCCAGGCTGATAGAAACAACAAGTGTCTTCTGAACTGCTGAATGCAGAGACAATATCCGCGAATTACAGGAGTTTGTACATCTCAGGAAGCATGTAAAGGAGCTTTCAGAAGTCTATAAATAAGGCTATGCAATGACTTATACTCTGCGGCAATCTTCCCCTTAAGCTAAGAAAGGTTTTAAGAAAACACTTAGAAAAACTGGAGGTTTGGGCTTGGTGGTTCTATTTTTTTAGGGGGGTGGGGGGAGATTAGAGCATTTTCCTTGATCGACAAGTAAGTCTTAATGCTCTATCAGCATCCTCCGCTTGTTCAGAGCAAGCAGCACACCAATTAAAGGCGACGATTCTTCCAGGACATCCCAAACTCTTCCTGTAACAGGCAGAAGAAAATCCTGCAGCATCCAATTCTGCACATGTAACTGCCCCTGGCACTGAACCAAATGTCAAGTGCTAATCCATGAGAAGCCTAGCACAATTACGGTCTAGGAGACGGTGACCTTCCTTGGCCAGCCTTGGCTGGGACCCGTTAGAGCCCTGCGTTTTGCCTTCTACCCCAAACAAATGCTATGGGACTATTGCTGAGGTAAAGGGAAAGGTCAAACCTTTGGCATTGGAGCAGACCAGTCACTGGCTGTGCGTAGGGGGAATTAAGGCTTCAAGGTGAGGTAAACACAGTGAGAGTCAGTGTGTAAATCATGCTGCATTTCAGAGACGACAGATTCAAACGACAGCTAGTCTTGTTCTCTACATTTTAAACACCAAAGAAAGATCATTCAAAAGCAAGGCAAGTCTGCTGAGGGCCACCTTGAGATGTCTCTCTGCACCTCGGGAACAAATGTCACCCAGACGTTGAATGCTGAAGAGAATGTACCCACAAGGAGGAAAAAGCACCAAAGTTGATGAGTCCTTGAGACGATAAGCTGCTTAAAAAACAAAGAAGCCTTATACTGCTACGACCTCCCATAAACATAGTGGTTTCCTCACACAAAGGTAATCTACACTCCAGCAATTCCCAGAGCTGTACTTCCAGCACTACTGTCATGAAGAGTTACGCTCTAGATAGGCGGCAGTGAAATCATTAGGCTTGTGTTCCCTGAAGACCCTTTCTCCCACTCTTTAGGTGTTGTCCCCTTCCCCACCACCCACCCCCGAGTCTTTAATCCAAAGACCAGAAACATCTGTCATTTCCCCAGGTCATTTTTCTAACACTCTTACGTTATTTTAGCAGATTTATAGGGTACAACCACAGTGCTTCTTTGGATCCATCATTTTGGCAATGCCTTTGGCCTCTTTGAAAGAAAAGTGTTTTCAAATAAGTGGTACAAAAGTTACTTTCAAACTAAATGCAATTCTTCTGTATGCTTATTTTCATACTGTCTTTGCTAGCTATCTGAAGTATGGAATTATTTGCTTATTTGGAACCATTGCATGTGCAACGCTATTTCTTACAAGCCATGCTAGCAAGGTTTTGATTAAAAACAGCAATCTGGTCCTGTAGGTTCCATTTCTAGGATATGGAGACTCACATTTGTTTTTCTTTAACCTGTCTATGGTAACTTCTCCCGTCTTCTCATTACAGTAGCTACTAAAAATTTTAACAGATATTAAAAAAATATCCAAATGAAACCACACTTCTATCACTGTTTAAAAAAACGAAAACGCATATGGTATTACAAAAGTTTATACAAAGGCAACATTGAAGAGTTTGAAAGTTACTTCTAGAAAAAGACACAAATGCTAGTAAATTAACATACAAGGAGAGGGATATTCCACTCCTTCCCCAAAATTGGTTTGATCTAGTAGAAGTATCTTTTACCAGTTGTCTAGAAAATCAAAGCCAGTCTTCAAGATAACATTGCTTGTACTAGTCTGCAAGGAAAATAAAGAAATAAGATGTGGTTGTTAATTATGGTATTACAAACTCAGTACTTGACTGCATATCTACAAAAGAAAGTTTAAAATGTTGTCTGCCAATATTTCAAGTTCTTCATCTTGCTCTAGGATACCTAAGAACCTACACTAGGAAATGCTAGACATGGAAAAATACTCAGTGACCAAAAAGGCAATTCCAGATAAAAATAAAATTCTTGTAGTGGTCTGCAGGCAAAATGTTATTTTTTTCCCCATGGAAAAACTCATAAAGATCAATTTTTAGACTAGAGTGGGAATCGCAGAGAATGAAACAAGCCCAGAACGTAAGCACCACTAATTCAACAGATTGCCTGTTGCAACGACAGCCAGTTGTTTCCAGAAAACGACAGTTGAAATTTTGTTGACAAGTTATTCACCAGGGTATCAAGAACATGTTCACTCCTTGTAGCGCTGGACTTTTAGCCATGACATTTAAAGTGATTTGAGTGTTCAGGAAGACTATTCGGCGGACACAGATGAGACTCAGGATTCTCTTCCTAGAGCATGGTGCTCTTCCCCAGAAGAGAGAAGAGAATCCAGAAAAAAAAGGAAATTAAGAGAATTCTGTCATACTACCTTCTCTGCTACTCTGTTCACATTTTGACATGGGAGGATTGTTTCTCCACAGAGAGAAAAATCAGGCTTTTCAAACTATTGCAGTTAGCTAGAAAACATTCACAAACGAATTAAAACTGTAACAAACCATTAATTTGTAGGAAAATGTGATAAAGCCTTTAATTAAAATGAAGGGACTACCACAGTCACACTTTGCAGCAGTACAGCTCAGGAAGCATTATGTCTTAGCTCAACATAGGTTCCAAATACTGAAGTGGCTTAAGTATTATTCTCTCCTAGTGCTGCCACTTACTTCTCTTACAAGTATTTACCTCATCCTGAATCTTTCTGACCTTACATCATTTTGTTTGGAATTTAAACAACCGCTGATGGGAAAATACAGTAGAGAAAAAGCTATGCAGCATGCTTAAGGTATAAAGTAGTATGTCAGGCTTATGCCGGAGTGATGCTACAAATTCCCAACAGAACTGCACAGCTCTGTTTGAAGAACCACTCCTCTTCTCCACTTCAGTTTTCAGGCTTCAGATCTCTTTGTTTTCTTTCCCTCACCATGTCATATCCTGTTGTTCTCTTTCTTTTCTCACAGATCACCATCTGCTTTTTAAACAGCTTCAATTGGCTATTCAGATGCTTAAGGTTATTTTTTGTTGTTGGGTTGTTTGGGTTTTTTTATTTAAAAAAAAAAAAACATTGAGAAGGCTAATTCTGGAAGCTCATTCCATTTCCATTTTGGACTTTAAGAGAAAACACATTTGAAAGCAGCCCAGCTGCCTGGGACAAAGCACTGGGAAGTGGCTGTTGGGCTACTGCTTAAAACAGCTGAGAAACTAGTGCGCCATTCACCACTATGCTGTGTGTACCAATAAAGTATCCTAGACTCTAGTTTACCTACTTTTCAAGTTAAAAACCTTCTTTTTTCCATTAAGTGTTTCGTTGTTTCAAGGGGAAAAAAAAGCAAACCTCTTTTACTTGATATAGCAAGTTCTTTACCCCAAACTGTTAGGCAGCTTGCTGTCAAGTTAGGTACTTGCCATGCCATGCCACCATTTCTGGTATTATATTGCAATGATGACTTTATCCTATGCACTTTACTGCATTAAAAAACACTCGATTGAAACAAACAATAGCAGTTAACATGCTGGTTAAATAGACTTTAAATTCACAGCATAAAAAGGCAACAGGCTTAGCTATGGCTTAATGCTTTATGGAGTCCCTAATCTTCCAGAGTGGCCTTGTCAGATTTTAATGTGCTATACAGTTTTTAATTCTAAAGGACAGTGGGTATAGGAGTCCTTACCTGTCCAGGCATTTGTGGATCTGTAAGTATAGAGCCATCAGTATCTTCCTTGTTTGTCCTAGAAGATGCCAGGTCCTGTGGTGGGTCAGGAAGAAAGAAGTCATCTAGAGAACTAACAGGGAGTTGAGTGGGTCGAGGTTTCTCCCATTCGAGAGAGACAGAAGGTAGGCTGGGGGCAACAGGCTTCTCTGGTTTAGTTATGCTGGGCTTCTCAGCTTTTGCCATCTCCTTTGGAGTAGACTCTTGTCTGTAAAAAGAGGGAAGGGGTTTCTCTCCTTTCTCCATGGACTTGATCTGGCTGGGGGTCAGGGACTGGAACTCAGGCTTGTCTCCTTCAAACTTCGAGCGCTCTGCATTTATCTTCCAGAAAGAGGACTCCTCTTCCTTTCTGGATACTATCAACCCATCAGAGCCAGAGGTCTTATTGGCCTGAGATTTAGGGACTTGGACACCAGCTGCTGCTTTAACGGGCTGCCTCTGTTCATTCTGCAACTGGGCACCACCTTGTTCTTGTATGGACAGAGATGCAATGCTGAACTCCATCTGACTCTGTTTAGGGTTAGAGAAAAACAGTATTTCAAAGCCCTTCACAAAGACACAGTTTTGAACTTCTGATCTTGATGCACACAGATAACACTTTTGCCCACAGCTAGGCAACTCCCAAACAGGAGATACCACAGCAAAGCTGACTTATTTTCTCCATAATTGTCTATCTTTGTAGCCACATAAAAATAATAATTTTTAAAAGTCTGAACTGCAAGCAAATGTAAGAGCCCTAGACCTGCTGCAGAGGAGTCAGAGAAAGCAAAATCGTATTTGAGTTACTCAGTGCCATCCAAGATAGCAGTGCATAGCATGTACAGCACTAAAGTATTAGAATAGCGGCACTAAAATATCAGAACAGTTGTGGATGCATTTTAAATGCCACAGATGTTTTAACATGAAAACATGAAGCAATAAAGCTTTAAAGTGCAGTTTAACAGGCAATCTTACAGTCTTTGAAATAGTTGGCAACATGTTACAACTCCAATCTACTTCCAAGATAAAGGATTAAATGGAATGGGTATGCAAAGATAAGTGGTTTTTACAATTCTACCACCACTCTGAAGGAAGAGAAACAACTCCAGCAGGACCAGTTCTTCACTTATTTCAGAGCCTTGTTTCGTTTTTACTTGCAGTGAAGATAGCTGTAGTCATTTCTGAGAGCTAACACTGGGTCAAGGAAATAAGTGACCACAGTTAAACCATGATACAGATCTTGCAAAAGCCACCCAAAAGTGAACAGTACTTCAAAATACACATTTTATTTACCACCACTTCAGTAATCTTGATTGTCAGCTAGCTGGACACTCTTTAGGCTAATAAAAGTTAAGCCTTATTTCACTCTGAGGAACACGTTAAGCGTCATTGTATTTAGGAGCACAGCACCACAGCAAGTGCCAGAAAAGAATAACCTAATGTCTAGACTTTTGTTTATAAAACAGAATAAACGATGCAAAAAAAAAATAAAAAAATTAAAACTTGCATTTAATGTTAAAGCTACACTGTTGTCATTATGGGCCTGATTAGTTTTGAAAAAAATTCAGAGGACATTTCAAATACTAGCTTTTGCTACTAGCGGTTAATAGGTACTTTTGAAGTTCAGTATAGATTTGTAATGTTTTCCCCATTCTACTTCATTACCTGGCCTTTCCTGAATAAAACCGCAATAGCCTCTACAGGCCTGAGTCTAAAAGGAGTCCTTTTGTTGCATTTCATTTTCACTAGAAGTGTTTGATCTTGAATCCTACATTATTGCACATGTTAAGTTCAAAGGGACTCTAGATCTAGCAGGTCTCACATGCCTAGTACTTAATATTCAGAAACTTCTCATCAAAGTGCAAATGTTAACTCAGCAACTGCTTATTTATAAAACATTTTTTTTTAAACAGTCAGCAGCTGCCTACACATAATTTGACTCATGGACTAACATTTGATCTTTCTAAAGAATTAGATACATTAGATATTTTTCCAAGGTTATAGGCAAGGAAGCACCAAGCTCCATGTTTTCATTAAGAATATACTGTGTTATCAAAAGATACAGAACATAAACAAGCTGTAAGTAATTACAGCTCAGCTAGGATAAGGTGAGTGCAAGGATACAGGCAACTCTTACCAAACAGCTCAACACCCCACCCTGCCTGCAAAAAACTAAGAGGAAAAACCTTAGTGCTCCAATTTTTTATTTTTTTTTTAAAGTTAAGAGAGGAGATTTTTCCTTAGATAAATTCTTCATAAACAAACTATGGATGCAATGGTGTTGAGGATTATATACAGTGACTGCCATTCCCTATATTAAAATACAGGGATTTATTTCCCTAAGCTCATTTGGCAATACTACCAAATAGAGATTTACCACCCTGAAGTTAAGATGCTTTAAGACTTCAGAACTGATAAAGTCCCAGCTTAAAAAAACCCCACAACACAATATAATATAGACCTGCAATTCCCAAGTATCCAAGGAAAGGGTGGGGGGGGGAATAATAAAATTTTCCATCTTGGTATCTTGTCATGTAAGAATTAAAACAGCGCTACTTTCTATCCTTCAAAAGTCTTCCTTCTTCTGAGTAGCCTGTCCCAGGGCTCACACTAGAGACGACAGTAGCTAAAGGCCATCACAACAGCAGCCAATTCCAGTAAAATTATTCCTTTACCCCCAGCCCAAGAGAGAGGGAAGGTCAGCGCCCAGAGCTGAAGGGCCACCACAGCCCCAGATCCACCAGAATAGTGTTGGAAACAAAATCTGGGAAAAACACTGAGGGAAGGGAACCAGGGGTCTGTTAGAACAAGATTTAGAAAAAGGAATACCAAAGATGGCTTTGCCTTTCAATGGCAGCAAGATAGACAAGCAAAGCCAGGCCTCCTAAGAAGTTCTTATGCTGTGGAGCAAAAGCCACTGCCTGTGGTCATGTTTTACGTTCTTTTGTATGGGTCCAAATATCAACTCAGAGGTCTGGTTTGGAACTGGCAGACCACTTCTAGTGTAGAGAAGGGCATAGCACTGCAGCACAACTTCAGGCAGTTGTACCCTTTCCAACCCGCTCGTGGATGCATGTTTTGGAGAGGATGCCCTCTCTGTCCTTTGAGAACAGAGACTGTGAGGTGTACCCTTCCATTTCAGAAGATAGGACCAACATTTAAGATTGCATATTTGTGTCATGGTATGCTTTGGAGATCAAACCGTTCATAACCTGACATGGAATAATCTGAATGAAAATACTTCTTCAGGAGTTTCTCTTCTCCCCCAAGGAAGGCAAAGACGACAAGACTACCCTGATGGGTTCTGAAAGCACTGTGTCTCAGCATGATATAAATACAGCCCTGACAGGTCAGATGTGTAATTCTGCTTCTAGCATTTAGCTCGAGAGGCCAAGAACTTCTGTGGACCAGTCATAATTTATTCTATTTTGCTTGAAATATATAATGTTTCTGTTTGACTTTCAAGGTTACTTAAGACATCTGAACTCCTAAGAGAGGGAGCTGATGCAAGAAAAATGATTAATATGCAATATCTTTCAAGTCACAAAATTGGCAATAAAGACTATAAACACTGCCTCCCCCCCCCAAAAAAAAACCCCAGAGCAGCAGTATAAGTAGGGAGATAATTTCACACAGAGATGGAGAAGACCCACGTGTGAAATACCCCATGCTGACATCTAAGTCATGAGTAGTACTGTACATTCTAACGAGTCATTAGACACTAGAAATGTGAGTTAATTAGTGCTCTGCTCTCAATTTCTTGCATCAGACTGCGAAGTGTTGATTGACTGGGTCAGCAGGAGAGGGAAGGAAACAACATTTAAAAGACAGTTACTCTCAAAAACCCATTTCCTTTTCCTTTAGGTTTGCCAGACATGAGAATATGTTGATGCACATCTCTCCTGGCCCCAGTGAAACTTATGGTGGCAGCTAGTCCGTACGGGGCTGTTCGCTTTCCTCAGGCTGCGGCAGCAGAGCTGCTGTGAGCTGCAGTTGCGCACGTGAGCATTTGGCAGTAGAACTGCACTTGTGGCACTCTACCAGCTGCCACCTTGGGGAAGCAAACACTGAACACCATGGTAATATCTGATGGTCAAAAGTGAATTGTCATTTAGACACACTTTGGGACTCTAGAGCTAGGGTTTCAGTCCCCAGCTGCTTTCATAGATTTTGTATGACTTTGAAGATTTTGTATGACTTTGAATGAGCTGCAGTTTCTGTACTTTAATTCCCCATCGAAGGAATAAAATAAAAATACTTTCTTTTTCCTATCATTTGTCCAAATTGTATTTCTGGGAAGTGTTCAGCCCAGAAAGTCTTGAGAGTTTACAGACAGGCTAGTACAGTCCCAACTGCAATTTCTAGAAGTTATCAGAACTCAAATAAAAGCTATTAACAGCAGCAGTATTTGCAAGATACTGAAAGAGCAAGTCATTCTCAACACATTAAGAGAGAGATGGGGAGAGAGTGCATGTGAAAGCGTGCATGAAATAGTATTTTGAAGCAAACCTAGAAGTCTGTGTTCTTTTCAGTCTTACCCCTCTGGTCCCAAACCACTGCAAGGGTTAAAATCAAGGATGCCTAGGTCTTGGATCATCTTTCTGTCTAATAAATGTAAGTAATATTAAAATTTGCAGGTTTTAAGAAGCTGCGTGTCCATCCTTCCTTAAAAAGACCATATTAAGATAGGTAGGTATTTTATTTATGGGATTAAAAAACTTAGACCTAACTTCAGCCTCGAGGCAGGGATAATCCACCAAATCGTAACACTGGCTGTATGTGCTCATAGGAAACAGTGTATTCTAAAAGAGAGGTACCACACACTAAGAACGTAATAATTTAATAATACTGTATAAAAACAGGTCACGGTTCGTAAGTCTATATTGAAGACAAGATGACCACAAAGAACCCAGGAGCTTTTTTTTTTTTTTAAGCATCTTATTCACTCATTGGGAATGTGTAGTATTTTACTAAACAGTCAAGCAAACAGAGCCAAAACAAATTGTTTTGCTTGGCAGCCTGAAAAATCCAAATTGTTGAGACAAAGACTGCAGAAACACTGTCAAAAGCAACTTGTTTTAAGCACAGCCTGATATATGCAGAGGTAGAAAAGCCAAGTTTAAAATGATTTAGAAGATGGCTTTGCTTTGCTGAATAGACAAAACCAAAATAAATATGGGACCCAATGTAGTTGCAGTTTTTGCTTTGTTTCCTGTGTACGCCGTGGGTGTTTTCAGGATCCTTTCAGAGTCAGAAAGAAATCCTTAGGTCAGCAGAGACCAACTGCAGGGGCAAAAATAGAGCAAAGCATTTAAAAACAAACTAAGTAATTTTAGTCCGTACAGAAAGACAAATGCCAAAGACAGATAGCGGGGAGCTTTGGAGGAAATGCCGTGATCTACTCTCTGTGATACGAACAGCGTTCTAGTCTGCCACTGTTTCTGGTTAGCCTGAGCAAACCTATATTGACAGTATCTGGTATGTACGAGGTTTTAACTCAAAAAAAACTGTCTAAAGATTGATGCAGGTAATTGAATCCTTGGCTGAGAACATCTGGCCATGCAGATTAAAAGAAACCTTGAACGCAGCTACTGTTACCACAAGTTGGGGTTTTTTTTTGCTCAAGAACTAAAAGTCAGCAGTTGTCCTACAGCACTGTGTTTTAAACTTCTGTAGTCTAGATCAAAAAGGGAAGGGAAAACCCAAAACCTCAGGCACCACTCTTTCTTTCTTTCTTTCTTTCCAAGGAAGCATTGCCATTTATGCCAGCCTGATAAACATAACCACACCAAAGTATAGTTTGTAACAAACAATTGTAATATCAGGCTGCTAAGGAAGAAGGGGGAAAAAAAAAATATTTTCTGCCACTTTCTTCCTATTTAAAAAAACCCCACCAAAACCACAAAACCAACTAGGACTTGTACAGAAAAGGATACTGAAACTTTTTAGTTTTAGATAAAGGAAATCTTTTGCAAACCATGTTTTTTATAAGTGCAACTTAAGTTTTTTCTTTCTAAATCATTGCTGGGATTGGATCACTTCTGTAGCAATATAATTAGGAAATTGAGGCAGGGAGGCAGCAACCAGATTATTAAAGAGATTGAAGCTTGACATTCTTTTTGATTTTTGTTTGTTTTTAAAAAGCACCTCAAAGGCTTCTCTCTTTTCAACAAATATCTGAGGGCCTGTTGAAAGTAGAAGAGAGCTGAAGGAGGAAAAAGCCAAGAGTTAGAGAAAAAAGTACAAAAAAGATTCTCTAAAGCTACCTTCACAACTATTCTACCTGTATCAAGACCAACAAATTTTTAGATGTGCATGTGCCAGCTTTAAGCATTTGGAATAAAATCTATTTTAGTTAATAGCATGAATTAGAAATAGATTCCAACTTACTCTCATGATGCTCTGTGCACTCAGTGTGTTAGCTGAGGTGGCAGACTGAAATTATATTTTCTGCCCACTACTAAACGATTTTTTTTAAAAAAAAAAAAAGCCACACCAAAACCAGAAAGTTCTGAGTTCAGGAAGAGCTGCAGAGAAATTTTATTTCAAAACCCAGGCATGATTCTTGTTTTCCATTTATATCTTGGGGTCCGTGCTGAGTTTCACTGAATTTTTACTTCAAACAAGCCAAGAAACCTCAAAGGCTAAACTCAGCCAAAACGTCAGCTTTCATCTCACTTAAACCTGAAGCCATAAATAGAATGCCCTAAATTCATAAACCTGGCTTTAGCCCCAGTTAAAAATGTAACCCACATTTCAAGATGTGTTATGTTCATGAGCACTCCACCCATGAACCAAATCACTCCCTCCAATTCAATCTCTAGTTTTAAATTGTCGGCTTATTTGTGGTGCCATGAGAACTCATTGCTTGCAGAGCAGTTTTCCTTCTCAGAAGTGCTACAGTTTTCTACTAAAAATATTAGTATTTTAAATGCTAACAGCTAATTCAGCAATTTACATTGTATTTCTACTTTGTTTGCGGGTTGAAAAGAGGTAAGAGGAGAACTTTAAAATACACAAACAGCTAAAAATGGTGATGATATTCATGCAAGCGTTTGCTGTGATACTAACGACTTAAGCCATATCTCATATTTGTGTTTAAGATGAGAACACAGAAAGTTTACTTTTGACAGAAGTGAAGTTTATCAAGCCCTTCAACAGTGTCCTGCCCAAAATGACAGCAATTTAGCACACTGTTCTCTGGGTAAGTTTGACAGCCATGGAATCGGGGAAGCCACTGCACTGGCTACTTCGAGAAAAATTTGTCCATACCTAATCACCTGGAATCACCACTGACATCCCTGTAACAGCTGAAAGAGGCTCCAACTTGCAGAAAATGTGCCCTCCCCCTTCTCTACTCTTCCCACTAGACTCTCAGTTTTCTTGCAGTTAGTTACAAATACTGATCTTGCCGCTTGACTTAAGTCTCAATGTTAAAAAAAAAAAAAAGCCTATTGGTTTTACTGATTTACATCTCTATTTCTCCTTCTCTGCAAAAGCAGAAAGTGAACACCATGTTCCCTTCCTTGGGTAAGCCAGAGCACATTCATGCAAAGCTGCAAAAGAATGAAAGAATTTTGTCATCACAGCAATAATAGGCAAAAAACCAAACCAAACCAAAAACTCTGCATTAAAGGGAGATTAGGGAAAAGAATATTATGGAAAGAATAACCCATCGTGGGGTAGAACTTGTGGAATGGAAGGAGCCTGACAGCCTGAAATAACAGTGGGAACAGACCTGGCTCACAAGACACGGAACGTGCATTACAACATGTCAACGTTACCGAACAGCTCATTCAGGCTTCTTCAGTGTTTCCCCACGCTGGACGGATTGGGCAAGGATACTTTTCCTCAGCCAGTACCTCATGGATAAATTGTCTTCCAATATTATCTTATTAAAGTACTGGTTAGGGAAGAGATCAAAGAGGAAGCACAAAGCAAGATCTCCACCTTCAGAAATGGAAGACTCAGCAGTTGAATGATTTGGCTGAAAGACTGACGCAATATGAGGCACTGGGGAAAAACCAAAAGGAAGAACCATACAAACAAAATGGATTATCTAGAGTTTTGCTAAAGAGAAAGATCATGCAACTTTCTAACCTACAGCTGAGGTACAGCTTTTATGTCTGGTCAGCAAGAAAGAGGAAAGCACAACTTCATTAGCTAAGACTATTATTTCTAAAGCAACCTCCTCCCCCACTTTTCTTCAGCAGTCACAGGACTGTTCCCCTATCATTGTGTGTCCCCCATTCTTTACAGAAAAGCATGCAACTAGAGCATCTATTTATTGCAGTCCCTCATTTTGAGACACTAGGAGGATAATAAAAATAATCTTAATCAGCAAGGGGTAAAACACAGGCTGGGTTGAAAAACCACTTCCCTAGACATACAAGCATTTAAAAGAAAAGACAACTATCAATTAAAGAGAAAATCCAGTTGAGTGCAGATACATCTCATCATGGATCACTAGTCAGCGCATTACGTGAAGCACTATCTCCAGACGTTCAACTATTCAGAACTTACAAAATCTTGTCAAGACAGATCTTAGAAATATGATTACAGCTGCCATGTTCCCAAAACTTGAGTTTTAGAGGTTTGCACCAAAACGTAGGGGAGAGACAACACTGCTGTGTCCAACATATGATTTATTTCACCTTATTGTCAAGGAGGCCCACACTCTTCTCACTACTTTATTTTTCTTGACAGCTTCACCCAAGTACACCCTCGCTAAAAGCCCCTAAAATATCATACTAAAAGCCAGCGGCTGCTTCTTCTAAGGGTCCTGAAAGACAGGAGGGGCTTGCCTGAGCTTCCATCCAGGCTTCCACTGCAGGAAATCTTTCACTGGCTCCTGAACCACCACAGCTTACAGGGGAGTTTTAAGGCGAACAAAGGCTGGCAATGGTTTCTCTTAAAGTGCAGCACTGTAGGCTGCAGGGACCCAGGAGTCACATGAAGTTATAGGTTAATCAGCATCTGCAAAGCACAGATGGGGTGCTAGCTACCGGCAGTGACCTTCAGCAGGGAAAGCTGACAAGTCGTCTAGGGTCAACTGGATTAATTTAGTATTCACTGGCATTTCTAAATAATTACTCAGCATTAGGCTAAAATTATATTCATAAGCTCATACATGATTATCTACAGAGTTCAAGGGCAAAAAAATGGAAGGAACAGGGGAGAAGCAGCTTTCTCTGGCAGATAAAGCCAGAAAACAGAGTCTGAAATGTGTGATTAAATGAACATGCCTGCCATACCCAGTTGGGAAAGGCAATGAGCTGTGGTCTTGCTCCCAGATTTTCTTCAACAAGAAGAATTAAACTTGATTTCCCACCACAAATATGGCATAACTGTATTTCCTCACACTGCAGGTTCAGAAAGATGGAGGACTCTGGCTCTGTGCTCGCCTTATGAGAATCCCATCATAAACAACGCTTTAACAAAATACCAGAGGTAAAGCAAAGGGGAAAAAAAAAAAAACAAACAAGACCAACCCACCACAGAAAAACACATTATTTTTTGAAGGAGCTGCCTTTTGGAGAGGAAATAACACAATGCTTCTAATGTAGCCCCAGGTTAACAAGTTTCATTACATTCTAGTACATAACAAAAAGATGGAGCGTAAGACAGGCTTTAAGAAAGAATCCAGTGAAGTTACTAGAAGGTGTACCTTTATCACCCCATTTCCTACTACTTCACTCCTGACTTCAAAAGCTACCTTTATCACCTCATTTCCTACTACTTCACTCCTGACTTCAAAAGCAAAATGCAGTTAATGTTTATACAATATCTGAGACACTGGTCTTGCTAAACATGGGAAGTTGTTTAAAAAGTTAACAGCGAAAAACCAAATAACTTGTAATCAATCAGTTTTACACCTGTACTTGAAGCCAGAACATTAGTTCATGAGGTACATTTTGTGTTTCTGTTGAGGCAAATCGAAGCACCATTTCATCTGCAGGACGGTCACTTTACACAGCTGTCATAGAATAAAGGTGACATTAGTCTAGCAAGTCTCAAAACGAAGACAATATAAATGCACAAGGAACAGTATAAAATGACAAACCAGCATTAAAAATAAAATTGCTGCATATTTACCTTCGTTTCCCAGGAGAACGGAGCCGAGTGTTCATCTTGCCAAGTTATATCCTGAAATAAAATTCAAGAATGACTAAAAATCAGAAAAGCAGCTTTACCTGCTCAGTAGCATCATAGAGATGGCATGGCATTGCACTGCTGGAAGCATACAACCACGACCACTGCAAGAGCAGTACTGAGAGATGGCACCGATTACATTTTAAGACTGACTGAAAGCAAGTTCTCTGAGGGGAAGATTCTCAGTTAGTATACCAACTTAATCTACAAAATACATGAGGGTTTAGCCTGATGTAAACTTCTTGAAGCAGTTTCTCTACAAGTAGCTTTAGAATGTATTGTATTTCCAGCTTTCTGCTAGGCATTTTCTTTGGTAGCTACCAGCAACACACAGGGACAGAAATAACAAGAATAGTAGGGGCCTGAGGGAAATAAAGCCCCATTTCCCCCCCTCCCCAGGCTGAAGACCACGTGTGCAACCAGGGAGTCACGTGGCAGCCAAACAGCTGCGCGTTCATCGGGCCAAGCCACAGCTGGATCCAGCCCTGACAGGACACATCATTACGCCACTTTGACGACAATCAGTCTGAAATAAGCATTCAGGGCTGCTGAAATAACCACACCATGTCCAGAGTAAAATCCCAATCTGAAATAGCTTCTTTCAAGAAGCTATTTTTCTGAAAATAATCCCAATTTGAGAAATTTAAATAATCTTCATACACGGCACGCCTTCCAGAAATACACGTGACCCACATTGAAAAAAGAAGGGGTGGGAAATAAATAGACTAAATAAATAAATGTTCACATTTGTTCAAGACTTGCAACAAAATTGTCCCGCTTCTATTCCTAGTTGTGGATGAGACTCACTTGTACACTGGGTGTTCACGCTGGTAGAGGTAATAAGCGTCACCCTCCGTACTGAGTGTACCACTGCTTGGCCACCCTACTACATTGGGGAGGAACAGGAGTCGGAACAGCGGATGGAAGGAGAAAGGCCAGGAGTAACCATGCACAGGGAAGGAGAGGACAGGGCAAGAGCTAGAGTGCTTGTTTCACACTCCTGCTGTTCAAAGAGTAACAGAACTAGACCATGTTTTAAGCTAACGCAGGAACCCCACATCTTACCGTGACTGACCTTCTCTTCTTATTTCTGACCTCTGCGTTCATAGAAATACGTTTCTCAGACATCTGATAGCATTCTCCTGATCTGCCATCTCTTTATTTCACCCTAGGCAGATTTTGCTGGCCAAGGACTATGAAATCACAATTAGAAGTGTCTGAAACCATCTCCTGAACATGAAAATGTGTCATTCTCCAACTGCTACTCATATGTGAAACACAGGGTTTCTAGCAGCAAAGTATTTGTCGTATATATGAGGGTGATTCCGTGCTCTTAAAAAGAACTGGACTGATAGAGAATATCTAAAAGGAAAGGCCTGGGCTCGGCTGGACTACACATTCTGGCCAAAAAGTAAATTTGGTACAGGGAATTTTTGCCAAGAACACAAGTGTAATACCAGGTTCTCTCATTCCAGGAAATGGATACTCGTATTTATTAACATTTAAGGGCAACAAAGGGAACAAAAGCCTGCTTTTTAGTATCAGTATTTGCACTGTGGAGTGCTGCTAACCACATGAGAATGCCACACCACTTTGGTGGGATGCCTTGCAGCAGGTGAGTGCCAAATTATTTCAAAATCATTTTAGCACTGTATCCTTTGCTTCTGAAACCGGTGGAGTTGTCAATTCATTTCTGAAGCATGCATGACAGGAATCATGGTCCAGGAGAGGAGAGACAGAAGAGTCCAACCACCGGCTTGAGCCTCACACACAAGGTAGGACCGCAACCCTTCTGTCCACATGGGGTCTGGACAAATCAGTATTCAACTTCAACCACAGCAATAAAGGACAGAAATGAAGTCCAGCAAAACAGTGTAACACTCCTACATGCTGTCACAGCACCTTAAAGCTCCAGACATGTAGGCATAGCTGTCAGTGGGCTTTACCTAGGGGTTTTAAACTAAGCTCTGACTTCTTGTCATTTACAGGACATGCAAGCCAGCGGCAGACCAGTTTTAAATTTGGGAGCGAGCCAAGACCATCCTCGTCCTGCATCGGAGACAGCCAGTTCTTTATTTCCTGTATGTGAGGCAAGTGGAGACAGCGCTGGAAGGGACATCTCTTCACCCAGCGCTCCCTGCACATCCTCAACTCAGCCATGATGCCACTGCTGCGAGCCAGCCCTGCTGACAAAAGGCTGCCCCGCAGAGGGACAGAAAAGCAGCACGAGGAACGCAGAGAGAAGGTATGAGGTTGTCGTGCATCAGGATACATCATTCCCTACAGGACAGAGCAACTTCAGAGAATCTGATGTCTTCTCAACTGCCATTGCGCTTGTTCGCACTTTAACTTGTAACCTTAACCTCCAGCTTAGGCAGACAAAAAGCTCCTGAAATGAATTAATGGTATTTTGGTACCAGTTGTTAAAAAGTTCTTGTCAGAGACAAAATCTAAGATTTTCATAAAATATTTCAAAAGACGGAAGTAGCAGACGCTCGTTAGGCAGGAGCAGTTCCCTGAAAGAAACAGACTGTAGATTTCTCTTCTTAAAAGGATGGCTCGTTGTATCTCGGGCTGCACAGCCCAGGACACCTCAGATCCACTAAATCTGAGGAGCTTTGCCCACATTCAAGAGATCTTCCATGGGATCTAGGAAAGGGTAAAATAGGATAAGACATGGTTTGAGGATACAAAGCTTCAAGGAGTTGATGTCTGTGGTTATTTAAAGTGTACTTGAAGCTAGGATGGAGGAGACAGTTGTTAGGTTCTGTACAGTGTCAGGGAAGGGAAGGAAGTTTATGGCCTCCACCTCTTGTGCCCTCACACAGGGACAGGCAGAGGACCAAGTCAGAAGCAGGAGAACAACACAGTTCAACAGTTTCCTGTCTGATGTGCCTCATTTGTGTTTATCACCAATAAAATCTGAGAAGTAACTTTGCTTTCTGTAGAATAAACAAGTTCCCACATGCTTGAAGAAAACGGGAGCAAAAGCGTCAACTATTTCAATATTCACAAAAGTAAATTACGAGTGGAAATTCTAGAGAAAAAGGCTTCAAGGCTATTTATCGTCAACACAGATTAGAAGAGATCCGTATCTGATCAGCTTTTGTTTTCAGCACATGACAAAGCCTTCTTCCAGGCAAAGAAGGCAAATAAGCAAACTTTTGTTCACCAGCATTAAAGAACCTATTTGTAAGAAATGGGGCCTCATGCAACATAGTTCCTAGCTGAAAAAAGGAAAGAGAGAAAAAGAGGCAAAAATGCAGTCATACACTTGACTTCAACAACCAGCTGCAGAATATATAAAAAAGAATCACAATGTCTGCTGTATACAGGCAGCAAATATGTATATGCCAAACAGCATCTGAATTTAAAAAATGGAAGACATGGGTAGAAATGTGCCCGCGTTACCTTACACGAGCATTGCTCAGAGGAGCTGACAGCAACCATGCAGTCACAAACCCACCAACAAACACATCCTGGAAGTGTTATCAGAATTGGACTTGCTGGTTATTGGGGCTTAACTGCACTCAAAAGCTGCCCTGCATCTATCATGTTTTAAAAAGCACAAATCCATAATAGGCTCAACATAAAGTTATTGAATATTTGTTGCTTTAAAGCATTTTTAAGTAGGAGATAAAAGGATTGATCCTTTGGCTTGGTGCCAAAGTTCTTAAGGCTAAGCAAAACAAATACCGTATCTGCCTTCAGGTAGGTAAGTCAAGCTTCCCTATTAAAATATGATAAATGAAGCTAACCGAACTCTCATACCTGTCTTTCCTCCACATAAAATGTCTACCATTTCCTAAAACACATGGCATTTCCTTTGATGAAAAGTTTATTTATTTCAAGGCAAATTCCTTGAGCTGCCGAGTACTGCTCAATATCCCTTTAAAAAGAACCTAAAAAAAAGATTCATGTGTATGTCACACACTTGTGGATAAAGAGGGACAATAATTAAGAGAAGAGTGAGAACTTCTTGTAAACTGAAGATCTACACTATCTTTCACTGAACTGAACAGGGAGGATCCAGTGGCATCAACTAACATCAGATCAGATGCTTAACACAAGCTGACCACTACAGCAGGCAAAGGGTGGCAGCCTCTCACACGCTGCTGGTTTTCCACCTATTATCCTCATGATGGCTCATAATTTATGGTGTATTTCAAAAATAGCCCATTTATGTTACTTTAATATTAAATCCCAGATTCTATTTCCAGATTTTCCTCTGCTCAGTAAACCTTATTTTCTACCACTACGAGCATTAGACATAAATGGAGCAATGCCAGCAATTGGAGGCTTGTTGGGAAAGAGGAAGCTCTGCTTGAAGGTTGCAGCCTCCAAAAGCCCTCAGCCAGAAGGCCTAGGCTGTCTAGACACAGAAAATGTGATAAAGCAACAAATAGTCTCCTGGTGTTGGGTCCACGTGCAACAATAGCAAGTCAATCTTCAGCAAACTGGACAAAACTTCTTTCATGGGGGTGTTAAATGACCCTATTAGCCTGGAAGAGATGAAAAATATACGCATGACCTAGACCACACAACTGTAGAAAACAGAACAAGATGGAGAGGCAAGAGATGTTGGGTTTTGCTAGGAGTAGGTGTTAGAAAATACCAAGGCCTGCAAGCCTATAAAGGTTATTGAGCTGGCATATTCTGGGGTCTGTTTCAACTAGAAAGTCTTAACTTGACATGGTGGACACGTAATGGCTGATGGTAGCAAGTTGTGTGCATCCCTCACCATGACAGCATGGTGCACACGGGTAGATGCCAAGTGAACTGAGTGCCACCCAACCCAACTCTGTGCTTGAGAGAGAAATGCTGTTTGAGGAGTCAGGGAGCCTGATTCCCGTACTTCCACTTCTTTCATCAAGCTTTCTGAGACTTTAGAATTAGAATACCTTCAGTTCTTTGACAGCAAGATGGGAGATTTAAAAAGCAGCTCTGACATCCTGGCACCAATCCTCTTTTGGAACTGCATTCACAGTGCATGTACGGCTTCAGTTGTTAACTCCACGACTGGTAATGCCACAATGAGGATAACATAATGGAAGAGAAGGAGCAGCGTCACTCAGCTGCCTCTTGGCATTTGCTAAGAGTCACACATGGTGCTGTAGCACGCTAGCACTACGAAATGTCCAGATCGCGGCTACAGGATGCCACAGTCCTGTTACTGCACATCTATTTTCTGTCGCAGCCTTCCCACACGGCCAGCATACTGAAAGGTGTTTTGAAAATGTAAAACAGCTTATATTTTGAGAACTTATAGTCCTGAGCTACAAGTTCAGGAGATGAGTTTGGTGTTAGAAAAGATATATGGGAAATGGTGGGGGCGAGAAAGAGGGAATCAATTGTCCGAAGATACAAGACCGCTACATATATCCTCTAGACCACCTTACCAAAGGGGTGACATGCATGAAAGCGTGACTGAAACGGTGAGAGTCCTGGATGGGTAAATCAGTATCTTCAGCATTCATCCTTGTTTTGCTTTCTCCCAAGTCCTCCAAAGAACACGAGGTGAAAGAGATCAACTTTCCATGCTTAAGCAAGCACAGGTAGATCGCTACAGATTTCAACATCAGTAAACAGGGAAGATGAGCTGTGGCTGGAAACATGAAGCTTTTGGAGCAGGTGTCAGCAAGAGCATCATCAGACCAAAACACTCACACTGAAAGCGCCGCAACATCAACAAGTGATTTTTTGCTACGCAGACTACTCTCTGTTTCCTTGCCTCGGGATACCATACGCCATGAGACAGGGGTAGCACCCAGGACCAATCTAACTGCCCTGAGCAAGGGCTGTGTGACCGTGCTATGTACAACGGCTACGTCTTACAAAGACAGCAGCAGTAGAGCTCGGTAAGCTTTCAGACCAGAAGACAGCAAGATAATAAAACTCTGTAGGCAGGCATTTGCAAGCCTGGAAAGCTGAACCAAAATGGCAAGAGACCGGCCGGCCAGTAACAGCAGGGCAAGGAGGAACAATTAGTGAGCCAGGGCAAACGTCCAAGAATCAGGTGGAATGCCAGCAAGGGAGCGGGGGGAGAGGAAGCTATCAGACGAGGAGCCAGGAAAGGCTCCAAGGCTCAATAGTGCAGTTGGAAGAACTAAAATGGACATGGAGGATGCCAAAACAAGTGGAATCTCTTTTCTTCAGAAATACGATTTATATTAACTTCAGCTTGGAAGTCAAGGAGGAAGTCAGTCGAGGCAGATGCTTCCAAAATTAAATGCTTTGCAACAAATATTTTGATGAACCATCCTTTCTTTGGTTTATGGCTACACAAACACTAACAACAACATTATGTGTATCATAGCTGTATTTTGGGGGAAGAGGGGAAAGAAAACAACTGGCCAAATTTCAGATGGACTCTCTAGCTGTTCTGTCAAGCAGGAAGTTGTTATTTCCATACATTGCAGCACAACAACCTACAACATGCTTGCTTTCCTTCCGGATCCACATAATTCAAAGCAGAAAGCACAGCAGAGCTGTCTGAGACTGGGAAAGCTGAACATACTTATTTTCCACAGTCGTTAACCTAAATACTTTCGCAGCTAACTTCAGGTTTAGGTTTCCTTTCAAAGACTGCTTACACAACCGAATTTGCTGTCTTCCACCCTTCTTTTTTGCTAAGAGTTATGGTCTTTTACTAACAAATATTTACCCAGAATTTCTGGTATCACAGACTAAACAAAATTGAGCTTGACCACACGTTCTCTAACTCTAGGTATGACGTGTGCGTGACACTTCATCACACCTTCCTGGCAGATGACACACAGGCAGCAGTCTTCTAGCACAAAGCTGGTTGGGAACCATGATGCCAAGTATCTATGTGCTTCAAACGCTTCGTACAAATCCCACCACAAGGGATATTGGTGAGGAGGCTAAAAGCAGCACTGTTCTCTTTAAAGCGGATTGATGATCATAAATGCAGAAGTAGACTTTTTTTTTCCCTCACAGAAGCCACGTGAGTTAATTAACAATACACCACTTTCACTACATTCATATAGGATCTTAAAGATACTGACTCTGTAATCATACCGAGATGTGAAAGAAAACGAAGGAAATCTCATATGCAGAGTAAGATAGATACAGTATCTGACGAGCACCGTCAGGTCTTTGCAAGCATTGTTAGACCTTCCTCTTCGAGGGATCGCACTCGGTAACATGACCCACTGCTCCGGACCAGGTACCCTCGTACCTATGGATCTCTAGAAGGGCTGCCAGGCTTTGCCATTAGACAGATGGCTCTCAGAACCTTCGAAATCCATACTTTTTGCCACCTATCTTTCCACACCCCTGTTTTTCCTGGCACGTGACATGGAACAGGCTACATTTTTTTTAAGGTGTCAAAAATACCAAGAGCTGGAATGCATTCAGTGTTGTATTTTTAACTGTGTCTAAAATTAGAAACAAAAAGGAAGAGATTTAATGCAGTGTAAACATTCCCTACAGCCCGTTCTCAGCAAGGGACTATTTCCAGAGCCATGCCCCGCTTTCGAGGCGGGGAGCCGGGGAGCCGGTACCGGCCTCTACCGCAAGTCCCCGCTTTGCAAAACCCACTTCAAGGGTTACTTCTGCTCGCCTCGGGCGAGCTCCGCTCCTCTGCCTTCCCTGCTTTTGCGCTCTCACCAAGCCCCCTCGCTTCCCGCGCCACATCCCGCCCTCCTGCACAGCCGGGGAGCGGGGAACGAAAGAAGCCCCCATCGCCGGGGCGACTGCCCCCGTCGCCAACGACCAGAAACGCCCGCTCCTCTCCACAGCCCGGCGGCGGCACACGCGGCCGCGAA
>NW_009260484.1:3762585-3766095 GCF_000687185.1 Egretta garzetta
CAGGCCCGGCGGCCCCCTGCGCCCCGGCCCGCAGCCCTCGTCTCCCACAGCCCTTCCCCTCCTTTCCCGAGGAGGCAAGCAGTAGAATTCCCAGGCTGCCAGGGCCAGGAGCACCAGGGAACGACTTGCCTCAGCTGGCAGAGCAGCGCCCGAGCCAAGCACCTGCCCTTCACGGCTCCTAAATAAGCCTTACTTGTTTCCTGACGCCATAGAAGTTCCAGCAGCTCCTGTCAGAAGAGCTGTCGTGCCTGGGATGGGCTATTTCATCCAACTCAACAGGGTCAGCAGCAAGCCAGTCCAAAGCCTCTCTATCATTTTGGTAAAATAAAAAAGTTGCAGCACAAGCATAACAGTAGGCATGAGCTATGTCAGTAAAACAAATTTCCTACAGGATGAAATAACTAGGTTATTTCTTAGGTGTGCTGCAGAAGGAAGAATGCTTTCTTCCAAATGTTCAATGATTTAGGAGAATGGGGGTTAGAAAGTAGTTGGTGAAGAATAATTGCAGCACAACACCAACATCTTAAGAACATTTTATTGCCAAACCATTGCAACTTTCTGAAGCAGTTGCCAGCGTTATGACCAGCTTGTGTCGTTTAGCCTTAACTCTTTCCTCTATTTTTCTGACGAATGTACTTACAGGGAGATCCTCTGTTAAATCAACCTTCGGTCCAGCACCCTGCTCCTTCCCTTGGCCCTTTCTCCATGGCTGGTGCTGTCTGAAGTCAGCTTTATGGACCATGGGTGGCTGGAGTTGTCCACCAGAACCCCTCCATACACCAGTATTGCAGAGGACAGCCCATCAGTGCTGTGTAACATCTTTAAAAAAATCTTGACTAAGAATATCTTTCCTGGCATATTTGCGAGGGTTGCTGTACGCCTCTTCCACAGGCACCTGATCGTAGCAAATTATATTAGTTGCAACTTGTACTACCCAAACTTGGAACGGAGTATTTGGAAATTACAAAACACTCGGGACAAAACTGTATTCAATAAAATTATTTCAGGTACTTTCAGATGTTGAGTTCTCCCTACTTGCTATTCTGTACCTCATTTTATTGACGCATCCAAACCTTCCACAACCTGCAAATTTCATTGCCAAACGACACTACTAACCTTAGCTTGCCTGGCAGCCCACCACCTTGTTTCTCCCTGCCAGACAGCTCGTCATTCACTGTACAAACAGTCTCTCTTCCTGTGTCAAGTCCCAACTTTGTCTGCGGTACCTCAGCAGATACTTTGCCAAACTCCCAAAAGACCCCAAAGTCTCCTGGGGGATGGGAAGCATCGTTCCTTTCCACAAAAAAAAGGCAAGCTTACCAAAGACAGGTAAATACGTCACAAGGTTTATCTGAGACTACATCTATTTTGCCTTTTGTCCTAGGTAGCTGCATGGGAATTTTCATTATCTTCAAAATATATTACACAAAGCTACAGAAATACTGAGGTTCAGATTAATGGGTTTTCATTGCTTAGCCTGTTTTTTTGCCTCATTCTGCTTTCTTTAATGTTAATAGATAAATGGTCGGGGCTGCAGTACATTAATGTTCCCATTTAACAGTTCAAATGATATCGCTAGACCAGCTAAGATGACACAGAAGAGGATGGAAAATGATAATTAGATTTCTCCACATGGTTCTTAGGAGGTAATTACCGTCCCCCAAGTCATCACATACCAGCCCAGTTACATAACCCGGTTTTGTTTGTTAAACTTGTTTGAGAGCATTTGACTTCAGCTCGCCTTCTTTCTTAGTCATCTGTATCACACCCAGAGAAACAAGCCTTTGAAACATGTATACACACACACGCACACCCATGGAGGTGCAATACATGTTGCACCTACCCTCCCTTCGTCTGCCATTAACACCACCTTTCTGTCTGCCAGCAGGGGGATGGGTATGAAGTCAGCCCTGGGAGTAAGAGAATGCGGAGAAAGAAACCCGGACAGCTGTACATGGTTGGTTTGTCCAGGGAATTTTCTCCTTCTCCACTCCCTCTGGTCTAATCCCCCAAACAAGACACCCCTTTATTTTATAGTTCCAAGAACTGTCTGGGCAGTGCCAACACAGATTTCCCCATTCTCGGTGAATAACACAAGGTAGAAGAAAACTTACAGGCTTAAAGGGAAGATCATAGTACCAGAATGCAATCAAGGCATAAGGTCAGGCATCTCTTCCTGGCTGCTGTACCTGCTTCTCCATTAGGCAGGCAGAAAACAACAATTCCTTTCCTCCATAATGAAATGTAACAGGGGTTTCTGAAACTTTTAGACCTTTAGATAGAAGACACCATAGAAGCAAATAGGGCTTATTTCAGGGGTGAGGAAGGTACTCGAGCAAAAGAACAGTGGAAAAATACCTTTGCCACAATTGGACAGCAACCCAATTCTTTCAAGGAAAACTCACAAGCTTCCTTAGTTGGAAAGAAATTCCTACTTCTGCCCTTTACATGAATGCTAATCAAGACAGTTTAAAATGCATGTTCATTAGTTAATTTCCCCTGCAAACAAGCAGGAGAAGAGGAAAAAAAAAACCCCAGACTTCAGGGAAAACAGGCTCAGACATGGTAACACCATTTGCTTTCTGACATTTGCAAAACAAATGTTGATTTCTACAGTTCAAGATACCGCACATTAGATCACTCTTCCCTTGGCTGGGAGTTGGGTCACTTTTTTTTAATCAAATGTAACCATGTTATCGCTGTAGCTCTAGTACAGTCTATGAAAATTTTGAAATAGACTCTAGACCTACCCTCAGACACACCAGAATCAGGATTAAAAAAAAAAAGTAACAAAAAATTCTGCTTCTTATTCCTTCCCCTGCCTTCATACAGCAATACTTCTGCTGCACTTACAAGTCTGGTAACAGCACCATAAGTCAGCATGGCAAGAAGCTGTTCTTGGGGGGGAAGAGTTGCTACACAGACAGCTACCATAAGTCAGCATGGCAAGAAGCTAATCCTGTAACAGTGCTCGTTCTTGGGGGGGAAGAGTTGCTACACAGACAGCAACATTTGGGCACCACCAGCAGAGTAAAGAAGTCATTACCCCACTCTACTCAGTGCTTGTCAGGCCAAACCTGGAATACTGAGCACAGTTCCGGTCCCCACTGTACAAAAGATGTTGACAGGCTGGAGGGTGTCCAGAGAAGGGCCACCAAGGTGATCTGGAAAGCCTGGCATATGAGGGCAGGCTGAGAGAACTGGGTTTGTCCAGCCTAGAGGAAAGGAGCCTCAGAGGTGATCTCATCACCGTGTACCAGTATTTAAAGGGTGGCTACAAAGAAGATGGGAGACTCCCTTTTCACAAGGAGTCACGTGGAAAAGATGAGGGGTAATGGGTACAGGTCGATCCTGAGAAGATTCCGACTGGACATGAGAGGAAAATTTTTCACAATGAGAACAGTCAACCATTGGAATAATCTCCCTAGGGGAGAGTGGTTGACTCCGCCACATTGGACACTTCCAAGATGCAGCTGGACAGGGTGCTGGGCCATCTTGTTTTGGCTGGGG
>NW_009260484.1:3766244-3806583 GCF_000687185.1 Egretta garzetta
GTATTTTCAACATACAATCTTAGAGTGTAAGAGTTCACGAAAAAGAAGTTCCCACGGGTATATATGCACCACTGGTTTAATTTGAATGGGGAACACACTTTTGAGGTGAGTCTCCTCATTTTCTCCACTTATCCACATTTTGGTTCACAGTGCAGAGACGTTTCAGAGTAAGTGTTGTTTCATCCATGAGATGTCCAAACTGGGAGATGCATTGTTAACATGCACTCCAAGTGCAATGAGCAGCCATTTCATAAACCAGACAAGCAGACAAAAGTAAAACCTCTGAAATGCATAGTGTGGGAAGTGAGCTACTCATACTGGGTGGGATGCACTGCTTGCTAATGCAGACATAGTACGCATCCACTTTCTAGGATTCATTTTCTGTCTCTATGAAAATCCTTCACACATGTGAAAACATTCAGGTCTCTAGCTACCCATGGCTGTCCTATTCTGTCAGTGATCAAGGTAACAAATAGTGAAATCTAACTTTAAATCAACAGGGTTTTTCTTATAATGGATGTCAGTATTCACACCAGCTTATAATCTGATAAACACTTGTGTGGAATAATCAAGAAGAGACCTTCCATTCATAAAATCCAACCTATTTTCAGTCCCGCTACTGAAGTAGGTCACCTATATCAACATTCTTGATGCTTTGCTGCATTTCTTTCTTCATTAAAGAGGGGATTGGGATTGCCCTGCGCTGTAGCCAGAGAAAAGCAACCACACCACTGCTATTGGTATGCAGGGTATTTTCTCCTCTCCCTTGGTAAGTAACATTCTTTGGCAGATCTCATACAACATGGTTAGGACAGATATTTGCAATTGCTCAACAAAGCCCTAACCTCTGGAGAACTGGAAGCAAGCAAAGAAAAGAATAGAATATTTGTGTAAAAGATGACAGCAACAGAATCAGTTTAGACCATCAATATTAAACAAGTTGAAAGCTATATATAAAACAGAACAGTTTTGTACATTTTCTGAAATGCTGAATATTCAGGCAGGAAAAAAAAAAGTTGATCAAAGCCACTGAGGAAACCAGACATTTGCCCCACCATTGCTTGCTGTTTCTGAAATCATGTAATCTGATAAAAAGCTCTAAAGTCACAGAGCTCGAGCTGAGTATAAGTCAGTTAGGACTCACCAGAAACAATATCATTGCTATTGCAATCAGAAATTGGTTCATGGTACTGTCCACGTTGTTTGAACTGAATTAGCCCTGCCCTACAGGAAGCCTGCCTTCCCAGAATGCTGCCAGGCACTTCCAACAAAAGCTATTCCAGGAGCCATAGCTAGCTCCCACACTATACTGCCAATCCGTCGGTACCTTCTGCCAACCACCACCACCAATGGGTACTTGGAAAGGGAGACTGACATACAGTTGCTGTGTTTCTGACATTTACTCACCAAGAGCCTAACTCCAAATATGTCATTTGTTTGTTTTTGTTTCCAAATGATGTTTTCCTGAAACCCATTCTTTTAAGCTGACATCTGTTCCTTCACTGGGTTGCATTACATGAAATGCCTGTGTATTTACCAATTACTCACACATGTATAGCTCATCAAGTTTTCCATGAAGAAGACAGAGGCTTTGGGGAGGGAAAAAAAAAGGGGAAGAAAAAAGGGAAGTAATATAGTAGCATATCCAACACAGATTGCTTTTTTTTTTTAAATGAATTTTTACCTGCAGTATGTTCAGATCATAACTGTGATGGAAGTTTTATTACTCTTTGGTTTGGCCCGTGAACAACTGTATTTCCTGTTAGAGTATGTCTCAATACAAGAAATCAGCTGTTCTACTTATTTTTTCCTTTTTAGTATTATTGGTCATGGAAAGATTCCTTTTATTCTAGCGATAACTAGTCATGTAAGTTAAAAAACCAAAACAAACCCAAAACATTTTGACCATAATTTCCCCTTCAAAATAATTTATGAAGCAGTACCTCTTGGCCTTTTATTTGTATAAATTATACAACAACTATAGTTTTTCTTAGACAATGAGATGAGTCTGTATTTAGTACTTCAATCATCGTTCTCAGGGTTGGAAAAGTCTCTGATACTGATGGTAGACTCTTGTAAGAAGGTGAAATACTGAAAGAGGAGAAAAAAAGAAAATTATTTATCTTTTGCCAAGTTTTATGATTTACCTGGAATTTTACATTACATTACACATTAGCTTATACTTCTCTTCATCCCCTTCTCCAATAAATTTGGCACCTCAGGTCAATAATCTGTTGCCCACACCCAACTCTTGCTTCTCATGACTCCTCACTCACTATACAGAATGAAAATAATGACTACGTAAAAGAGACTGCAAAAGTGGCAGAAGTTAAAGGAAAATTTTATTGCTTTAAGTCTTCAAGCCTTACTTACCTTAGCCACTATTATTCTTCTACCACACACAAATTAGCCGCTCAGGTTAATTACCTTCATGTTATTACTTCAAGTCCTTTAGGCTGTGGTTCTACAGATACTTTTCTCAGCATCAAGCAAAGCCAACTTTAGCATTTTCTCCACCCTGGCTCATTCCTTGTCCATTATACATCTCTCATTTGAGCCAGCAATTGGTGGGACTATGCTACGAAACGGTCTCAGTTAAAAATAAATTTTGGTTTTGGCAAGGTTATTTTTAACACAAATCAGTTCCCTGATCTGGTTTGCTATGGATTCCCACAAATTTCAACAGTACAACCGAGAGGGTCAGAAGCACACAGGTAGGGCTGAAAGATGTTGCTCCCAAAAGAGAAGTTCCCCTTTGGTAAAGATATGTCTCAATTAAAAAAAAAAAAAAAAAAAAAAAAAAAAAAAATTAACAGAGGATTAAGAAAGTTGAGTGATGGGGAGATTTACAGTAAAAAATTGTGAGAACCATAAATATTTTATATTTCCCAGACAACTAAATCACAATATTTGCACAGACTACTTTTAATAAAAACCACAACTTGCTACACTGTAGTTTAAAAATGTCACTTATTAACAAGTGCTGAATTTCACTGCATTTACATGTAGATTTTTAGCCCAAGTCTGACAAAGATGTCCTTGAGTCTTCTTAATAGCCTTCTTCATTTAGGAAGAGATTCTATAGTCTAGTGAAATTCACCAGGCTGAGAACCACCGATAATGAAGTTAAACAACACTAATCAGTATGAGATATTTGGCACTAACAGCCGCTGCAGAGTTCCTCAGGCTTTCAGAATAACTCAGGTTGGACCAGACCTCAGGAGGTCTGTGATCCAACATCCTGCTCAAAGCAAGGTCAACTGCAAAGCCCAACCAGGGTGTCAGGGCTTTACCCTGTCAGGTCTTGAAAATCTCCAGAGATGGAGACTGCACAGCCTCTCTGGGCAGCTGCTCCGCTGCTTGAGTACCCTCAGGGTGAAAAGAATATGCTCACTCTGAACCTTGTCTCAACTCATGCGTGTTCCCTTTTGTCCTCCCACCAAGCACTGCCTGGCTCCATTTTCTTAATACTCACAGATACTGCAAAGCTGCTGTTAGGTCAAAGCCTTCTCTTCTCCAGGCTGAACAAGCCCAATTCACTCCTGTTAAGGCACGTGCTCCAGCCCCCTGACCACCTTGGTGGCTCTCTACTGAATTTGCTCCAGTTTATCATAGCCTTTTACTGCAGCTGCTCCCAAACTGGATGCAGTATTCCAGGTCTAAAGTGCCAAGAACCCCCCAAATCTGATTATCCAAACAGCTTTTTACCCATCCAGCTGTCCGTTCATCCAGACCATAATGTGCTGAAGTAAAAATTAACATCAATTGCTCTCTTCTCATCCCCAATTCCAGATGGTCTATCATTGAAAGCAATCATATTGGGTCACACAATGTTTGGTAAACCCATATTGACTGTCCCCAGTCACCTTCTCCTTGACATACAAGTGCTTTCCAAGAGGGCTCACTTCATGACTTTCCCAGGGACCAAAGTGAGGCTGACCAGCCTACAGTATCCCTGGGTCATCCTTCTGGCCCTCTTGAAGATGGATGCAAGATTTCCTTTCCTACAACCACCAAGAATGTCCCCTGATGTGCATAACCTTTCAGAGATTATAGATGGCCTTGTAAGGACATCGGCCAGTTGTCAGTACCCTTTAAGTATCTTGAGCCTGACTGGAAGTATACTAAAATTGGTTTTGTCTCTGGCCCGATTTTTAGATTTTGTATGGGGGATAACCACTAAGGGACAAACCAAATGCACCAGATTCATAATATTGACAAGGAATTAATGTGTTCAGTATTGGAATATCAATTAATATTAAAAAAAAAATCAAAATTTTAAAGCATTATACAGAAGTCATGCAGTTACACTAAGCAATGTAATTCTGTATATTCAAAACTTCCATCTACTTTGAAAATACTTATTCTCCAAATTAAAACAGCACTAAAGAATAAGTAAATGACCTTTGATATATAGTTTGAAGAGATTCATTAGAATGAAAGAAAACAAACCAAGTTAAAATTTTCCCCTGTTTTACTCACTCAATTGCCAGATTTACTAATGATAAAAAAATAATAATAAAAAGGCAAATTTGACCACTGGACAAAATGAAGAAAATATTAACCCAAATAATTTTCTCAGGGGATAACACCCACATAACAATGTCTAGACTACTAGCTACTCTGTTAGACTCAAAATAAAACTACATTTGTAAATTCAAATCTTGTCTTATAAATGCATAGACTGTTACAAAATACACTGAATCATTTAGTAAACTCATGATTTCTAAGAAACATTTTTTAGTATAGGTTTAAATTTTACATGTGAAGTCTTTTATATTTTATTTCCCTACCCCTCATCTGAACAAAAAGATTTACCTTTTTAGATTCATCCAGCTCCTTGCTACTTTGCTAAAAGCTTCAGACCCTGGTGCTGTCATTGCTTCAAAATCAACCAGCTGAAAATGCAACAAAATAAATATCTTAAGAAATTAGCAAGTTTTAAGTTCTCTAATTTCACACGTTAATCCTCAAATATTCTCAACATATAAATTCAGCTGTAAAAACATATTCCTCCTTTTGTCACAAAAACCAGGTTTTTTTTTTTAAATCTCTTAACAAGATGTTCGTACTAGTGAGTCAGTGCCAGAAAAATATTGACTGTCTTCAGCCCTTTATTAAAATGTCCAAATAAAATGGGGATATTTCTCATTTCTACATACTGTATTCTGCAAAATATTGTGTCATGATCGGTAGATTTACATTGGACTTTCCAGGCGTTCCGTATTACTTCTCTCCACAGTGGGTTTTCAGACAAGTTTAACTACATACAGCCAAGAACTCTGCAACTTTGCATCTACAGCCGAACATAAATTTTCAGCAAAACAACATTTGGTCAAAAACATTGGTTCACTACTACTGAAACATTTAAGCTGGTATGTTTGTGGTTCAGTGAACTGTGACTGAATTCAAGGAAGGGTTCTGAGAGCATGATTCCTGTATTCTTGGTAAGACAGGAGTATGCTTACTAACTAGTCTGTGCCCAGACTACTTTGTCCATCATCACCAGTCTGGAAGTCAGCATGCATGCCAGGCACTGAAGCGCTCTGTGGGTTTTGCACACCCCACCACAACCAGTATTGGAAGCTACGCTGGCCATGGCTACTGACTGACCTTGCCAGGCAATAACAGGACTCTTGACTACTGGGCATCATCTTTGTCTTCAGAGCAGTCTGATAATGCATGCCGTCATAAGCTTGGGACCAGAAATACCCTTCTCAGGAATCTGGCCAAAAAAAAAAAAAAAAAATTTCCCAGTTTCATTCAACTGGGAAAAACAATTTCTTCCAGCTGGTGAAAACTTTTCTAAAAATGGTTTTGTTCCAACTCAGGCATTCTGTTTCAGGAAAAAACCTCGAATGTAAAAATGTCCCTAAATCTTCCTGAAAGTCAGAAATCTTGCTTTTTAGTAATCCTGAAACTCTGCTTGCCTGCAATAGTCAGCAAAATGCACTACCTATTAAGTCCCAAGATGATGCATAAGAAAACCCACATAGGTCTTTTATGTGACCTTGAACTCCCACAGAACAGTGATGATACTAGCTTAATGACATACTGAAAAGGAAGCTTTCTTGCTACTAAGCAAGTGCAGTTTGCTCTTAAAATCTACTAGGAGTTCATTGTACTGAAAGGACAAACTTGATTGCTTTCAGGGCTTCCTAGAAAAGGGAAAGTTGCTCCTTCTTCAGTTATCCATGCAGGATATTTTCCTCAACAACTTTGATTCTCACTGGAATTTCACCGATTCTTTTGACAATACATTAGAGACAGATGTGCTCTCACTCCTTTCCTACTGAAAAGGTAACACAGCTAACAGACCAACAGCTGAATAAAGAAAGGGAAACCTTTTATTCAACAAGGTGGTATAATATTCAAGTGTAGTCCCTTAAAAACTAGGACTTATATGAAATTAAGCAGAATGCAGAGGGGAAGGAGAAACCAAGAGAAGTTGCAAACATTTCTACTTACCAAGCCCTAAATGCTCTGGAATACATTGAGAACAAAGACAGAAAATTTCTGCTGTGTGCCATAAGAGTCACTAATTCTGCCTAAGTATTCTCAGAACCCTTCTCAAAGAGCAGCTCACCACACTAGAAATGCTTCAGATACGTAATTACTGTGGCACACAAACCCCTACAGTTTGACTAACCAGAATTACTGCACATTAGGTCTCTAGATCTCACCTGCTTGGCAGAACAGCAATAAAATTTTCAAAACTCTCTGAGGCTGCAAAACACCATAGCATGCAGCTAACTCTTCTCCAGCAAACAAGTGTGCAACTCCTGTTCATTCTTACAGCTCCTTCCTCACATTTACAAGTATTACTTCCTCCGTCAAGGCTGAACCAGCGCATTTTGGTACTTGCCTTTCCTTTAGGGATTTTTCCTGATACTTCTTTTCCACTTGCCATTAGTGCTCCCATGATCACTGAATAAGCTATCACACTAGGAAAAAAAGAAAAAAAAAAAGAAAAAAAATAATCAAAGTACAGTAAAAGTCTTTCCATAATGCTATTTTAGACTACAAAACAAATATAGTGCTGCACTGTACGGAAGGCTAGTAAAGATTACTATGCTAGTTACTTTATTTTAGAAGTAAAACCAAGCATGAAGCACAAAGTGAAATCACTGTTACTTTTCAACACCGCTGGAATGAAGTTATGATCCTGTGGAGTTTAACTACTGAAGAGCACTGTTTCTACGGTAGTCAGAATCATAATTTCAGACTTACAAGTTCTTAGGACTCCGTAGAGCTGAATACAAAGGAAACTCCTGTTCCCAAGAAGCTTAGCTGTAGCCCAGAAGAGTTTATGAACTCTACTGCAACAGAGCTAGAGGCACTGTAAAGCTGTTCAGTTATTTAACTTTTTTTTTTTAATTGTGAAACTCAGAATTTCTGTTAATTTTTACATTCTGTAAGATAAACACAAAGTCTAATTATAAAAATAAAGTCTCAGGATTTATTAAATTTTTTTTTCTACTGAACTGTGTTTAATAATAAGCTTAAAGTTCTTAAGTGCTTTGTGGAACAGATTCATAATAGTCTTAGATGTAGCCAGGTTTGAATTAAGCTAGAATTTCAGTTGAAGAGATATGTAATATGGGACCTAATTCTGTGGTTTCATTTGGTGACCTTAACAGTTGCAATAAATTACTAAAATAATATTTTAGTCTATTTTATTAAAATATCTTAAAGTATATTTAATCCTAAATAAATGTTTCAGTAAAGCTTCTTAAGTGAAATTACAGTGGTGTAACATAATATGGATTAGGACCCATGCATTACAATTTAAAAATGACACTTTTTCAATCTGTGAGCTTAAGTCTATACATACAGACTACTCATCACTTTAAATATACATGCAGCTATGAATAGCTGACATCAGCAATTACAAGCTAGCTTTTAAAACAGCTAGCTTTTAAAACAGTACTAAGTCAATACCCATCGTCATGGCAGCACAAAATGACAGACTCCGCAGGGGACACAACACAAAGGGAGAGACTGTGCAGGACACAGCTCAACCCAGAGCTTTTTTAGCTTTTTTTTGTATTTTAAAAAAAATAAAAAAAATCTATTAAGATACTGCAACACATGGTCGTTTTACAGCATGCATCCAAGATAACAGACATGATAAAGGTAATCACTAACCTAGATCCTCTTGAAAGTGGCATTAAATTATAGAAGTAATAAACTAATGACAGGATCAAGTTGCAAACAGCATCTACTTCCTAAGCAAGAGAAAAAAAAAGTGAATTAAAGATAATTTAATAATCAGGTAATTCCAATATATGTTACTTTATCTCAAGCTGAGAAGTCTGATTAACAGATGTTTAAGCAGATTGCTTTGTTATACCTTTAAAATTTAGGTGAAACAGTTCATCTACACTGTGTTAAAGGATGAAAAAACGGAAAGCACGAGCGTAAATGTAGTCAGATTCTCACTGCAATACAAACCAACACAAACACAATTCTAGTGCTTCTCATGAATTTGTGTTACTTCTCATCTTATATGTAACCACCATGAGCCAAATCCTAAGCAGTGCTTACAAGGATGATGAAACAGTGAACACAGACCCATGAGAAAAACAAGGAAAATAAGGAGTGGGGGGGAAGGAATATACTGTGATAGTGAAACCTTGTCTGGACTCTCTCTAGTACTGCAGCAAAGCACAACAAATTTTCAAGGAACAGATAGAATTATGGCAACTTCTTATGGTATCTGTCACAATTGGGTTTAAGCAAGCAGTCAATTTCATTACTTAAGATTTCTGTCAAAAATTATTAAGCAGTGACTGTTAAACAGAAGGTATAAAAATGTAACAGAATTTTATCACGGAATTAATAATTTCCATTAAAACAGCCTTACCCCCAGCTCTGCAGACAGAATTAGAATTTTTCCTTTGGCTGTTAGATCCTTATATAGCGCATCTATTTCTGCATGATACAGCTGTGTTCTCTCTTCTGTTGTCTGAGTTTCTACTGAAAATAATATGTTCCCCACTCTGTCAAGTAGTTGAAACAAAGAAGGAGGTAAGACATTTTTTGAACAGAACTTGATGCATAATCTAATATCCAGGGTAAGTTACAACTGTACTACAGTTAAATACACATCAAACTTTTTCCTGTAATTTTTCCTTAAGCAGGAGATTATGAGCATTGCCCCCCTTTCAGTTAAAAAAAAAAAAAAAAAAAAAAAAAAAATCGCCAAATTAAAAATGTTTTGCCACACTGTAAGTTGGCCTGAAAGAATACATAAGGACATGACATCTGTCTAACCACAGATGACATATTTCCATTGAAGATTACCTGACAAGCATTAGTGTTTCGCTTAAAAAGTGTGGGTAAAAAATAAGAAATATGAAATTTTAAAATATCTTCATAGGCTTGAGATTTTTGTATAGGAGGTAAAGTGTAGTTTTGTTAACTTTTAAACTACCACAATGGAATTGTTTTGGTATAAAAGCATAGTTACAAACTATGGATCAAAACAGACTGACTGATACAGAACAAAGTTTGTGCAGAACAAAGTTAGACCACTTTACTGACACCAAAATATTTTCCCCCAAACAGTGAGGCCATATATTTAAAGCCATTTCACTGTACCTAAGCATATGATTTAGAATGTAAAATTAAAACCCAAGAGATATGTTAACATTTTAGAAGAGAAGTTTGGCTTCCATGCCACTCATTGGAAGCACACAAGTTTTGGGAAAAATTCCAATGCACAGAATTTTAAATCCCATATGCCAACGTTTTTAGTTAGTAGTAGGACAGAGCTTCTGAGCTTCAAATTAATGCTCATTCTTCAGGAAGACAAGGAGCCAGTATCCATAAAGCAAGAAATATACTATCTCACCTAAAGAGTGGCCCAAAGCCTCCTGATAGTACCATTCAGGTACTATGTAAATCAGCATTTGCAGATAGAAGGTCTGCAAACATCTCAAAAATAAACCTTAAAAAAAGACCAAAAATCCAAACAGAAGAGTCTCTTCCATTCTTAGATCATAGAAATTTCCATTCCATTCAAGACTTTTCATTCACCACAACAGACAAGGTCTCACAGCAAGAAATGTATTTTGATATGGATAAAGACTGAGATTTTTGAGATTTTACCACTTTAAGCATTTCATAGTCCAAGATGAATAACAGGGTCTCTCTTCACTTTTATACTATATGTTAGAAAATTAGTTCAAGTGGGCGAACTCCATCAACATTATCCATATTCCGTCTTTGTTAGGGAACACAACAGGAATCAGAAGTCCTCAAATGAACAAACTTTTTAGTTATTTAGAAAAATGCCAGTATTGAAAAACAAAACCCGCTTTATGCAAATAGAAATGGCATTTGAGAAGATTAATTGCTCATACTTCATCATTACTTCATCTACCTGAACCTCTGAAAATAGCAAACATACTTATCTCCTGTTATTGTAATTGTGAATCCATCATATTCTTTCCCTTGATCCTTGAGGCTGGGGACTTTTGTGTTCACAGTAAACCCATCTCTTGTTTTACTGTTAAACTGCTTTCAAAAGAAAAAAAGAAAAAGTAATATTAGAGTGAAGTGAGACTGACTGCCTAGCTATTGTTTTGAAACACCTAAAATACATGGAGCAGAAATGAAAATAGACAAACTGGGGGAACAGGCAAAGAGTTACTGTCAGCTACACTATTTCATTTATCCTTTATTTCTGACTGAATGGAAATCATAAATATTGAATGAAGCATACTGACATTCGACTTTATCACTATACAGTGAATATAAAGTGCCCCTGTTTACGAAAAGCAACTGTACAACGCAGTTTGAGTTGTACAGTTTCCTCCCCAAGTTGCATGTTGATAGTAACCTTGTGGTGTAATAATGTAAATGCGAAAGTGGGAATCTGAGAGCCTGTTTGATGTTTACACTAAGAAGTAGCTGCGTTAGTGTAAGTGTGGATTCCAAAATATGGCTCACAGCAACAGTGTCTTAACTCTGATCCCGTTTCAATTAACGCTTATCCCCATCAGAAGGAAAAATACCACAGCTTAGATAATGTAGCTTTGTAAAATTCTTAAGTGTAATACTGTAGCCAAAGAGTTGTATAAACCAGGCAAAACTGTATTTAAGTAAAGCCAAAAGCCCAGCTTTTGATCTGCAGCTACCCAAACAACCAAACTACATCAATATTAGCAGACATTCATTTTATACAGGCATTACTGATTACTATCATGCAATGTGCTAAATTAATTACTCAGGCCAATTATTTTAAGATAGAACTTGTGATCCAGGATGTTTTGTTTAAAGAGCAGCTGCATTTATTTTAAAGAAACAAATCTAAAAGCCTCTAATGAGAAACAGCATTCCACTTCGATGCAATTCAGAATGGGATACAGGAGATTCAAACCAGAGCAAAATGTACAGGTTATGAAAACCACAAAGATTATTTGCAGCCAGTTGAGACATTTATTTTGAAAAAAGCAATGTATAGTCCACTATTTATATATTTTCATCATCCTCTTGGAGCAACCTACATTTTTAACTCCACTAATAGCATTTTTTTCTGGCCTACGATTCAACAGTAGCCATATTAGGTGCTCTACAGAGCCCTGTTTGCACATTTGTGTGCTAGTACGGAACACTTAATTGTCTACCCACCCCAACATCTTCTACTACTTCATCACAAGTTTTTGTTTAGGTTCAGTTAGTATCATCCACTTGGCTTCACCTTTCAAGGCCAAGAACAAGACAGTAATATAAAAAGGACCTCCAAAATTATGGTATGTTGTTTGAAGACACTTATTATTACTAATACATATTATAAAAAAAACATAGAAAAAAATATTGCTTGAGCCATGTAGCTTCTGTAAAGATATCTGTAGCGCACCAGTGAGTAAGCACTACAACTGTATCCAAACCAGATGGTCTATCGGTAGTAGCAGCAATATAGCTTCAGAGAGCTCTGCTCTACGGCAATCTGTCAGCTTTGCTTAGATGTGAAATTGCAATGTGGACACACTTGATAAGAAAGCAATGAATTTGTCTCTATTTAGAATGACTGTTTCTTCCCAAATTTTATTCTACTCTAGATAAAATCTTGTCCAATCCTTTAAAAAGAAATACTTTGTAACAGTGTTTCCCCACACCCAAATACTTATACACTGCTCACCCTAGATTAATTTGGGGGAAGGGGGGAAGGAGAGTTGGAAAACCTTTTACTTAAATCCAGCCTTACTACTTAAGTTGAGATAAATCATTTACGTGTCATATACCCAAAGCCTTTCTACCAACCAGCAAGCAAGAAAACCTGCAGGTTTCCCCACTCCTTTTCTGACAGTCTTCCAAAGCACAGGAATGTAAACCAAGGTTTAATTTCAGATTAGCTATTAGTCACTAAGAGCACCTATTCCCCCATTTCCCCCTGCCGGCCCCACCACATACTGACCTGCACCAATGAACCTAAGGTAAAAAGAAGAGCTTCCATGTTCCTAATCTTTCAGACACATATCTTCAATTTTTTTCCTTCATACTGTACAGGCATAGTGTGAGCCCATTACGGTGGATCTGACCACAAACCCTCCCAGGTGATAAGGCTGGTTTTGAGGAATTACATTCAATGTTTTGTTTTCCCATCATTTCTTTACCAATTCAAAGCTAGGCCAAGCCTTTCAAATACACACCACACATCTGCATATATCAAAGGGAAGATCATACCCTACATATGCAGATTTGAAATAACCTGAGTTACTGTTTCCAGTTACTCATTTTAAGCTTATACACAATGGTTATACTCTGAGGAACTGGATATCCCACAGAATACATTTCATTACTTTTACCATCTTTTGAAGTTTTTCTTTAATTTACCTTCATTATGGGAAGAAGATCTTCTACTTTATGTACCTTTTCCAAAGCTTCTCGAACCTCTAATAGTCCTTTTGGATTATTAGCACTGGAAAAAAATTAAATACGGAATCACAATGATTGAACACATGTAGCAGTTGTGGAAATCCATCTAGCTTTAACCTAATTAGCCATAGTGGAATAAATTACTGGAAGTTATTTAATTACTTATTTTCTGAGAATTAGTTTCTTCATACTTGGCCACATGGTCTTCTATTCTTCAAAAAGTAATTTCCTCCTATATCAGCTCAGCTTATTTTTTTCAGCTTTGAACTTCAGGTTTTTCTTACTCATTTGCTGTTGGCCACTCTAAACCATTAAACAGTGTTTGCATGAGTGTGTGTGGGCAGCAGGGTGTTGAGGAGGAAAGATGGAAGAAGAATAGAGTTAATGTTAGAAATATTCTTCTCAATACATGCATCTGTGTAGCCTCAAAGTTATGTAAATACTACAGATGCAGGCACAGCTGGACTGTGAAGAAACCTATTGAACTAGTGCTCTAATAGTTACTAATTACTGTACAGACAGATTTTAAGAAGAGAATTATTTTTAAAAAAAATCACAGCACAAATTGCTCTGATTTAAGGTCAAATGCTGCTGGCTCACTCTGAACAAACTTTCTCCCAACAGAGGATAGACTTCCCAGTTACTACAGAACTTGCACATCTTTGGTAGCTATCATAAATTTTCCAAGACTTCAGTGTTTTCAATTGTTATAAGGATTTTCTGCACTTTCTTTTTTTGATATTTAAGTAGCATAATGAGATTGAAAAACAGAACTCAATATTTAATAAAAGTTAAAAGGCCAAAGAAAAATTAGAGGGTTTGAAGCTACAATTTCTTGATTTTGCCACAGATGAGCCATTTTACTCATAAAAAAAAATTATCAAAGTTTGAAATAGATGCCAATATCAACCTTCAGACTACCTTTAGTCACGTTCTTTCATTCAAGATTCTACAGCTGTCTTCTGTATTCATCTATGTAACAGGTAGTAAAGCAGAGGCTCCTTTAAAACAACTTGTCAAATACCAGTTTCAATTAAAATTACCTTCCATATCTTCTTTTCTCTTTTTTCCTCACTCCTACTATTTAATACACTAATCTCAATATTCCGAGAAACTGTACTCTATTCTACCAGAAGGAAACTCAGCTTCTTTAGTAAGTCGTATTTTCAGAAAGAACTGAGTGTCACTCATATGCCAAAACTGCGGGTACAAATTCAACACCATTATTAGTTTCTAGGTATACTGTAATTCATAGTGGTTTTCCCTTAGTTTAAGTTTCTTTATGTGGCAATGAATAGGATTTTGCATTTCCAATAGGAAATAAGTGGATTTTAGAAACTAAGAAAACTGAAACTTATTAAAATTTAAAAAAAATCCCTCAGACCTTCTGAAATTAATATTATATAAATTTCAAATCAGTGTTACCAGGGGAGTGAAGCAGGGGAAAAAAATATCAGTAAATTACCCATGATAAACAAGGATCCTATCTTTGATAAAATGAAGAATTTTCTCAAAATATTCCAGGTACCGCATGTTAATGACCTGTCCCCTACAAAGAAAATAAAAGGTTTGTTTAAAGTCTTGTTTTACAACCCAACATTCCAGGGCTAAGACACAAATATTACTCATCAATATTTGACAGAATTTTATCCACAGATGCTTTGTAAATTAAAGGAACAACCTAGAGGTTTGTCTGAAGTGGTGAGCTGCACATCCCCCGTTTTGCATATGAATTCCATAGCGAACTTGCAAAAGCTAATGTATCATTAGTGTTGTTCTCTGACAATCCACATTTCATGCATATTTCCCTATTTTCAGTGTGCCCATGTGCAGTAAATCTTATCTATATGATAATTATCAATTTGTACAAGGATATAGTCTTTCTTGGACAGTTATTTAGACTCTTAGATATTGCAGAATTAGGGGAGAATTCTCAATCTGCACACTGATTTACTTTAAGAAGCAACACTCTCCAGTTTACATATTTGCCAACATATATGCTGATCTGCTCTGACAGTCCACATACATTTTCCTTTATTCACCTACGTCCCTCTATATTGAAGTAATTTTGCTTTGACTCCTAACAGTTACAAATAGTAACTGTTAAACAAAAACATCAAAGAGGTGTTTTCTCCTAGGGCTACTAGGGAAAAAATATATATTAAAAACTTGGTAGAAACCTGCTAGGATTATAACCACTCTGAGAGGAAAAATTACATACCATTATTGCATTTGTAGGAGTCCTTCCTCTTCTCCCAGTCTACAAAACAAGATTTTATAAAGCAAATGTTATCGCTCTCTGAGGAAGCAAAACCACTGTCAATCACAGGAAGGTGTGTACACCTAACTTTTTGTCCACACTGAATGATTTTTGGCAGCTTAAGCCCCTGTCTAATGTCTCACCTGACAGTCTCACGCTTTAGTAGGCCTAGTCTCAGAATAGCAGAATCAGTCTTTAAAAACTGAACAGTATTAGAACACATGCATATCTGCACATAGGAAAGGGAGGTATAGAAAGTGGAAGGATGAAGACAAATCTATATACATAATTTGCCCTTGTTGTACGTCCCATCATGTTCCATCTGTATTAAAAAAATATCTGTACAACAGGCAGAAGCGTGTCAGTATAATGAACTTGATTCTTCTTTAGCAACCTCTTGGAAAATACATCCAAACCAGACCTATCATTCTGAAAGGCCATCTAGAAGCAGTAATACCAAGAAAAGACTTTTTGGTGGGTGGCCAGAAGTGATTTGTGCTTATTTCCACTCTTTCTCCTTGTTTAATAAACACTACCACCAAGAATTCAAAAGTAGCAGTGTTCCAGAGAGTGTCCTAATTTTTTTATAAGAATATCGAGTATATCATTAATGCTTAGCTGATCTCAAATCCTTGTTTTGCCTATGAAAATAAGCTTTCAAAAACATTTTTGCTACTTTAAATGAAACTTAGTAGCTTTGATCATTCAAGGCAGAAAGGAAATAAGCCAAAGACACACTTGTCTATAGACCCACAAAGAAGTAGTGACGGCTGATATACTTGCCTCTTGAGAATGTTAAGATCTGGAATCAAAGGTCCCCTAATTGACTCAAAACAAACAAACTTTTTTGTTTTCTGACACTTTCCAAAAGTTTTGCCACTCTGGAAGAGAATCTTTAATTCAGCAGTCACTGAATGCTAGTGCCTCCATGCCAAGACTCATTTGACAGGAACTACTGAACAATAATGGACTTTAAATGCAAAGAATTCTGAGTAAAGAAAAAAGTTATGTCAATAGGTATCGAATCCAAATATTTTTGCACACAGAAATTACTGGTGTACAATTTAGACCAAACAAAACCTAGAGACAGCTTGAGCTCAGCATGGCTTGATCTGATACAAATACTAGAAGAACACCCAACTGCTATTGTTACTTCTTATTTGACTGAACAGCTTGTATCTTTGTATATGTAATAACCATGAAGACTGCCATTTGTCAGCCTAAATAGTCTAGTTACACCTGGTATTCAGATAGCCATGCTATAGAAAGGATTCAGCCTTAGTCATATAGTTATTCTCATAACTTTCAATTCATAAGCCAAATATAAAGCAATGTATGTCTTCCTGAAAAACAGCCACAAGACCATGAAGTGATCTCAATTATCAACAAAAAGGTGTTAGCCCTGTAGCCTATTAATATCTTCAATCATCAGCCATTTTACAGTTGAGTAATGCAAGAAGGAGATTATACAGATATGTATAATCCATTAAGAGTAAATTGTCATTTAGAAATCATAATGGACTAGAACATGCTTAAAAAGTAAAATAAAATATATTTTTAAAAACCCCTATTACTATTTAATATATTTAATTTATTTTATCTCTCACTTCTTGTGAAATCATTGGGAGGGAATCCAAAAGCAGAAACAAATCACTACAGGAAGCTGGCCAACGAAAGCAGCTATTGCTTGGGATGCAGAATGATCAAACAAGTACGGCTTTCCAGAAACAAAAAGGATGCAGTCACCATCCAGTACTAAAGTATGATTAACTCCTGAGGCAGCAGTATTTAGGCTGTTTCAAATCTATGGTTCCTTCCAAAAGTGCCAAATCAATAGTTTTCAGAGAATCACTACTTAACTATCAAAAAAGCACGACCACAATGCTGACAAGATCCCCAAAAGTCAAGGCTGAGACAAAAATAAAAGGTTAGAATTAGATTCACTGTGGGCCTACCATTCTGAATGTTCGTGAAGCTTATTTCAGGTTTCTATGAAATCACCAGAACAGCTGAAACAGTAAATCATGAGTTTTGCTAGCATTCTCTAATAAGAGGAAAACAAGTAAAGTACTTTGGCCAGTGAAAAACAGTTGCTGACACACAGATCCTGTACAGGGACCCATTTCCCCAGATTAAACGTTCAATGTTATTTTCAGCATGGTAATCAAGTGCTGTTACATGAATGCCCTTCTGCCAGCACAGATCACCTAGAAATTAAGCTTTTGCTCTCCTTGTCTCAAAGTACAGATGGCTATGGTTTCTGCTGCATTGTATGTGTAAGAGAGACATGCAGCAAAGACAGACAGAGCTTGGAGCCCAAGTGTAACACTTGGCTTGAGAGCAGACAGAAGCCTGGGCATAAGACGGTTCAAGAAGCAGCACATCCTGCAAGGCAAAACCTGCTCTGCACTGGAGTTTAGGGAGTGGTTACAATGTGGTGTTAAAGTAAAGCGGAGGCTGCTAGGGTCATCACTTTTTCTCTGCCTGAAATAACTCTTGAGAAGGCTTTGCTTCCCTTATCCTCCTTTTTCCCACACAGCTTCTCAAAAAAGAGAGAAATAGATATAAAAGCAGAATGACAGATCAAAGATTCAGTACTTCCCATGGGCGGGGAGGGGGGAAATAAGATGAAACCTGGCTATGTATTTACTTACACAAACACACTCTGCTCCTGTGATTGACAGTGATGCTGCCACATTGAGTCTCTCACACCTCTACCACTGCACGGGAGGTAGCACTGTCACAACTACAGTCTTGCAGCATGGGAGAAGATGGAACGTACAACAGTGGTTGAATCTTAAATTTTACCTTTGTTTGAAAGTGCAACCGTTACCTTTCATGGGTTACGTATTTTGTCATTTTTGCTTTATTTCATCCTGCTTTGAAAACAACTTACAAGAACTATGTTTTTTCTCTCTATTGTAAATTGGTATTCATGCTAATAAAACAGCATTGTTTCACTACTGTTGCCACTACCTTTGAGAAGCAGCATTTGCAAAAATTACAACTGTAATGAACTTCATCTAATTTTTACACTTAAGGTGATTTGGTAATTAGAATCAGCGCTTAAAAATATGCATCTTCTGGATCCTAGTTAGACCTTGTTATAACTGAGCCGTACAATTGAAATTCAGGAAAAAGAGGAAGCATCATGAGGGAAAATTTGAGGTCAACAAAACCCAAATGTTCCATAAGAAAATATAAAATAAATACTAAAATAAATTTTTTAAAAAAGCACATATACATTCAATACTGTAATATGCTGTTTCATGAACAGCTGGTAAATTTTGGCACCATCCCTTAGCGTGTGGGGGAAGGCTGTTGGGTAGAACTCTCGTACCTGATTAAGTTAATGTGATTATTGAAACCTCTGCTAAGGCTTCGGGCAGGCATTTGGTCCAACCAAAGCACAGGCTGGTCAGGGTCAGCTATCCTACAAAAGACAAAGGACAATAGTATCAGCACACATTTTACTCCACGTAATATTTTTAATTGAGCTTTGTTCACACACAGAATAATTTTAGGCAAAAACTAGAACTCAGAGATCACAAAAAAGAATTTTTAATCTAAATGCCTGTATGCTTTTCATAAGAAAAAACCCAATTCATAAGCATTTTACGTTGCTGGAGTTTGAAACTGCTAACTTCTATTAGCCTAAGCTGCGATGTATCCTATAGTCTTTCACAGCTTTGTCTCAAGCAGAAAATGCTATTCCCAACTCCTTCCCTCTTAAAAAAAGAAGAAAAATGGAGTATTTTCAGAAGTGCACTCCTTGTACCTAAACCACCCTTCACTTTTATCAGAAAATTCTCTAGTTACAGAGTGGTAGCAAGTGCTCATTTTCTCCTCCATGATCTCAGCCCTTTGGTTAACTGAAGGATGCATCGTTATTAGAACCAACATAAGGCTTGTTCTCTCCTTTTGCCATTACCTTCGCCACTTCACAGCAATATCAAACATATCTCTCCACTGCATCAGTCTGGTTTTCCCGTTCATTCTAACTTTTGAGTTTGCCCAAGTCCGCTGCACAGCTTGCATTACTTCCAGAGTGGCCAGCCCCATTGCTGGGGGTGGGGGAGGAGGAGAGAGGGACAACAACAACAGAAACAGAAAACTAGTTAGAGCCAAACACTCGTTTTTGTACTGATAGGAAAACTGAAGCAGGGAAGTGATGCATTTACAGGAAAAGAATTGCCAACATCAATAAAATCTGGGACATCATGATTTCCAGTCCCCAATTAGGTGAAAAAACTGCTGACATAGTGATTATTTTAATTTTAAACCTTTTATCTGATATGAAAGGAATAGAGCATAAAAGTAATTTGCAGGTAGCAAAGGTACAGCATAAAATTATCACCACATTGATTTTTCCCCCCACTCAAATTTAGAGAATATTTTCAGTATACCTCTATGTATTCTTTTATTTGGAAGAAATCCTGGTGTCTCATACTGCATCATGGAACCCAGATGATCAGCTGCACATATGAGTTCTTGCACATCAGGCTTATAGCTTTCAAAATTCTGAAATAACACATCTCTTACAGAGGAGAAAAACATGCATCAGACTTAACTTGGCAACAAGAGTCCTCAAAGTTGTAAAACACAGATTTGTTTGTCTGATAATCAATATCGTTTGTGTGAGAAATACTTAAAAGCAGCATAAAGAACACTCGTGCCTCCTCCCACCCCACTGAACATACACAATACACGGCAGTTACACTCAATATCTCAAATTAAATCCTGGTCTAAATTCAGTGGCAGATCTTACTACTGTCACAACCAGTATTTCACCTTCAGACTTGCTCATAAGTGATACTAAAAGTTCACAGACAATACATTGCCCTTCAACGTTACACTCACCTTGAGGAACTTTGACACTAAGTAAGGAAAGAGTAAGTATAGAAACTGGAACTTCTCCCATAATTCTGTAAAAGCTTCTTGTGCCAAAAAGGTGGATTCTATTCCATATACACAAATGCCATAGATTTTTAACTCTGCAATTTTTTACATTGATAAAGTGAATATGTGAAAATATATCTAGAAGCTAGTTTACAGCAGGAGAAATTGCTATCTTTCCTTCAGCTACATATTTTTGAAGCCTATTCTAATAGATGCCCCGCTTTGTTAACTGAAATCACCCACCTCCGAAAATACTGGTTGTCTAAATTACTCCAAAGAATACTACTTCTCAGTAAAACCCAACTGCCATTAAAAAAATCTAGGACAGTATCTAGGAAAGTACACCTATAAGAAACTATAATACAACACAATAAGAAACTGTAATAAGGGTGCTACATAACACTACACTGAGCATCTCAAGTTTACTGCAAGAAAAAAAAAGAAATAGAATAGTTAATCAGTAAGGCTATAGAATATGAAACAACATTATGTGAGTATTATTGATTATGTGAAGACAGAAGTGAAGAAAATAATGCTAAGTTTCATTCTTTCTCTTTTATAAGCTTAACCAACACATCATGATAAACCAAATCCCTATGATTTTGAAAAGGATTTGGAATTCCACTTTCATATAGTATTAAACATTTATGCTGTTCCAATGCCTCAGAATAGCACTTTTAAAAGTCAAACTGAAAAAAAAACATTTGGAGTAGGCTTTATAAAAAAAAAAAAAAAAAGTTACTCACTTTATATGTGGCTGTAACCCTGGCTGTTCTTCATAATTTTCTATGAGAAAAGGAAGATTTTTGGCCCAGTGGTCCTTGAAATTTCCAGGAAGATCTATATCAATATTATACTCTGTAAGAGGGGTATCCAAATGCGCATGCAAGTATCTAGAATACTCTGGAGGAAAATAAAATTAAATTAAATACCATTTGCATAATCAGCCTACTTATGTAATTACATAAAAACAAAAAACAGATTATATGTTTGTCAGTTATCCAACATGACTTTAATAAGCAATTACTCTTGAATAATTTAATTTTGCTATTAGCTAATTTCCAAGACAGAAATAAGTCTGTTTCAATTAAGTACCACAACACTCTTTACCATTATACAGAAATATGTATTTCATTTGTGGTCCTAGCTTTTAACTGTATGAAAAAGTAAGAATCAGTGTGCATTTTTTTAAACATACATATTTGACAGCGCTCATGAGAATGTATGATGGTTTCTTTAAAATGGCCATAACTACAAGCATGCTTGCACTTTTAGGGGTCTTGAAGGATTTAAGAACATTAAAAAAAGAAAAACAATTCCAACTTACCTCGGAGGTATTTCACTTTCAGATATTCTGGGCTGGCCTTCTGACCCGGTAGTGGATCATTTAACATAACTTTAGTCTGAGCTTTTATGCCTTCATAAAACTGTCCCATTGCAACATGGCTGAGACCTTTCATGTACTGGCATACTTCATTGTACGGCTCTAGCTGTAGACATCTCTAGGAGATTAAAGGAATAAAGCACCCATAAATTAAGAGAGAGAACTAGTATCTTCAAATAAACTAACCTTTTTGGTCAGAAGACCTTATGAAAAGATTTACTGGTTATTAAGATCCAATTCCACCACAATTTTCTTCCAAATGATGCTGAGCACTTAAATTGCTAGCAAATATAAGAAAAAAAGTATTTTCAGCTTCATTAAGGTGGGTGGGGGGAAGAGGAACTGCCAGTGCAAATATGCTTTTGATCACACTTTAATTGTTCTATCATGTTTGCTCTAACAATATTAGCGCAACAGAAGTTTCAACGTTAGATGGATGAAATTAGACAAAACATACTCCTGACAATATTAGTAACAAGTTATTTTTGGCTAGTTCAACATATATTTGCGCCATTTCTTCCAGCCATACCTTCGCTAGTTCATGCATCAGTACAATTCATTATGTTAGTCAACTATTTACTATATGTTAAACACATAGCAAATTCACATTTATCATTTAAAAATTAATGCTCCAATTCTTCTAGCAATTACATGTCTTTAGAAGAGCATCTCCATCTTAAAAGTTGAAATATCTTTTCAGTTATGCCAAGACCTACAAATTGTGTTACGGAAGGTGAATATGTAATAATGCACATAAAGCATTCTCCTTGGGAGAAGCACACACTCAATCAGAAAGGGATGTAATCATTTCCATATCTTATTCCATTCCCTGTTTTAAGGATATGGATGTATGATTAAAATATGCCTTGATTGTTGTCTATAAAATGAGGCCGTTATTTAAAGCCAATGGAGAGAGGCAAGATTTTGTTTACCTGGGGAAACACGGACATTTTTACAAGCTCAATGAATTGCAACATATTCCGAGTTTTTCAAAACAAAGAAAATACCTCAGAAAAGTCACATAAGTATTGGAACTTTGTATGCTTATTTTAAGCTCAAAATTACAAAGACGACTACATTCCTTCATCTGTCAGATATGAAAAAAAAATTCAGGTTTCAACCAAACTAAAATATTAGCAAGAACACAATTACCAGTTTAAAAAAAAAAAACAGATAAAATATTTCAAGCAGAGCTTGGTTTTAGAAAGTCATAAAACAAACAGAGGAAGTATGTTCGTTTTAGCAAAATTCCATTTTTAATTTAAAAACTGTAAGATTTTATACATCTTTTAAGACAGATTTCACAAAAAAATTATTTCAGTTCAAATGCACATACACATTCAGGATGAAAAACTGATATTCGTCCATTTTGTTGTGCTTGTTGAAGACTAGTCCTTGTTAAAACATTTTAATTTTGTATTCACTTAGGGCCTGCTTACCTTAAAATTCTTTAGTGCTTCATCTAAGCTACCATGATGATAAAGCATCATTCCTTTGAGCTGTAATGTCTGAACATGATTTTGATTTAGCAGCAAAGCCTTCTGGAAGCTCTCTGTGGCAGCATCGAAGTTGCCAAGTTCTCTAGGCGATTCCATAAAGTGGGAATTGAAGAACACAGACAGCAACAGTGACAAAAAAATTACTTGTTAAAAGTTGTTTTAATGCGACCAAAGGGGATATCACTGAAGAGGAACAAAAGCAGTAATTCTGCAACTGTTCTTCAGTGGTAAAAACAAAACAGCTGCACAGAGTTTCTCACTCCCAGAAACATGTACTCTGAAATACAACCCCGCAAGACCACAAATCTTCACAATCCTCAGCAGACATAAATCATAAAAACAACATACCTATGATATTTCTTCAGAAACTAAAAGAAACAAAACTTCCACAGAAAGCATTCTTGGCAAACACTATCTATCACAGGTCTTTTTAACTTCTGAATATAAACAAGTTTTTAAAAACATACTAACTACTTACAAACTGAATAAGAAGAATGCATTTGGTGTTTGAAAGCTGAAACTTTCAATGTATTGAAAATGTATTGACTGGAATTACTTCGTGTGCAGGACAGCTTTTAGTAAAAATAGCCACGAAGAAACTATCATGAAAATTAGAACAGAAGTAGTACACAATTTTTCTTCAGTTTTTTTACCCAGTACACTGATTTTTTAAGTTTAAGATCATTAAATTCTTTCCACATCAAATTACATTAGATGAAATTAATGCAAAGAAGAGCTAGAAAAAAAACCAAACAAGATTTACTAGTTTTAAATACATTTGCCAAAAAGAATTTTTAGACAGAGCAGTGATTAACCACAGCTCTTCAGTTTCAAATAAAAGCACGAACACTGAAGTCACTAGATTTAAAGCATTTTACCTATTGATTCCTGCTTCAAGTCATATTGTACAGAAGGACAAATCAGACTAAGAATTGACTACTACCACTATAAAAAAAATTCTTTAAAAGGTATTTTTAAGCATTGTATTTGAAACTTATTTGATGCAGAAGAAAGCAAGCGTGAACTTAGAATACAAGGTTTTAGAAAGAAAGAAGAATTTTATAGCTGAAGTTAACAGTGCCCCGGAGAAATGAGATTATTGTTTCTGCCTGTTTGAAGAACTGAGTGTTCATGGGAAAGTAATTCAGACTAGTTGGTTACTAGTTAGTGTCCTCAGTTATAAACAATATTCTATTCAGCTTCTGGCCTTCTCTAACTGCTGAGCATGTAGAAGAGTCAACAGTAAATGTAATTTGTGTGTTAAGTTCTTAAAAAAAAGAATAGGTAGATAGGGGATAGTGAGAGGGAATAAAAGCAACAAATTTAAGCTTATTAGGAAGACTCTGGTTAAGTGATTTTTTGCTTTGTAAAACAACAATGCAGTGCAAAATGACACATTTTAAGGCTTGCTTTTTTCTCTTCCTCAAAATAAAAACCTCTTCAGATTAAGGTTTCTTGGGCACAGTGTCGAACAGCTGATCAATTAGAGAGGCAGTCCCACATGCAAATACAAAATGGAAAAGTTAAAGCACTTATTGGAAATGTAAGAAGGCAACTGCCCATCTTCCAGGCTAAATTACTGACTGTTATTTATCACCTTGAAATTATTTACACACCACAACAGCAAGTACCATACAAAAACTCACGAGAAAATTCGTGATTCTACACTGAGTTCAGAATTTAGATCCTGTGGTAAATAAGGAACAAGTCCACAAAGCAAAAAATAACAAAAAAGAAAAATTAATTGACACTGCCTTCAGAGAATACTGCATGTTCTGTATGTTGAAGGAAGCATAAAGCCTGAAGAAAAACAGTACGTGATCATGTAATGCTTTCACACCAACCCTACCCAACTTAAACATTAAAAAATGGCTACACAAAAGCCATTTATGTTGCAGCAGCATCTATGCTGTAGATCAGTGCTTTCCAAAAATAAAAATGTAAAACAGGAAATAAAAAGCTGACAGGACACAGCAGGTTGGGAAAAGAACTATAATGGGCAGAGATATTCAGTTGCTGACTATGTTATGCTCTTGTCTTGTTATGTGCAAGCTACATGTACTTTCCCCCTCAGTAATTATCTGCAGACCACCTTTAAAGTAATACGTTTTATTGAACTGTAAATTAAATCATTTTATCTTTAAATGTAAATTAAAAAAAGAAAAAAGGTACTAGTTACCTTACTAAATAGAGATTGCTTTTTTTTTATTTGATCAATAGGTAAGAAACTACATGTCTGTATTAAAAATACCCTAAACAGGAATTAGCTGAATTCTCAGAACTGTAAATCTCTTTGGTGAGAAAATAATTAATATACGATCTAGCAGTTCTATCAAATGATATGCACTATGCAATAAGTTTTTCATAAATTTAAGTAGCACAGTAATCTCAGATGCCAACTAATGAGCATGTAAATCAACAGCCCATATTAAACATTTCCATCATTTAAAAATCATTTAGCTTACCTACAACTCATCTTACTGAAAACCGCCATTTACCTAACCTTTGAGCCTGGGAGACTCAAAAAGCTACTGGAGACTGAATTAAAAATACAAAGCAAACCTAGATATTTTTTATATTGAAGATATCCTGATACAGCCATACTGGCTGTAGGAGCTACCAAATACACAGATGATACTGCACAGTTTTGTAACAAATGTAAAACTTAAAGAGTGCATTTTAAAGAACACAATCAGATAGAAAACTAACTTTAAAAATATTTCTGAATGCAATTACCTGTAGGCTTGTCCCAGACTTTTATATGCATCTATGAAGTCTGCTTTCTGCTTCAGAGCTTCTTTGAATGACTCAATGGCTTCCTACAGAAAGGCACCAACAGAAAAATCTGTCACTTACTGCATTCATTTAATTTTAGCATCCTCAGTAGTTACTAGCCATGGATTTACAGTTATTTGTCAAAACCTTTAGAAGGAAAAAAGAAGGCATGAATTTATTACAAAATCTATAGCATAAGAATCATCATATAACAAACTATGCAACATTCTTTACAGAAATGACAGATTTACCTGGAATTCCTTTGTCTAATATGCTATGGGAATGAGTGATTTTTTATTTTTTTTTTAGCATTTTATTAAAACTCAGAGATGAAATCCCTTCAGAGTTTGCTCTCAAAGCTCAGTCTGGTCCCTAAGGCAAAGCAGTCTTTCTTTACAGTATTCCTTCTTCATTCATAATACACCTCAATTTTTGCAGTCCAAAAGACTCCTTCAAATCTGAACTCTGCCTTTCCTTGTTTTATTGTGCTCTGCGCTATTTGCAGAGTTAGCAAGCACTCTCTTGAGGGACTACAGAGTAAGTGATCATCTTCACAGAATAGCATGTACTGCAGCTGTGAGGTATACAGTGCAATAAAAATAAAATAGCTAAAAATAATTATATGCATATGTTCAAACAAATCTTCCTTTTCAAAGGATTTGATTAAGAACTCAGGTTTTTAAACTGGACTGGCTATATAAATTGGCAAATGCAGTACTGAGACTTAGACTCAAGGATGGGATAATCAACTACTTTATATTATGAAGGAATGCCTGAAAACTATCTTGAAGTCTATAGTGCAAGAAATTAAATGCTGTAAGGAAAGAATCATTAGTATCTTCAGTCAATTTAGAGTTTCTTATTCAGAAAAACTATCAAATACATTCTGAGCACTACAACATGCACAAAAGTACCTACTGAACAAGAACATAAGATAATCACCTACCATTACTGTTAGGCTCATGTCCTCTAGATAGGTTTTAAATCCAAGAAGATTATTCCCAAAAGCAATTATCCAAAAGCAACAATCTACTTTCACTCAGAAATGAGCAGTCTGCCACCGTCACCCCAAATCTCAAGTTTTCAGCAAGCCTAATAAAACCTAACAGATGCCATGTATAGCTTTCCTTTAAGAGGCAGACTGAACCTGACTGGAAGCTAAGATACACATGGGGATGGAAGGCCACTCAGTCACAATGTCTCAGAACTTGAATATTAGAGAAGGAAGACACTTCCTCTGAGAAAAGAAATTGGGGGAAAAGAGGTGGTGGTACAGAAATGTGTTAATCTGCATATCAGAAAGAAGAAAACATTGCTTCTATTTTGTAAATTGAGACATTATTTATCCTTGTCAGTTAGATTTTTCCACTGTCACTTTCTGGGCTTTCTGCTGTGTACACCAAAAATCAGAAATTCAATCAGACTACTATTTGCAAGTAACTCATTTGACTGCAGTATGATACAGACAGCAAGTACTATGTCAGCCTGAAGTTCTCACAGCGTACACTAAGAGTGTGGAAAAAAATACCAGCTTGGGTATGAAGAAAATGGAGAAGTAGCCTGTTTGCTGAAAAAAAGGAAAAAATAAACAAACCCCAACCAACCAAACCAAAAAAGACCCCGAAAACATACAGTGATTGCCTATGAAAGACACTGGGCTGAAACTCAGGAGTCCTTGGTTGTCTCCAGGTTCTGTCAGAATTTCTTCATACAACCCTTAATGAAACCCAAGCTTTCAGCAGAGGTTAAAAAAAGCTTCCACTCTGTTGGAATTTAGGAATCACACAGTTGCATCCTCACTTTTCAAACTGAGGATTTCAAACAACGTGTCTAATTCCTCTCCCCTCAGAAAAACTACAGCAGTATCTCTACATACTTCACAAGCAAGAGACAGGTGCAATATTACTACACCTAAAACATAGGTAAGTTTTGAATCAGAAAATGGTGAAACATTAAAAAAGCACAGGAAGAACTTACTTCCCTGCCGATTTTAGAATCTGAGGAGCAACTATGTTCCCTAAACTTATGAGCATTTCAGAATCAACATACAACCAAAATACACATGCACAAATGCAGGGCTCTCTTATCAGCAGTTTCCTTGATCACCTTCTAGCTCATTTGAGGAAGAATTTAAAGCTATTTTCCTCTTCATCCCTTTCCCCTTCACAAAACCTAGGGAGTCTCCGTTTCATGGAAAGAAATTTTGAATATAACCATACAGATATTAGCAGAGGCACCAAATACAAAAATCTTTCAAAGCACTCAATAACCACATCAGTCATCACCAATTTACCAAGATCCAACAGTATTTACATGTCATACCATGAAGTATTACAGTCAGCAATGGCACCTTTTCATTTTGCTTGCACTCTTTTGCCTTAAAGTCTTCCTTATTTGAGAGAAAATACGTATAGTAATCCCCAATATTTCTACTATTTTACAGAAGCAACATCAAATAGAGGGTATTGTTCTACATGAGCTGTTATTTAACATAGCTTTACCTTCAAAAGTCCTCTGTGAAAAAAGGTTAAGCCTTTATAAAGCATAGCTATAGGCTGGTTTTTGTTCAGTTCCAACGAGTGCTGAAAATCTTCATGGGCTGTTGCATAATCCTGTAATAAAGTAGATTTTAGACGACAGAGAGAACACCATACAAATAAAGAGGAATACATAGTTTTATTTTCATAAAAGTAAACTACTGATTTTGTTTAATATACGGTATCAGTCTCAGGGCTAAGCAGCAACAATTGTCAACTGCCAGTCAGAATATCAAATAAGGAATGCACAATACACTTCCAACTTTTACAGCAAGTGCTATATAAAAACATAATAAAGCAAGTGGAAAAATAGCTGGAAACAAACAAGAGTGAAATAAGAAGAATAACATGGGAAATCAGCTATTTAGTATTCACACAATCTTTGAAGATAAAGTTACTTGTTTTACATTAAAGTGTAAGAACAACACACACAGATGACAAAGGAAAATAGGATGTTAGCATTTTTGTAGGGCTTTTTTGTTTGGTTGTTGTGTGGTGTGGGTTTTTTTTTAAGTATATAGGGCAGAGTTAATGCCTTGGCCATAACTGTCTTCCTTTTTAGACCGGCATTTAACAATACTACTTAAATGCAGCTGCAGGTTATAAATCATCACATTCTTCATCCATACCCTGCTCCTCTAACACACAAAACAATCTGAGACATGCATGCAAGGTACTTGCTCTCCGATTCTGTGCATTAAATAGATATGCAAATGAAATACTTGAAAAATACCTCTGAACTGTCAGAAAGTCAACTACAGGAAAATCAGGGCTTTTGCTGTTGTTTTGTTTTTTAATTTAAACATGAAATAAGTTCTCGAACAAAAGTAACAACAGGCACAAACAACAACCACAAAAGGATCAACAACATCTACACAACCAAAATCAGAATCCCCGAAATCCACTGACCTCAGATATGAAGTAAAGGGTACCTCTGTGCCTGTAGAGACGTGCTGATGGTTGTAGCTGAATAGCTTTGGTGAGATCAGATAACGCTTCACTGATTCGTCCTAGTGGGGACAATATCTAAGAGTATAAAACAAAAATATAATTTAGAGCAAACAGGCTGAAGAGATTTGTTTTAGAAATATGAAGATTAATTCTTTTTCATGTTCAGCTGTAACAGAGTAACTGTATTTGCTAGAACAGGCTGGAAAGTTCTAGTATAAATGTCAGCACTTACTGCTTTTAAACCCCTATCAAACAGAAAATCTGAAAGCATTTTTCTCAAAAAAAAAAAAAAAAAAAAAAAAATCAGTGTACACACCCATCACCAATAACATTTGCAGAAACCCAGTATTCCAAATAAAATGGAATAAATGGAATAAAACTCAGCCAATGGAAAATACACTATTTCAAGTTATTTCAACACATTCAACTGAAAATGTAATTAAAGTACTCTCATAACCTTTTTATTTTGACAAAATATTCCCCCAACGGAAAATGGTCTATCTTCCAATTATCTGAATGCCTTTCCCATTTTTAGATCAAGATTATTAACACATGTATTAACAAATCATTACAAACATGAAAATTGTGAATTACAATTTCATATTATGGCACTTATCATTATACAGTATGCAGAATTTAATAAATATTTATGCTTTTGATTACTCTACAAAGCTGCTTCTTGAAATCCATTTTCTGTAATTTAACTGGCGAAACAAAACATGATTTTCAAAATGAAAAATATCTGTGTATCTGAATGATATTTAACCTGTATGTATGAATATAAAACAAAAATATTTTATTAAAAACTCATTCTTTACAAGTCCGGCATTTTACCAACTAGTCCTAACAATAACTTACTAAGGTGAAACTAAGTGCAAACAGTAAGGTTCAAGTGATATTTTGATTCATTATATTAAAAAAAAAAAAAAACACCCCACCAAACCAAACCACACACGATCTTGCTATACAGTATGTCAAAAAATACTTAAACATAATATATGCTACTCTACTGGCTATAGTAACTCTACATGGTGTATGCTTCATTTTAAAATAAACATTCTACAAATCACACTGAGAGCAAATATGTGTATTTTAAAAGAAAGGAGGAACGTTCACAGAAAAACACTAATAAGAGGTTTAGTCATTAAATCAGTGAAGAAATACTTGAAAACACTGTATAATTGCAACTTCTCTAAATCTGAGAGGAGACAAAAATATGCTCACTTCTGCTCGCTGTTCGAATACTTCAGGATGATCTGGTTCTAGACTAATCACCCTACTCAGCTCAAACAGAGCAAGTTCAGCATTTTTCATATCCTGAAAAGGAGAAAAATAAACAAGGTGAGCAGCTATGCATACTTATGAGTAATACACCCTGAAGAGTCAAGGACAACTAGATTGGCTAAGTTCCTGGTGGCACATCAGTTTACATTGAAAGCCTTTCACACCTTTGCTAAGAACATTAAGATGAAGTATTCTACAAATAGCTGAAAAAGAAACCACAACCTATGTGCTATAAACAAGAAAAATTTTGCTTGTACACATCATCTTTGTGCTGTACCTCTAATAATTTATTAATACAACTCTGTGAATAAATAAACATTAGATTTACAGCTCTACAGGTACCTTTCTTGGCAGCAAAGCTGGCTCAAGCTCCCACATGAACTCCAACACACACACATAACTCTCACCCACCAGTATTTTCATCAGTACTGTCTGTAACTTAATCCAAGTAGTACTGGTGAATGGATTGATGCCATCAGTATCTTGCCTATCTGAATTTTTATATTGTTCTCAATAAATTGTAGGATGGAAGCAGTTACTTAATTGGAAAGAAAAAAATCAAAACTGGTTATATAGCAAGTTCTGTATTAGATTTCATTGATCTTTTTCAATGCAAAGACATTTTTCATGTGCTTAACATCATCTTTCTGTCTTGAAACTGTTGCTCACAGCAACTTTTATGAAGTGAAGATGTCTCAACATCTAGCCGAACTGAAAAAATTCATGCTGGTGTTAAAAACATGCGAGCTCCTGTCAGAACCACTGAAGAATTAAATATTCTGCACAAAGGAAATTTCAAGGAGCTATTCAACTATTTTTTTCTTCTGGAATTCCAGCAAACATTCATTCATGATTCAACAGGCCACCTACTCAAACTACAAGGACCATAGTCTACTTTTAAACTTATTTTTGCTCAGGAAATTGTTTGAGCAGTCAGCTGTAACTGTGATTTAACTTCGAAATCTTTGGAACAAATTCAAGATGTACGTATCAAGAGGCATAGGCAATCAAGAGGCAATATAAAGCCTACTGGATTGCAAGAGTTGACAATGTTTCCAAGTTGCAATAGAAGACTTTTTTGTTTCCAAATACAGACAGGATGTGGAGACAAATTCAGTGGGACGTCATAAACCTGCCTCTCAGAGGCAAGATATTGTCTGTTAGCTTATCAGACAACTCTTTTAGGTGGCTGTGGCTCCCAGCCTTACTATCCACCACTCACAATTGTGCCTATATTCTCCTTGAGCACCCTTACTTCATGCTGTTTTACTTCCACAGTCCCACACAGCAAATGTGCCCATGGCTTAAGCCGTATGATCCACTAGATCCCTCTATGTTATGGAGCACCTACCAAGGGACGGACACATCATTACAGTGACACAGCACAAAGAGTTTGGGATGTACCTATCAAGTTCTAGTCAGTCTAGCTCCTCCTGTTACAGACCTTCTTATAGTTTGGATTCAAAGAATTCAGTCAGATATTAATTTAAGTAATTTTCTACTCACATGTAGTCCTTTTTTTCCATACGCTATCCCTCGCCCATAAATTGCACTAACCAGCTCTGGTTCTTCCTGTTAAGATTAAAAATGAATACAATAATCAGTTGTGTTTGGCTTTTTTTTTTTACGGTATCTTTCTTCAATATGCATTTAATTCTTGCTGATCTTAAGTAGTAAGCAATGAACAATCACAGTTGGCAGGCAAAGAAATTGATTGTATACAGTCCACACTTTCATATACTCATACTCACAACTTCCAGTTCAAATTACTGGAATTGTTCTGGATTATTTGTCTGGAAAATGAGCTAAAGGGTGCAGTTATACTGTCAGTGACTGCCTGTCAGAAGCTGTGTACACATTAGTATACTTTGTTGTCCAAACTTCATTACTTGTAACCTTATTGGTAATTATATGATTTATTTTGTCTAGTGTCACTGAAGTGACAAGTCAGCCATTCAAAGCTCGTTTTGTTCATAATTTAAGATTTAAAATTAGGAAGCAGGGAATTGTGACATCCTGATGAAATCTCTATTCAGACAGCAACTAAATCTAGAGGTATTCTGCCAAAATAGTTCTGCAAAATTCAAAACAAACTTCCTTGGGTTAGATTTAAGTCCATGGCCTTCCAACTCAGGCACTTAAGGTGACGCATCTCACATACTGAACCTAATTCTTGTTCAATGTTATTTACTCCAGCAATGGTTTCCCATCCAAATTTGAAGAACTACAACAGCAAAACTGGGTTTCTTGACACAACAATGCCTATGCAGTCAGTTTCCCTGAAAACCAGTCAGGAATCATGCCATCTTCACACCTGCAACCAACACAGCTGTGCTACAAAAGCTCGTAGCATAGGCCTGGTCTCATTTAACTGGGACAACCGCCACGGAACACATTCTTTCATTGACAAATCAACAGATACATGGCACACTGGTGCTGGCACCTGGCCAAACCTGAGCTGATTCCAAGTGTACACCTGCCAACGTCAGCTTCAGGGAATTGCCCTACTTTTAATACAGCCGCTAAGCAAGGCTGTTTTGTTCTGTTAAATGTTTTAATATTCACTTTATATGTATTTAAAATTGCTTTATGGAAGACAGAGTGAACAATCATAAGAAAGGCTGTAAAGTGGTTATCTTCACCTTTTATATTATATTATTTGTATTTATATTATTTATATTGTTTCCTTCTTAAAAAAGAGAAGGCAGGAAATATTATGTAAGTCTGGTGGGTTTTGAAGCAGGATTTTTCATTGGGGGGAAAAAAAAATCATTCCAAGAATAACCATTCTGGTCCTCTGATAAATTGCCTGGAATAATTCATTAAATTGCCACACTTTCACTCAATTTAAGCACAAGCCATATGACATATGAGTTAAAAAAAATACCACATGCTAGTATTTGAAGTTTTACTTGCATTTGTGTACTACAACCAGTTTAGATCAAAAAGCAGGTCCATGCTTCTGGGTAGTACCAGGTTCTTAGCCATAAAAATACAGTAATTGGAAATCAGCTTCAGGTGAAGCTTCTAAACTGTTGGGATTGGCTTTGTTTTAAAAGTGGCTACCTTCTACTTCATGGAAGAAGATTCTGAATTTTTTACCTTGGTTAGAACAAAAAAAAAAAAAAAACCGTTGAAGTATTAGTTACATTTTACATATATACTGAACTCATCAAATGCTTAGCACTGAAGAAGGAGGATAAACCCAGCACACTAAATCATTTATCATCATGAAAGCCATGTGGTACTTGCCACTAACAAGAAGTGATCTCTACCAGGTTTTTTTTTTCTGATGTTACTGGCAATAGGCTAACAGTTGCGCAAGCAAAACCACATTAAAATATCTCAGCCTACACATTAGAAGGGCAGTTAAAGGAACTTCAGTTTTGCACAGGTCAGGTTTCTGAAGATGCTTTTTTTTTTTTTGTCAAAGTGCCATAAAAAGGACTCACCAAATAACTAAGATACTAAATCACCTGATTTTAAAAGTATGCTTATGTTTGGATGGGAAAAAGTGAACAAACAATAAAATAATTACTCTCATTTTAAAATCCTTAAATGAATGTTTGTTTTAGTAAATTTCATAAAGTGAGTTTTTTAGGGGTCCAAACAGAAAACTTACCTGCAGCATTGTTGAGAAATGTCGTATGGCTTCATCATACAAGCCGTTGCCAATCAACACATAAGCAATTGCTAACAAAAAATGGCAAATGTAAGTAAACCAGCAAAAATAATCCAATTTTTTTAATACAGTTTACAACTTGGTTTTATTTAATACAAGTTCCTACATTGCACTGAAGATTTAAGTAGTCAAATGATTTCTGAACTGCCACTGAAATGACTTCCCTCAACCACCACCTACCATTCTTTAATTATTCAGCTCCTACTGTGCTCATCAGAATTATTTTTGGGTTTTATGGTTTGTTCAGGGTTTTTTCTGTCCTTCTTACAAGTTGTTCATGAAAGGGTCCATGATTGCTTCTAAAGTGCTTAAGACCAGGAAAGGTACCATGATCCCACTTAGTAGCCCTAGCTGCTTTCTCAATTATAAGTGAGTCTGGTTAACTTTTTTGATAATTCCATTAGAGAACATCTGATTGTACTCATTTGTACACGTTTGGCTAAACTTTACTAGCTCATAGTAAGTTTTTTCTTCATTTGAATTATCTAGACAAACCTCAACTAAAGTGATTCCATTATTTACGAAAACGAGACTGGAAAACTACAGAATCCATACCTGTGTTAAAATTATGAAAAGCTTTAAGGTTCTTGCGTATCCCCTGCTTTGGAGCAGAAGCCAAGTGTTTGAAAAAGAAACAGACCACTGTTTTAGAAACATGTTCCTGTAATCTCCACAAGATATAAAAATACAGTCAAGTCACAAGACTGCAAAGCTGTGGTTGTGCTTGCATGACTGAAGTTCAGTTCTGACAGCTGAATATCTCAAGACTGTTTCATTTCACAGGTTTTAATCTCTCACAGTTCTTAACTCTAGACTAAGTTCTGTCTACACTGCCCCTAAAACCAAGTATCTTGCAGACCAGAGCTATGAAAGTTAAAAGTACAACTTTTCCCCAGGCAGTTCACATGAATGGCTGACAGTGGAACTAAGAGTGGGAATTCACCTTTCCCCATACTTCTATTGAGTTTTAGAAGTCATCCCAACAGAATGGAAGAGGTGCCTGTTGGCTTAATTATTTATTCAAACATGAGAAGAGACAAATAAGCCAGTTAGAACAAAGGCATTTTTAACAGGAGACAGACATTTATCTTTCATGCAGGCAGAGCCACATTGTTTTGGCAGTGTTGCTAAGTACTGTTCATTAAAGGAGGAAAAAAGTTAGATGAAAGAGAAATAAGAATGTATTTAATCCAGAGCTTGCCTCATTCTTTGAGCATTTCTATTACGCAGAAGGAAGTATTTGTGTGCAATATAAGCTTTTTACTCACTACATAAAAAGCTTCACTTGGTACAAATACATAGCATTACCAAAAAAGGAAAGAAAATTGGCAGTGAAGGACAGGTTGAAGAGGTCTTGAATTTTCCTCCTCCAAGACTACACAGTTCTTAGTATCGTCTTTACGGTTCCAATCCCAGAACAGCTGGCTTGTAAAATAAAGTCAACACAGCCATGCCAGTATTAAGGGAAAAAAGTGGAGGAAGCAAGATAATGAAGACTCATTGTCTTGCTGATAATGAGTTTATTTTGTTTATCCAAGACTCTTGGCAAAACACAGGAGGTTGTAGATTATGTCTGCAAAACTATGGCAAGTGATTGGCCACTAGTAGCTGATACAGTATCAGCTTTTAAAATTTTATCTCTTCAATGAATGTTTTAATCTTTACATACTACAAAAATACAAGTAAGTACTTTAGTATGAAAAATCTAAGCATTAACAATGGTCCATTAGCCCAAGTATTTGGGTACCAACATTGCCTCAGAATACCCCACACATTACACGCTACTTTTCCTCAGAACAGCCAAAAGTAACACACACAAACAAGAAGGACCCAGCCTCCTCACACCATGACATACTTGAAATAAAGTGGGTAGGTAGGTGCCAACCTATAGGCCAACCATGAGGACAGGGACCTTCTGGCATAGTCTTCCAAGTCTACAGAGTAGATACTAAAAGCATCAAATATTTTCTGCTGGATGGAAGTTCAGTATTCCCTGCAGGATTCTATGAACATAGTTAGGTATACTAGGAATATGAGAAAAACATTAAGTCCCCAAATTTTCCTGGATAAATCCATGAAGGCAGAAATTATGTTAACAAAAAAACTACTTGATTGTTTTAATTGCATTAGACCGCTTATGAGTAAAGCCTTGTTCTGCCTTTGTTCTTGTATAAAAGACAGTCTGCTGCCTTCCTTGACATACATCCTCAACAATCTCTTTGCTGCCTCATAATACCTCTGCTTCCTATAGAGGATACCAGTTTGGAGAAGCAGTGCAAGTAACTCCTTCCTCAAGTCCTTTGAGAAAAGTATTTCCTGTTGCTTTATTTGAAATGCCTCCATTTTTTGTGCTGAGTATGCTTGGAAAAGACATCAAGTAGCAGCCTGTACAAGGACACAATTCAGAAAGCCTTCCTGCTGCCTGTAAGTGTTGATGGGAAGAGTGTGTTGAGAGGGGAAGACAGATCCAAGATCTATGCTTGATAGAAAGCATATTCCATTGGTAAAATTTTCTGGATGTTTGAATAGTTTTAGACACCAATAATGACAGAAAAAGGGAAGCAGGAAGTAGCTGAGACTGTTTAATAGCATTTAATCAAAATGCTTTTTGAACACCTGCTTAAGCAGACATCGTGAAAAATTCTAGTGAGCAAAGCAGAAAAGATTTTTAGGAAGAGGGAATTTTTTTCTGTATGACCAGAGAAAACTCACTGTATTTTCAGGCTTATTAGGAACACTAATAATGCATCACTAAGGAATCATTAGTTTAGTTTCAAAACATTCAGAGCTAATAATTAGCATGTAATTCACCTGCACAAACCTTATATAAGGCATCTTACCCAATTCTTCATTTGTGTTGTCATTGTCCGTAGCAAATGGAAACCGTTTTTGCTCTGCAAGCAACTTCGCTTGACTCTGTAAAACATCATGTTTTTTTAAGTGTTCAGCAAAAAACAGTAAAGAATTTAATAGAAAACCCACGCCTTAAATCCTTAAGAGAATGCCTTAGATCAAAAAGTTAAGACTAATATGATTGCTTGAAGGTAACTGAAAACAAATTAATTCCTAGTCTTCCACAGATCGAAAAACTGCTCTTCAGTCAAGTGATGCTGTTCTCCTCTCTAACGTAAGGCTAACCAAACCTTTCAGATAAAAGGACATTGTCAGCATGTTACCAGCAGCTGATGTTTCTATATTACATCAGCTTAACATGAAGTTTTGAAAGTGTTTCTAAGACATATGCTACTCCACAGGAAAATTTATACTGTTTACCCCCTTTAATTATTCCTTTGTCTCCTGCAAAGGGAAGGGTACTACAGAAGAGTATAACACTGAAAAGAACATCGCTCCAGCAATAAGGACAAGTTTAACTTAACAGTGCCATACTAAAGAAAAAAAGCTGCCCTTTTAACAATAACTTTCTGTCCTTTATAGACTTTGTTCAGCCAATTGTAGCCTCATCCAAGATCTCTGTTGGCCAAATAATGTGCCTACAGAAACCAACACTGCCAAAGACAACCCCTCAGAAATATAGAAATACTCCACTTCCTTCATTTTCACAAGTATTTTCTATAGACAGCTGTAAGCCTACCAGAACAGTTTATGTTAGGAAAAAAACCAAAATACTCCTGTAATTAATAGGCCTTCCAAACTGTTTTAGGAAGCAAGAAGGGGAAAAAATATGTTCTCTCGCTGCTCAGTTCTCTTCTTTTGCTTCAGCTAAGCAACACGTATGTACATCTTTTACTTCAGAGAAGGCAGTTAAACACCTTAAATTTCAGAGAACATATTTAACTCAACATCTCCTCTGTTGAAAGGACTGCACTTTGTCTTCCTCTCTTCCACTTTTTTTGGCTTGTTTAATCAGAAGAAGCCTCGTTACTTGTGTCCACTACACAGATTTCAACGCTGTGACAAAGAGCAAAAGTAACTGGCCAAATGCCATTGCAGAGTTTCTGCCCTGTTCATCTAATAAGCTTAGGAATGAGAAGAAAGTTCGGTCTACTCTAAAAACTTGAGTACTGTGGAGGGTATGAATAATTAGCCGGTCAGATTTTACAAACCTTGTTTTTACCAAGAGTAGAGATCATGTATGAGCTCTACATTACGCTATAACATTCTGAGAATTATTACTCCACCTACTGCTGCACCTACAGTAACAGAATGGAAAAGTTCTTTCCCGCATTAAAAAAAAAGTCATTAAAAACAGCACAAGAATGAGCAGGGTTCAACAGATATACCAATTAGGAAACTAAATCTAAACTGCAGACCACATATCTTTACAAATCACACATTTCCAAACACAACCTTTTTATAACATCAGTGACCTTCAGGTAACTTCCAGGAAAATCTACTTCCGAAAGTGATCTTCATATTCAACTCTGCAAAACATTATTATTCTGTAACTGTTTTTTAACATTAGAAAAAAATAATTTTTACTGAAGTACAACCTCCTCCTTGGTGGATTTACAAAAAAGGCCTATACTTCTTTGTCTGCGCACAAAAGATAACATATAGCAAGATTCCATGCTGGGTACTGGAAAATAAGCTCATCTACTTCGTCTCTTCTGTTATCGTAGAATAACAGAATAGCATTTGGTTCCTATGGTGGGGGAGGAAGGGGATTCACACTTCTTCAACAAATTCTCTGAATCCAGTTATAGGTTTGACATCCTGCAGCTCTACATGCAAAAACTGTGAGTCATTCTGCCTTCAAGAAATGAGACGAATTTTCATCACAGCACCAACTCCCGATAGGTTGAATTGTTGCCCTCTTCAAAGTGATTTTTTTTTTTTGTAACAGTGAAATTTCTAACAAACTAATATACATTTCACTGCCTTAGAAAGAATAGCTGGTAATGCTAGACTAGACTAGACAGAAGATCTGACCAATATCTGATGAAGCAATGTCTAAGGAGAACATTCAAGTTAAATAATTGGCTTGGTAGATTTGCAGTAGAGTAGTTTTATTTCCAAATGCCACCTTTGGAGAAGTTGCTTCAAATTAGAATATTGTTTCTACACTCCCACATAGCAAATAATATCTACAAATTTGCCAAGGCTTCTTTGTATATTCCCATGTCAATTATTTGAAAATTTTCAGTATCTGTGACTCTACTGGACTGAAGAAATAACATCAAACCTGTGTTCTGATGTAAACTGAACATTGTATTTGTTCAAGATCAAGAGGTTAATGGTAGTATTGCAAGAAAACCCAGATTCCAAAATAATCCTCTTGAAGTGTCTCTACCAAGAGATACGCTTCTTTTGTTAGAATATTCTCCACACTACATGTCTGTATTACAGCTAGTGAAATATGGTCTGAAGCCTCTATCATCTGTGCATAATGTTTTTTCTGTAGCGATTGCAAGTTATCGCTCCTACTCTTAAACGCATTTTGTGGCAAACCTCCTCAGGTAGTTAATCTGGGTAAAAACTAACGCACCTTCTCCTTTGTCAGCCATAGCCCCTGCACCCCTAAAAATAAAAAAAGAATTCATAAACTAATCCAGGTGAAGGTTAGCCTTCAGTGGAAACATCAGCTTTGATTAGTTGAAACTTCTGACAGCCCCAGAGACTCATGATGAAGTATTATGAAATCATACTTTCATGAGCAACTTGAGCTCATTCGGACTCAAGCCTTTTGGGGACCTATGCCTACTGATTAATAGTTTCTATTTGTAGTTATTTGCCTGAACTTCATTCTAACTGGTTATGCAGCTGAAGTGATCTGTGACTTCAACAATCTATTAAAATTGTTTTGTACATTATATTCTTGACAGCATACCAGAATTTTTTCTGTGTTGAAAGAAAGCACAGATTCACAAGTTGAAGACCCTCCTATGTCACAATCCGATTCGTGGAAGTGCAAAAATGATGAATCTGGGGGAAAAGAGAAAAAATACCTTTAGGAACTCAAAGAGTTACATGTGTGCTCTATTATGTGTGCTCTATCATCACATCTCACATTTCTTCATGTTCATCTGAACAGCTTCCCATTTAGGCACTCCACAGGGCAGAAATTTCATGAAGTGCTTTCTGCACACAGCACTATATCCACACAGTCAGGGAAGCAACAGTTGACATGACTGCTTTTATATAATTAGTTTTATTGCTACTTCTTCTTATGCTTTTAGCTAAAAATACATTAAAAGAATAAAAATGAAGGTGTTAAAAAAAACG
>NW_009260484.1:3806716-3809464 GCF_000687185.1 Egretta garzetta
AAGAGCTGGTGCTGGGCATCCAGGGAACAGAGGTATAAAGGCTGTAAGAAGCAGACAGAATAGTAAAATGTAATTGACTGAATGTATACATGGTCCTCACAGGTATATTACTAAGAAGGCCATTACAAAAAATATAAGATTGATTCAAATCCATGAAAAGTCAAACACAGCTTGCTGGCAAAGCAGAGAAAAAGTTTAACAGAAGAAACAAATAAACAACAATAATCAACAACCCCCCCCAGATTGATAGACAACAGAAGTCACTACATGGTGCTTTAACTGCTGTCCCAACAGAATTGTTAGCTTTTAAATCTTCAGATCTTAAAGCTTCTATTAACTTGAAATATTTCAAGAGTAAACAAGAAAAAGCAAATAAGCGGCATTATCTCTTTTATTCCATGTCACAAATACCAAATTTTATCATTTCCCTTAATGTCTGTAAATACAAGCTTGAAGCTTAGTTTGAAAGGCTGGGGGGCAGTGTGTGTTTCTAATTCACTTTTACGAGCAGTGCTATTCTTATATTTTGATTACATAAGGGTTGCAGTTAGTTAACTCCCCACTTCTCACAAGTACTGCACTAAAAGAGAAAAAGAAATAGTCTTCTTATAAAGAGAAGTCAAAATAGCATCTAAAATCATTCCCTGTAAATAGAAACTCGAAACTAAGTTGAGCCATAAACGATAACTGGTGGGAGAAGTTTTAGAACAGAAGCAGAAGGTCAAAGGTTAAAGTCAGAAAGTCCTGGAAGAACAGTGGCTCAACACCCATAATTTCCAGAAAAAGCACTGCCAGTAAGAGGTTTCAACACTGCCCTTTGTTCTTCCCATTGGCCAAACCCTTCCGTGCTATGGCAGCATCATTAACACATTACTTGTTCTGTGTTGGCTCTTAACTGTCACTGACTTAGCACCATCGCTGTGGACTCACCGAGCAATTTTTGCTTCACAAACCAAAACAAGGAGGTGCAGGCAGGGCCCACCTCCAGAATAATTTTCTGCATAACGGCAAGAATTCAGTTAAGGAATTTTTCAATGAGGTGGCAGGAAATAAGAACAGCTGGTCTGTTACAAGCTATAGGGGGAGAAGGACCCTTCAAATCTTGCAGTTCTTGGGGCAACAAACTGCTTTACTCATAGGGAAGAATGGATCTGCTTTTGTCTGCGAGTTAGATACAGTCAAACCTGTGCCACACTGCCTCATTAGCAACTTTATGAGAAAGTAGAAACACCAACCAGAGAATTTACCCCCGACCTTGTAGAAGGCTACCAGAGAAACTATTTGAGATTAAAAGATTCTCAGCTTCCGGGAAAGTCGTACTAAAACACAGACCAAGAGCTTAAGGAAAGTTTTCAGCTGGCAATGTATTTAGCTACAGGATTTAAATAGCAAGGAATGAACTGGTATACAGCTATTTCAGGGTAAGTATGCTGTTCTGTAACTAAGAGCCGTCTTACTATCAGTGTATGCAAAGTACCTGAGGTACCTGGTGATTTCAGCAGAGTTCCTTATACCATTCCCAGTTACACTGGTCTCTTTAACATCTACTGTTAAATCAAAACCTAATCTTCCAAACACACCTCTGAAGGAATATCCGGAGTCAATCATTCATGTCTTAGTAACAGAAGAGATGTAATCAAATGCTTTGCCATTTATTAACTTGTACGGTGTACAGATTTTATCTCAACACTGGGTGAAAGTCTTTTTGGTTTTATGCTTAAGCTTGAATGATTTGGAGCAATGGTCACCTGAGATAACCTTCACAATCTGATTTAGTGTTTATGTACTATGGCTCTCAGCCACTGTAGCTACCTACACCCCCCCCAAAAAAAAGAAAAAAGCAGATGATGTAAAATACCTACTTAACACAGATGACATAGATACAAACTAACCAAAGAACTTGAAGCTGTGATGAGAAAAGCACACACACAGAGGGGGAAAAAAGCAGATGTAGGAAACCAAGGTACTTCTAGAAAGTTTGTAATTCTGAGTGGATTACACTAGATGTATATTGTCCTTAAGGACCACAGCAGTTGCTGAGATGAGCACAGACTTTATGAAATACAAGGGAAAAAAAATGTAAAACCCTGCAGGCAGCTAAGCAGTCATGACATATCACCGGTTGTCCTCATATAAATGAGTGTCTATATTGCACTGAATTGATAAAATCTTTTTCTTCATCTGTGTTATGTGCACATTGTGATGAAGACTGTCATTTTTGTGTCACGCATTCACACTATGCTCATGGCCAAAGATTGTAACAGATCGCTTAAGTTCCGTGATCCCGACGCAACAGATATTTAAGCACGTAAGAATAGTTTTAACCCTGCCTGTATTGCAACCAGAAGATCTGCCACCTGAAGTTGGTGCTCCCAAAGAAAAGCAGCCAGCTCACCAGCAAAATACGCGTAACCGCGGCTGAAAACGAACCAAGCCAGAGCCTGCCGGGCCGTACAGCGAGCACACGGGCTGGGCACGCCTGGGCGCTGCTGAGCGCGGGGATCAGAGAGCACGCAGGGCCGAGCAGCGAGACGCGGCGGGGCGGCGAGGGGCGCAACGGGCGTCCCCCCGGGCGGTACCCCAGGCCCCGCGGTTTGCCCGTTCAAGGCGCGAAAGCTTCTCCTCCGCCCGGAGCTGCAGCCGCAGCCTCTGCTCCGCACGAGGAACGGCACGGCGCTGCTCGGGGGCGCAGCTTGCGCAGGGGATGCCCCGCTATGAGTCAGCTGAACAGCGGCAACGCCGACCGCC
>NW_009260484.1:3810583-3842179 GCF_000687185.1 Egretta garzetta
TCGGCCTACGCGTGGAGGCCTCTGCATTGCTCCGCCCGCTACAGCCGTCGTGCCTTCCAAAACGCTACCGGCGCATTCTAGGCTGGTCGCTGCCCTCCCTTCCCGCGCCGTCTCTCACAGAGTTCGCTTTATTTTTTTTCCACGGTGTTTTCATAACGTTAAAATAACTTTCTTTAGCGTCCCCCGCCTTTTCGTGTAGACTTCGCAGCCCCAGCAAAAAAGCGTTTACCTTTTTAAGCAGTGTTTTCGATTATTTCTAAGTTACTGTTTTCAAATTTTGATAGGGATTATGTAGACTGGTCTCCAGCGTTTAGTTTTGACTTACATTTTTTGTAGTATGTAAAAAATCGGATCACTTAGCACCCTATATTTTAGCGTGGGGGGAAGAAAAATAAGAATTTTGGAGTGGAGGCATCTGCAAATACATCTTGACTAAGCCTTTGATTTTATCTGTGATTGGGTTTCACAACATCCTGTCTGCTCCTTACAAAATTGGGAAACCTTGGTTTTAAGCAAATTGTTGAATATTTTGTGTTTTGTAAGGAATTAGTTGTGTATCATTCAAACTTCCTTTGTGGTTGTTTCCCCCAGTTTTGTAGCCTTTGGCATTTTGAGAATGCTGCTAGAAGATGGGTTAATTTACTAACTACAAAGCTATAAACATAACACATGACCCGAAAGTTTTGTATGAAATCTGTGGTGAACTCCTTTACGGCGTTATATCTTTGAGTCATTCAAGCATTTCTTAGATTAAAAATAGAGATTGTAGACAACCAGACCATAGAGGTCTGTGGCCAGTTTATATTTGGGGAAATAGTGGTTAGCTCAAGCTGGAAGACGTACATGTTAGATCTCAGCCTCTGTTATCAACAAGAGGCTGTGAAAGCAAGAGATGTACAAATTACTGATGTTTGTAGAAAGAGCTGATTCACATCCTTCTCTTTTCCCAGCCCAGCAGTCAGTTTAAATGGCTTGTTGCTGTAGAGCATGAACCAGCTGAAAATGTACACATAAATCTGCAGACGTCTCAGAAACTGGAGAGATCAGCAGTTTCTTAGGTAAAACACAAACAAAGTAATAGAGATTGATTTCTACCATCTTTAGACATGCACACTGCAAGGAAAATCTGATTTTTTTCGTTGCTTTTTCGTGTTAGTATAATGTGTCATGTTTAGCGGGGGATATGAACTACATCAAACCATTGGTAGTCAAATCACATAGTCAAAATTTGCCATTGGTACATGATAAATATGTAAATGGGTTGGTTTGGAGCTTTTTCATGTGGAGCTTCAAACTCGTCTTTGAAATGAAGGACAGGTTGGATACAGAAGGACGAGTGTAAAGCTTATGCCTGCAGCCATATCACATAAGATTTAGCACATCTTGTAAACCCAGGTCATCAATTATGGTTATTAATTTGGCTATGATAATCTTTTAAGGGAAAATGGGAGCCAGTAGATGGCACCCGTTCCTCTTGACATTTAACCATTTGAGGACTGAAGATCCTGGTCTTTCAGAGCTGTGGCATCCCCTATAGAATCAAAGACTTAAGTCCCAGTTGCTGTGTTCATCACAAACGCCAAACTCTGAGAAAAGAGAGTAAAGAACAAAGTAAAAGAAAGAGTAAAGAATCACATTTTCCTAGGAACTTGGAATTCCGTCCACCTTTCTTCATGCAGGTCCAGATCGGTACCATTTTTCACTTACTCCTACCAGTCTGTTTCCTCTGCGTTGTGGGTTATCATGGTTCAGTTTTAGTCTTAGTCCTAGTTGTTCTTATGTGGTGCCGTGTCATATCATCTAACCCTTTTTCTCCCAGGCCACCCAGGAAGTGCTGAGCGTAGGAGCGGTCCACGTGAGGAACAGGCAATACAAAGCACGTGTAAGAAACACGTTAGCTCACGGTTTATGAAGTGGAGTTGAGAATCTTGGAAGATTGCCAAGATCAAAAGATTCCTTCAGTTGAAGTGAGCTGAATTCAGCTTTATCTGCATATTGCAGGAAAGCACTGCTGTCGTGTTCCAGCTGCCGAGAGCTCGTGGTTTCTCAGAGGGCAATTCTCGTTTCACTTTTTCCGTTTAATCTGGAGGAATAGTTTTGTCACTGCTCTAACCCTCTGCAGGCATTCAACTCTGCAAGCAATGCTGTGCTCCGGCCAGAGACCTGAAAAAGTTGGTCAGCATCACGCTACTGACAACAAAAAGTAGTCAGGTGTAAAATGTGATCTGATACCCTTCGCAAACTTTCACAAGCAGTGTTATAATGAGTTTGTCAGTGTTAATCAACCATCTTAACCCGAAAATAATGATAGCTTAGAAGTTTTCTCCACTTTAGAAACACGAAGGTCCCCCTTACCAGTGTGAAACATCATTTATATCAGGGATTTGTAAAACTTAGGAAAAACTGAAGGTATTTAAGAAAAATTTGAGGTCTCGGGAGAGATGAGAAGGTGTGACCACTCAGCCTGAGAACAGTTTTCATCTGTCGTTGTGGAACTAGAGCATTGAGTACTGCTACTCCATTGTAGCATAAGGGAGAAAAAGTGAAAAGTACATAGAAATATCGTACAGTGATACTCAAAGTGAGGCCAGTGAACATCGTCTAGATAATTTTTTCGTTAAAAAGCTTTGGGATATTTGTGTTTCATTCTGATTTTCAAGTAGTAGATGAAAATACTGGCACATTAAGAATAAAAAACCCAACTCAATGTTTGTTCCATATGATACGTAGCATGAAGGGTTTCTTTCCTTATTTTGGCTCCAGAAAATCAGGAAAAAGCAGAACATTGCCAAGATCATTGCTGGTTTATACTGACCTACAGACTTGCCCCATGCTAGTTTAAAGTTATCCTTGATAAATTAATCAGCATGCATCTAAAAGGTCTTTGTCATTCTCGGGGTGCTCCTGTCATTCAACACCTTTCAGAACATCATCTTGAGGTTGAAGAAGCTAAGTTCTCCCAACAGCATCTTCTGTCTAGTCCTACTTTTGGTTTTAGGATGTGTTTAACCTGATCTGGGCCTGATTTTCAGATGGAAGATTTAAAGTTGAATGCCTAAGCAAAATACCATGATTTTGTATTCTGTTATTAATCTGTTGAAGAGAAGAATAGGGTTTTTTTCTAGAGGCAAATACTAGAAGCTTCCATTAGGGAACATCTGTTTCCAGCCCGCAATATTAAGAGTACAATTTTGGAAATTGAGCCTAATATTTATGGTGCTGCTTCAGTTTACTTCCTGCAGCATTTGTTATTTCTTAAGATAATTAAAAGTTTCTTTGAGGTCCATATTGTAATTTTAATGCGGGCAAGCATTAAAGACCTCACAAGCTTTAATATCCACTCTAGAAATACATTTGCAACAGATACTGAAGAAGCTAAAGAAGCCTTCTTCTATCAAACATGAAGTCCACTCAGGATGGAAAGGTCATGTCTTTTGTTAAGAGCACTGCAAGATGGCTAATGGCCACAAATTCTTCAAGTTCTGTAACTTTTTTTTAATCTGTTTTGTTTAATCAAGGCCAGTTTCAGCAGAAGCCTAGCCCAGACCTCTGGTATTGCGCATTCCTTCTTGCTCGAGATTTGCATTTAGTGAATGAACCTTTTTCTCATCCTGCTTTACATTTTGCTGTGGAAATGCCATTACGAGAGACAGGTGGACTTCCGCTCCTTAAAGAGAACTTAAAGGTACTTTAAAATGGGTAATAAAATTCTGAGGAAATTCACTTCTTCAGGGAGACCTGTTCAGTATGTTTTTTTTCAGTGTGAAAACTGGGGGGGGTAAGGGCGTTGCATGAGGGGGGTGTACAGGCGTGTTAGGATTGCCTCCAATGAAGGTGACTTCTGGCAGTTGCTTTGCAACTCGTGGGTCTGGTTCTAGTCCTGTGCTGTGAACGCGCTGACAGTTTCCCGACTCTGAACCAGAAGTGATGGTGAAAGTAAGCCTAGGTGGTTCTTTCCAGAGGACATTTTTCTTAATTATTTTGAGATCTTTAAAACTTAAATGATTTGTAAGTAATAACAGCGAACCTTCACTGAATACATTACGAACCAACCATTAACAAGAAATACTGTTCAGATAACATTTCTACCACAGTATTGATGCTATGGGGACCAGATTCAGCTAACCTGGAATAAATTCTGCAGTCAAAGTGCAATGAATATAAAAGGAAATTAGCAAACTTGACTTACTCAAAAATAGAAGAAAAAATTGCAATATTTTAAAATTTGGTTTTAAATTGCATATATGTTGTTGTGTTTAAAAATAAGGTTTCAAAAATGTTAATTGTTCCAGACCCTAACAAAGGGAAAGAAATTATTCATTGCAATATGTAGAGCTCAGTCAGGATCCCCCTTGTGTTTTGTAATAAGAAAGCCAAATTGCCTGAGCAGGCCACACTTCATTTAGCTTTTCTGCAATTAAAAAATAATTGAAAAGCTCTTTTATTGCAGCAAGGCAGACAGACTGTAAATGCTTTGAATGCAAAGCATTTATGTGGTAAGGTAAAGAATCTGTCAAGAGTGCAAAGATCATCCTGGAAAATAAAGTATGTTATTTTTCTTATTTATATAACTCAATCTACAGACCAATTTACGACTGGAAAACGTGTCATATAGGAAAAATTAAAAACCAATGTTTTTAATTTGTTTTCTGAAATGCAGTGCATCTGAAACCAGGCTGTTTTGTTTTTCAGCTTATTATGACACTTAGCCACACCCCTAATAAAGAACCCATTCCTGGAAGCAGCACAGCTAATTACATTTTATTATTTAAGGGTGCAACTGGGATTGAGGGCATTCTTGCAGGATGATGGGTCTGTGTTAGTTTGTCCTATGAACCTATGTAAATGCACCGATGTTCATGTTGAAGCTATGTAAACGTTGTTAAAATTGCTGTATATGTAGTCCAGCAAAAAATTGTAGCTTAATTTTACCAAACTCTAGTCCATGGAGAAAGGAATACTAAAATGAGACTGCTTCACTGGTGTTTCTAATATCCAGCGATTTGCAAACATATTCCTGGTGTCATTTTCGTGTTATTTTTATTTCAGGATGAAGCCTGGTTATTCAATGTATGTTTTTATTTTCTGTAGCGTCCCATGGCTTCCTCTTCAAGAACATTTTTCCCTTCCACCACCCCCGTCCCAAAATACTTCTACTTAAAAATTCAGTTACGTTTTCATTTTGCAGAGACCACTCTAAAACAGACATGTTCGTATATTTTAGGAACTTTGCCCTTCAGTGATAGTAGGTTACTTCCTCACATATTTGTACGCTATATTGTATTTGGCATATGTTTGTGAACTGTGTTCGGAGTTGAGTATCTTTGATGAACAAAGAGGAGGTATGTCTTTTGAGTGATGTTTTGTAAAAGGCTGATAAACATGCAGCCAGAGTTAACATTTCAGTACTTTTCTCTTAATACAGCTCAGATGTTAAAACATACATTACTTTCCTTAACTCTTTTGGATTGCTTTGATCAAAAAGAATCTGATATACAACACTATGAAGAACATGGTTGTACTAGCTTTTGAAGATTTCTTTTTTTCTTAAAGCTGCCTTTGCTCATTTTTTTTTAAATAATTTTAAGATAACTAAGCAAATTTCTAAGTTATGAAAATGGAAGCTTTTTTTTTTTGGAAACAGCAGACAAACATTGTCAAATACTCTTAAATATTTACTAGTCAAACAATTCCTAAACTAATATCCATTTAAATTGATTAGAATATTGAAATACATTTAACACCCTTTTTTAGGGTATTTTTTAGGATTTTTTTACAGTATCTATTGGACTTCTGTGTGTCAGCGTCAAACGTTTGTAATTTTCCTTAAATATACCAGTTTAGAAGATGCATAAATAGAATTTATGGTGTCCAGCTTGACCTTTATCTTCTGCAGCATAGTCTGAAAGTACCTTTTTGTCAAAGTAATGACTATTTTTTCAAGGAAAGACACCAGTTATTTAGTTATTTCCTGATTCTGATGTTATATATTTAAGGAAGCAATTAAAACTCCATTAAAAACATAGAGAAATCTGGTTACTTCTGTCTGTTTTAGAACTGGTTATGATAACTGAGGCATTTATTTGAGAAAGCCCCAAAAAGATTGAAAAAGCTTGATTTTGTTAAAGATGTGCTGCCTTCAGTCGCGCTGAACAGGCCATTGACTCCAGCTGTGCAGAACTGCCATGGGGACCGAGCATAGCTGAGCTGTTCGTACTCATCTTCTCTGATTATTGATGTCTGTAAAGTTGCATCACATTAACTAGATAAAGCTATCTAGTTAAACCTATGTGTACTTAAACTGCATTAACCCTTGCCTGCATTGATTTTGCTGAAGTCAGGCTCCAGTCACAAGTTTCCTTCCTAGGCATTTAAGGTTAGTGTCAGATGTCTGAGGGGAGACCTTATCGCCCTCTACAACTGCCTGACAGGAGGGTGTAGCCAGGTGGGTGTTGGTCTCTTCTCCCAGGTAATGGGCAATAGGACAAAGGGAAATGGCCTCAAGTTGCGCCAGGGCAGGTTTAGGTTGGACATTAGGAAAAATTTCTTCACCGAAAGGGCTGTCAAGCATTGGAACGGGCTGCCCAGGGAAGTGGTTGAGTCCCCATCCCTGGAGGTATTTAAAAGACAGGCAGATGAGGTGCTTAGGGACGTGGTTTAGTGGTGGGATGGCAGGGTTAGGTTAACGGTTGGACTTGATGATCTTAAAGGTCTTTTCCAACCTAAAGGATTCTATCAACTCACACCAGCTAGGTCACTGGCTGGATAAGCACAAAGGACTTTTCCTTCATACAGTTGAGACTGAAGTAGAAATAAAGTGTATTAAGAGTAGGGCTCTCATCTAGTTTTAGAAGCAGACATGAGTGTGTGTGAAAACTCCTTGAAGATGCCTGCTCTTTTGTGATAACAGTAGATTTTCTTTTCCTGTTGAAGTAACACAAGAGAAATAGGATTTTTAAATGTTTGGTGGTGGTATGCTGAAATCCTGATTTAAACATCATTCTCACAGTTGCAGAAGTTTTGGTTGTGGCTGGCAGAATCTGTGGAGTAGAAGACCCATTCTTATGGTTAACACTGCTATTTGTGTATTCATTTGTAGCATTCTCCTTACATATTTGCAGTAGAATTTCTGTATCTTTGGTTTTGCCTGGAGGGTTGGTCTGGTATATTTTAATTCTCTAAAATTCATGTCAGCTGTCAGTGAAAATTTTTCAGTACCTCTTAACTGCAAGTTTTTTGATTGGTGTTTGGTTGGGACCCTCCACCTGAAAAGATCATTCTTTACTCTTCTCAGATTATTTTACCCCAGTCAAAAAAATGTTCTGTTGTAGGAAAATTTGAGAGCATAATAAATTCTGGGGTATGTAGGATAGCCTTCATCTAACCTGTATGATACCTTCTGTGTTCAAGAATAATCTTCTTTTGTTTGTGCTTGTGTGACTTAAGCCTAGAAAAAAAAAAATTGTTTTCCTGTGCTACATCAACCCAGAGATTTGACATACGTAAATCGCCACCTATAAGAAAATCTGTTCATGATTTCCCTGTAGAGAGAAATGAAGCAAGACAGTGCCCTTAATTATAGCTGCAATTTCTTTTTCACTCTATTAAATGCTCTAGCTGCGGTCTTCTGTTAATTATGTCCTTTCTTCCATCTCTCTAACTTTAATTTTAGACCTATTAAACTGTAGGTTAATTGAGTCGATTTTTGAATTCATTACCTCTAACTTGTGTACTGTCACACAAAGTATTTTCTTTTCTAACGCAAATTGGTTTGTTGGTGTGTTTTTTCTTGAGCTGGACCAAGAAACACTGATTAGCGGTAGGAGCATTCCTCAGATCTCTATTTGACTTACGCATTTGTTTGGATGTTTTTCTTGAGGGGGAGATCAGACTTCCAAGTCAGTTGGCTAGTGAAATTTTGCTTCTCAAATTCTCCAATAATAAATCTGGTAGAGAGCATGGCAAAGTTCACTTTGGACACAAGGAATCCCTATAAAATTGAAAAAACCTTTTTTTGTTCTTTCCTGGGGGTTTGTCTGTAGGTGTGCATTGTCTACCGCTGCGCGTTTGGCTGTTACAGCATTGCAGAAAGCTGTGCACACAGATTTCTCTTCTGGCAGCGCACAGACGTGCGCTCATTAAAATGGAAATCGAGGTCGTTTCTATGAGTGTTGCACTCTGAGCATGGCAGCGAATACGAAGGCGCGGGGGAGTGGGATTAGCTAGGGGACAGGTTGGAGGGAATGAGCAGCCAAACTGGAGGATGGGCCGCAGGAGAAAGCCGACCTGCTGGCGGGCGAGCACCCTTCTGCAAGTGCAGAAGCCTTGCAGCTGAAGGGGCTGGGGCAATCAGCTCCTGCTGCTCCTCCACTCTCTGCTAGAGCTTCTTTCCCCCTCAGGTCTGCTGGATCCGAGCCTTTTGCGAGACTGCAATTTAACCGTCCTGTTTGCAGTTACTGTAACAGCCTTTTGTTAGCCTTCCGCATTTAACTCGAGTCAAGGAGCGGACAGCCCAATGCAGATTGAGTCAATAGATCTGAAGGGGGTTGGTGACAAGCAGTTCCCAGTGGTCTGGGTGAAATAATCTCTCCAGTAGACACAGTGAGGAACCAGCAGATGTGTTGGTCTAGTGATTGGTATTTTTATTGTAATGGTCTAGCACCTTACCACCGTTCAGTAGCAGCTTCCAACTCTTTGGCTGTATCTGTATGTGAAAACTACATTCTCAGTATTCTAAATGTATCGGTGTTTGTTCAATAATGGAAAACTAATTGAAACATCTGGACTACTTACTAGGGTGGAAGAGCAATGCAACAGGAAAAAAATCTTTTTTTTTTCTTCTTGAATGGAGGAAAAAGGTAGGATAGGAGGATAAAACATCTCTTTTGAAAGAAGGAAGTGATAAGTCATCTTCTTTCCAAAAATAAATTAAAAAAAAAAATCACAAAATACCCAGTAGACAGGCCATGATCAGATAACCTTTAACGAGATACTGGTACATTTCTTCAGTGTTGGGAAGGCAGTTTGGGTTTTTGCATCTGTAGAACACAAAATGATAACTGAGTACATCCTTGCATAGTTTATTGTCTGTGTTAATCTGCAGTCTATAAAAATTGATAATGTATCTTTATGTTCTGTAATGTAACTGTAGTCTCCAGGGGGGAAGCAATTTTTCTGGATTTAAAACCTATTGAAAATGAAGATTACATTAAGGAAAGACTAATAAGAATTGAATATAGATACTTTGGATTTATGCCATTGTTCTAAGTGTAGAGGAACATTTAATAAACATTTGCTTTCTTTTCCTTTCTCTTCTAATTTTTGTTATCAGAAATCCTGCCAGAAACCTGTGGACAAATACATTGAGTATGATCCTGTTATCATCTTGATTAATGCTATTTTATGTAAAGCACAAGCATACAGGCACATTCTTTTCAATACAAAGATAAATGTAAGTTGCTACACCCCTACCCTGTGACTTTGTTTGTTGTTAAATGTATATTTAGGTTTGGTAAGTTGATTGTAGTAGCTGTAGAATTTTAGGAACTGTCCATCTGCCCTTCCACAGGTTCCATCTAGCTGAACCAGTTTTGTTCTCAAACAGGTTAAGGGTCTGATATTGTGAACAGAACACATGAAATCTCAAACTCCAGCTGTTACTGAGGAAGTTACTGTCTCCCCAGTGGTGGTACCACAATACCAGCAAATAACAGCGGTCATCCTGCATGGTAGAGAGTCCTAATTGGACTCATTGGAAGAGAAAAGTCTAATTTCAAGTTCATTTCCAACTTAAATTTCTGTTGGAAACAGGTTTTTTTGAAACGAGCTGTAGAGTATAACATACCACATTAACAGTACTTGCCAATTAAACCTACTGTACTCATTTCTCACGAGTTTCCTCCTGAGTAACTAACTGCGTCCTCAAAACTATAGCAAAAGATAGTGGCTTTCACGTGAAGTGTTGCGGATGCAGAGTTACGTAGTCAACTTTGTTGCTCTGGCCCAGCTGGAGTGTAGAGGTGTAGCTTTTCTGGCAGAAACACGTATTTTTACTTTAAAGTTTGATTTCCCAGGAGAGGGAAGCTAATCTAGAGCAAACTATGCAAGTATAAGTGTAGGCTGTATTCATGTTGATATCTCTTGGCCAGTCCAGTGTTAAGCAATGTGGATAGATACACTCACCTCGTCTTTCAAGCATAAATCTGACTAAGGGTTTTTAATGAATTCAGTGCTTCTGGAGACTGGTAATGATGTTTTCCATGAGGCTTCTGGGAGAACTGTTCCATCTGTGGAAATTTCATCTAGTCCAATAAATTGAGTTGACTTTTAAACTGGCTTAGCCTGTGCATGTGTGTGCAATTGGCATAACTAGTCTCCAGTAGGAAAAGTAGAATCCATACACAGAAATTGCATTGGTTTATTTAAATCTGTATAAAATCGGAATTCACCCCACATGCACACCGGCTTACAGACTGTTTAATGTGGAAACATGCTAACTACGGACCCTCACAACATCATTTTTGCAGTGACTTCAGAGGATACTTTTAAATTTTGCTTAGTTACATTGCTCCATTTGTTTTTTGGTTCTTCACCTTTATCTGACTAAAAGATGGTTTTGGTATAACTACACTACCATTTTTTTTTCTAATGGATATTGTCGCAGGGAAAAATAGAAACAAGGCTATTTAAAGCAGTTCACTGAAGGGAGTAGTTGTCCTGAAACTAAAATTTTTGATAATATATAGTTCTGCTAGCTGTGGCACAATTTTGTTTTAATATTCCTAACTGAAACACCCTTCCCAATTAAAAAAAAAAAAGTATAGAGCAGGCTTTACAAACTACAGCTCTATGCTTTCTTCTGAATGGGACTGTTCATGCAGTATCCTACCTTCTCTAATTAGCTTATCATGTTAATTTATGTTAAAAGGATGATGTGATAAACTAGTGGCTCAACAGAAGTAACTTACTTATATTTCTAAACAAAAGTAATAAACCTACAGAGCTTGTTCATGTGGAGATGTAAAAATGTATTTTTAAATACCAATTTAATACTCATACTTTAATTTATGCTGATTTAATAACTAATGCTTTTATTATGCTTTCATTTACCAGATTCATGGGAAGCTCTGTGTATTTTGTTTGCTCTGTGAGGCTTATCTCAGGTGGTTGCAACTACAGGATTCAAGCCAAAATACGGATCCTGATGACTTAATCAGATATGCCAAGGAATGGGATTTTTATAGAATGTTTGGTATAGCTTCTTTAGGTAAGATCGATGATTAGTTCATGTAACTATTTACTCTTTAAGCATTAAATAATTTCATGAGTCTTTCATCAAGCCTGTATTGCAACAATTAATATAGAATGGAAGTCATGTTCTACCCAGTATGGTATAAACGATTATACGTGTACTCTCTCATTTGCTGTCACTTAATGCAAGCGCATATTTCAATCCTGATTACAGTTCAGACTGATATGATAAGCATTAGATACCAACACACTGAAAAGTGGCAATATTCAGAAATCTTCATCTCAATCCATTTGCATAGTTTTGAAGACCAGTGTAGAGCTCAGCCTTATTCCATATTTCATGTTGACTCCAAGGTTTATTATTTATTAAGGTGATGCAATATTAAGGTTGATCCTTCCAGAAGTAAACAATAATCAGGAAAAGCTGTATCTGGTTTATGGGGGGGGTTTTTTACATGAATACACAAAGATAAAGAGCAGTGTCATCACTGGTAAAGAGTAGATACTTCTGTACTGCAAGACTAAATTTGAAGGCAGGGAAGGGATTTTGTTTTATTTGGTTAGTACTTTTATTCTCATTTTTTTTTCTGCTGATAGAGTTTAAATGAAGCCTGCAGACTAAGACTAGTATTTCCCTTAGACATCCAGTGTTTAACTTCAGTCATTTATTGTTTAGTGTTGCTCTATGTAGGCTTTCCTAACAGGTCAGTAAAAATGTTGGAACTAATTTTTCAGTAGTAAATCATCTATTACAGTTGTTGTGAGAGTTGCTTTGACATCTGCATTAATACCAGTGTTACGCAGGGACTCAGTGTCAAAAAAAGTCTAATAGATCAATGATACCTTCACCTTAGTGTTCTTTCTCATGCTGGATGGAAAGGGTTCATTGCTGGTGACCTTTTCAAAAAAGACAAGTATTGATTCTGTTATACAGACTAACAGGCAGTTGAAAAAAACCCCTCTCCTTTTGTTAAAAAGGAAAAGTAAAGGAAGTTTGTGTGCTAAAATTCCTGTGCTATACGGTGTCAGAAATTATGAGTATGAAAATCCTACAGACAGAATTCTGTGATAGAATTATTTTGAATTTCATGAATGAACACAGGAGATGGAGAACATGTTCATGTTTGCATGTCTCTTAAATAGCAGCGGTTCCGGGGCATTTGGGACACATCATTTCATTGAAATTCATTGAAAAAAGGTCTTGATTTTGTCACTACATTCTTTCTTTCCAATTCCTCTTATTTCCTCTTAGAACAAACTTCATTTTTGCTTGGCATTTTTATTACGTTATGGTGGATGAGACCTGAGATGCTGAAAACAAAGTCTGACTTCATTTTACTTCTCAAAGCACTGCTGTTGTCCAGCTATGGAAAGCTTTTGCTAATTCCAGCTGTTATTTGGGAACATGACTACACGCCTTTGTGCCTTGCATTTATAAAAGTGTTTGTCTTGATATCAAACTCTCAGGCAATTAGAGGTATGTTGTTGCTTTTATTACTACTGTATTATTTGTATAGAATATGTGAGAATGCAGCTGTTATAGAAGTCATTATTATTGCTGTTGTATTTTTTTAATCAGTATTAGATACGTGACTGAAATAGCTCTAGCTTAAAACTGTGTTTTTTAGACTTTAACAGAAAGTGAATGTAACAAAACACTTTATCAAAAAAAGAAAAAGCACCTCTTATCTCCCCATCATCTCTTTGTATCCGTCACTTAGAATTTGAGACAACTCATCGTGGATCATTGAAACAAAAAGTAGAATTCTTTGCATGTCTGGAAGATGAAAGTTTCGTGTTAATTTTATGCATGGCTTTGGAATGTGGACTTTTTAACAGATTTGTGTGATTTCTTATACATACAAATTAATATGAATTCTCACATGGTTTCTATGATCTTCTTAAACGGTGATAAATTTGTTCTGGTTTGTTTTGCAGTTACATTGAACTTGAACCGAATGCTTCCTTGGTTGGCCATCATCTTTGGATTAATTTTGGAAAATGGTGTGGTCTGCTTGTTCCAGAAAATGGGATGGGATGTTTGAAATGTCAGCCAAGATCTGAAGAAATACCAACATGATAATTTTCTAAGAATGATCTCTGCCACCAAGCTCCGAAGATGCTATTTTCATAGTGATAAAGAAGGTGATAGATAACAAAAACTTGCATTAGTGGTGAGTGTAGACAGTTTTAGCATGAGTTAAAATGAGAAACTTCAGAAGTTTGGCTTTTTAATGTGGTGAGCCATAAAACCTCTGCGTTAGCTTGTTTATTTTCCCATTAAAAATATGTTTGTGTCACTATCATAGTAGCTTTATAAATCTGGCTGCATAGCTATGGCTGTAACAAAAGAGGTACACTAAAAAAACTCAGCACTGCTACCAATCACTGCATTTTGGCAGAAAGAGGAGGATAAATTGTTCCCTTAAGAGGAAAGAAGAGAGTCAGTGGAAAAATGTAAAACCCGGAATTGGTATTTCTGCAAAAACAGATTTTCAATGAGAGAAGTAAAGATGTGCAAACAAATTATTAGAGAAAAGGCAAGTATTGCAGAGCAAAACTACAGTGGGAAAACTGAGTTGCATTCTCTGGAATGTTTACGTAACAATCTAAAACAGTAAACCAGCTAGTTCTAGAGTAACCTCTAGGAACTATAGTTTTATCTGGCTTGAAATTTTATGCAATCTCATAAACACTGCTGCTTTGTTCTGAAAGCTGAAAAGAGAGTGAAAGGACTCTGATCCCCAGCATACACGTTTTTTTGGGATACCACTTCTTCTGCATTTGGTATTAAGCCACATCCCCCGCACCCAGCGCTCATCTGGCAGCAGGTTTAGTGGAAGCAAAAAGTGAAGTACGAGGCTGCTCAGCAATAGACTAGTGCTTGTTAAAACAACAACAGCAAAATGTTAGGCCTAAATTAGTGAAGCAACGTTTATAGAAGTTCTGCACCTTTTTCCCCAGCAGGCAAAGAGAGGGCCCACAAAGGAACTGGCAGAATTAATTTCCACAGGAGAGTAATGAGGACACGAACCTACTTCTTTTGTGCAGACCAGTTTCCATGATGTTCTATGCAATATTTAATTCTCCTGCTTCAGTTCTGGAAGGCTGTACTATCTACAGGTACTACTTCCATTCTTCATCTTCCTCAGATGCAGGCTCCTATCTGTGTTTTGCAAAATGCATTGAATAACGTTTTGCAACATCTTCAATTCCAAACAGTTTTAGAGTAAGCTTAGATTATGACTACAGAAAACATCAGACATGTTTGTCTAACGCAGCCGCCTATGCCACAGTAAGTTTTTTCGGTCAGAAAACCAAATGGTTGCTCATTCTGTTTTAACAGGTCAGAGGCTGGCACCGCTCGTGCCATTTGTGTTACATTTGACATCTTCCTGAGCATGTGATGGTATAGGTAGAGAAGGCAAAAAAAACCCCAAATTGCGACCTCTTTTAAGTACATGAGACAGTTTAACGCTACAACTGCCCCAGCAAGGACGTAGTTGTGAAGGTGTATGAGGGATCCACCTTGCTACTGGTGGGAATCAGCGGCCAGACAATTGAGTGTAGGTGTGCAGTTGCTTGCTGGCTGAGCAGCACCTTTGGCAACACAGTACCTTGAACATGCTTTACTTTACAGAATTAGATCTGGAGAGATAGTCCACCCCCAAAAGCTTTTTTTAAAACCAGCATGTTGCCAAAGGTGTTTTGAATAGTGCTCATCTTCCTCCCACAACGCCAGCACACAGTGTTGCAACAGAGGCTGCAGCTTGAGAGGGTGCAAAGGGGAAAGAGCAGTAGATCTTTTAGGAAAGCTTCAGGGATGCTGGTCTGGCCTCCTTTCATTTTCCTCCTTCACCTTCTGCCTCGAGTTTAAGAGACAATGAAGCCATACTGCAGCAGAGAGCATGACAGAAGAGCATGTACTAGGAAAATGCTGGTGCCTGCTGAGCCAAACCCTGTTTATCATTGTAGCTGTCATCTGGCTTTTACCCAGCTCTCTGTTCATCTTAGCATGACCTTAGCATTGCAGCTGATAAAAGTTTGTCACCACTGTGTATGTCCCTCTTCAGGAAATGTACATTCTTTCTACCATCAGTTTTGTTTCTCTAATGATGTGACAACAGTGCTTTGGTTTGTTCCTCTTAGGTTACATTTTTTTTTTTTTTTTAAAAATTAATCTTCTGTGTCATGGTTACACACAAGATTTTTTTTTCAGAAATTTCTCCCTTGTCTCTCTGGCACTCGTTTTAGTCTAAAGGCTGAGTGCAGCACATTTAAGCATGAATAATGCAAGGAGAAGATTTTGCATTACATGTAATGTAAATATTACCTAGTCAGCAGCAAAATTGTAAATAGAATGTATATAAATTTTGTTTGGGAACAGTTTTCTTAAAGTTTATTTTGAATAAAAAAAAATTTATTTCAGGACATTTTCTGAGTTTTATTCAAAAGACCTAAAATGGATGTGAACACATTCCAAAAGAAGAAATGCTTATCTGTTGTGTCACATATGCCAATGACATCAGTTATGCACTCTGTAATGCTATTGGGAGCCACCACTGTGCTTATGCAACTTTGAGGATGGAGAACATTAAGAGCTACAGAGCTGTGGAACGAATGCAGGCGGTGTACAGGTTTTCAGTCTTCAGAGGCATCATTATTGCCTGGTAATGTAGGACATTCTGCCTTGTGTGGTTTTATGGCTACCCTTTTACCAGAACTAACATGACAAATACACTAATATTTCATAAATCCAGGGGGAACTTGAGGATGCCCTCTGTGTGTATGGGCAGGTACCTGTGCATTTTTGATGCCTTTGGAAAAGGATTCCATATGGTGCTTGAGAGAACCTAGCGTATTTTAAGGTCCTGCCTGTTTAAAACAGTCATCTCTCTCGCTTTTATTCCTTTTTGTCTTTTGAGCTGCTCTTCTTTCATAAATTCTTTGTAATGAAATAGTCATCTGTGCTGAAAGTTGTACTACAAGTAGCCTGCCCTTTTTGTATATCTTCAGTTGCTTCCTTAACTTATGGGAAAGGACTTACTTGGGTTAAAAATATAACAGCCTGCACATGAGCCCATGTAAACTCTCTGAGTTTTGCTTGCAGTCAAATGGGGTTTTGTGGCCTGTGGGAAATTTGTGGGCCTATGGAGCAAATTCCAGAATTCTGCTGGATGAAATGCACAGAAGAACCAGTGATATTGTTCAGACTTGCACTGAGCAACGGTTTAGTGATTGCACAATGGGAGCTGGGAACTTTAACTGGGCCCATAGGTCAGGTAACAAGTATTTAGGAATTACTCTATACAAAATTGGAGAATTGGAGTGTAAGCTAGGAAGAGCTAAAAGAAATACGTCTCAGGCAGGCTTCTACAAAATTAAAAGTTGAGAAGACTAAAAACTAAGGAGATAGAATTTCAAGAAAAACTAATATGTAAGAAAAGATGCAGTGTAGATGAGTATGAGTGTATGCTAAAGCAAATACATGAACATCCTACTCCTAAATTTTTGAAGGATGAAGGAAGAATATTTGTTGTAAACATTTTTGTAGTAGTCTAAGTGATAACATGAAATGGCAAAGGATGGCTTCCAAACAATAGTGTCTATGGGTTTCCCTAGAAAAGTTACCAATAACCTCATTACTTCAGTGGTTTGCACTCCATCCTTGAAAATATACTTTTATGAGCAGAATTACCAATTATTACCAGAGAGAATTAATCACTGTGAGTAGGGAGAGCTGTGCAACAGCAGACTTTCTCCCTTCATTCAGCAGTGTGTGTTGCTTTATGTTTTGCTGGTGGAGGCAAGGGCTACTACCTGCATGACCTCGTGCATGTACAGGCAAGCAAGTCCCTTCTTCCATGACAAGTCGTATCTCAGGCATATAAACTGCCATTTCTTAGCCCAGTCTTCACCAAACTGAAAGTAAAATAGGACATCTGCACTGGAAAACTATTAGCAGCTGATTTCTCATAAAACAAGAAAGCCATTGTTTTTCAGGGGCTTGCATGCTTTTGCAATCCATCTGCTCTCCCCCAACCGGGCAGTGTTAAGCACCACAGTGCCACCTGGAGTTGAAAAGTAAAGTGCTATTGTTTCCAAAACTGGATGGAACGTAAAAGCAATATAAGTACATATTCTTTGCTTAAGTTGTGTTTTGTAAAATCACAAATGCAAGCTTTTAAAATTAACATTCATTTTCAGATAGGAGACATGTTAGAGTGAAGTTAGTCAAAACAGGTCACAAAATACTTGTTTTGCTGACTTGGTATCAAGGTCAGTTCAATATATGCACCATGAAAGCTATAAAATGCAAATTATTTTAGCATGGCATCTCTTTGTTTAAGACATAAATAGTCCTGCAAGCTGGAATTAATCTGAGTAGCCTTACTGAACTCAAGAGAAAATCCATGTGGCAAAAGACATAGTGAATGCATTCCTCTGCTGCTAAAAATCAATAGGAATTTTGTTGCTGAATTAATTTGAAACCCAGGTTGCTGCCATTAGAATTTGCATATGCAAGAGTCCTGTTTTCTCTCCTACCTCTTATAATGCTGTTCTGACCTTCTTAGTCTTTCCAATGATGCTTACTATATTACTCAGGTAGCTAGAAAGAAGATCGGAACATGAGGAGCTTTGTAAAATCTTTTTCCTAAACATGATCTGCTGTCCTAAATTTGTAAAGCTCTTTTGAACCCTGTATAAATAAATGGGAGGTCTGCAAAGCAGCTAGGAAATACTGCCAGTGATGTTTTAATTGCTATTCATGAGTAATAGATATTATTTGGTTTGGGGTTTTTTCCTTGGGTAAAGATGAGGTTTAAATTCCTTTACACAGTAGCATAAAAGTGTAAACTCACACAGTTTGTACGTGTGCTGGCTGCTGCAGAAATAAATCCCGATGACCCCTATAATTTTTTATAATCCTCTAACTGTAATTGAGTACATTTTAAGACAAAAGAACTGTTGTCTGTAAGCTGCACAGAAATGCCTGCCATAGCTGTCTGAGCAGGGACCTGAGCTGAGACCTGAATCCTAATCCTGCTATAAGACCGACTACGGCTGCGACCTTGAGCAAGTCATATATGTGGCTCCATAAAGTGATTGTACCTCCACCATCACAGGATTTGGGGGAGGATTAATTTGTTCATGTCTGCTTATAAAGATGAAAAGCATTAAGTCCTCTCAGCTGCAGGTTGCTGGGAGTCAGTCAACACCATGAATGTCAGATATTGAAACAGACATGCCAGGAGCCAGAGAATATGAATATTGAAGGTGACATGGTTAAAGGAGTCTTCTTTGTTACATTAAGGGAAGCTTTAATTCTGACCCTTGCTGGCATATAGTCCTATAACACACATATCTGAAGACTTTTAGGGGTATACACAGCAAATCATTCATCTCTTATTGTGAATTATAAGTTATTGCAGCTGCTGTGTGCCAAAATAAATCTGAAATTAGTTAAAAAACATAGAGGGGAGGGAGCAGGTGCATTAACTGAAGTTACCTTCAGCTATCTGAAAGGAAAATTAAGGGGTCTTATTTGACAGTTGGAAGCTTTCAGGTAGATAGCCCAGGTAGGTCTTCCATATTTTTTTTATGTATATATTATAAACCATTGGTATCTTTTCAGTAAATGAATCCAGAAACATTGTACAAATGTAAACCAGAAAACAAAATCTCAATAACCCAGAAGTGCTTTGCCTCGCCTCACATTCTCTTCTCAGAACTGCTAATTCACTCTGTAGGCACCTGTGGGTGTTACATTTACAGTGGTTCCCTGCCACACATGCTGTAGCCCATCCAATGCTGTCGTACATGCATTAGTCCTAAACTTTGATCCCTTCTTTGGTCTCTCCCTTCACTTCCAGGATAAAGCTTTGGTTCTAACCTTCAAAGCCACTGATGTATCATGTTTTGGCTACAGCAGAGATAGTATCTCTCTCTCTCGGTAGGACTGCAGTGTTCTTTTGATCACCAGAAATCAAAAGCCAGCAAAAGTGCAGTAATAGCTAGGAAGAAAACATTCTCCACTGAGAGCATCCACTGCGTAATGAAGTGCCACATACCAGCACCAGCAAAAATGGCTTGGATTTTGCAGGATAGGGAGCAAAAGTGAATGTATTGCTTAGAGCATGCTCCTTATCAATTTTTTCAACAACAGGAATATCTTCCTGTGAAGATGTTCTTCCCATTTCGTAGTGTGGAAATGAGAGGTGGAGTTGCACAGCAAGGAAAACACAGTCCATCTCCTACTCATTCCATCCTGGGAAAGAGCAAAATGAAAATAAGTGCTGATTTGTAAAGCATTTTTTTCAGCAAGGTTGTACAAATTATTCAAAACCTTTTCTTTGGAAAAGCAAATTAACTTTGCTGTGGGTGAACACAATGGTAGGTATACATTTCTTTACAGAACCATGTGACAAAACTTAGTTTCTATTAAAATTTACATATTTTAAAACACATATTTTAAAACTTTATTTTACGATTCTTCTATTTTAAAAGTGGATTTTTTCCCAAAAAGCATTCCTACTCAACTGAATTGTGCAATTTATCTAAACGATGTGTGTGTGTGTAGGTGGAGGGAGATGGAAGGTTAATCCTGTTCTTACAGCCTGTGCATTTTCTGCCTTATCTATGTATGAAATTGTGCAGCTTCTGACCATATAAAGGTCCTACAGTGAAAGAAAAGGCCACTTGGGAGAAAGGCACTGTATCCTCATAATAGTTTGACTATTGTGCAACAAGACAGATTGTATCAGTTTAAAAAAAGAAAAAAGTCATGTCCCTGCTCCAGCATCAGAAACATGTACAGATCGTGTCTCCTTCCCCTCACTGTTACTCACCTGCTTTCATTTAAAAAAAATGATGCTAATCTAATTCAGCTGCAGGAGCGCTTTGATAGAAAGTTCAGAGAGGGGTTTTTAATCCTCTACAATGCATCCTGACAGAGGACAGCGAAACAGGAAGCCCTTGCGTACGGATCCTTCCTCGCTATAATGGCAGGGTGGAAGATGCCATCTGTAATTTCATGCCATTATACGAAAAAGTGCTGGCTCCCCTAAACTCCTCACAGCAGCTGCTCCTGAAGGCTCAGCTCTTTGTCCTGAGCTGGCTCCTGCCTCTGCCACTGCCGATGGGAACGGTTTTGTTTTCACGGAATCAGGATGGGGCCAGAAGTGAACTCGGAGGTCATCTGGTCCTTCCTCCAGCCATGAGGCTGGACGGGTGCTCTTGGCAGGCGTTCTCCCTGGCAGCCAGGGATGCTGGCTCTGGGAGACCAAAGCTAAGCCACCTTTCCTCAATTAGGGGGCCCATCAGCTTTTACTGCCTGCAGGGGCAGTTTGATGCCCAGTTGTTTTTCAGGTTTTCAGCTATCACCATTTAATCAAGTGATACGATTCTGTGAAAATATATTCTACTTGAGGAATCCGTTGTGAAAATGGTGGCTTGATCTTTTAGTAGGTTTGTCTCCTCTATTTTTATTCTCCAGGTTGCGTGCTTCAAATTGTCTGCTACCCCCTGCAACAGCCTTGCTAAGCCAGGAACATGAAAATCCATAAATCAGATTCCTTGGCTGCAGGACTGCAAAGCATTTAGGACTTTTAAATAAATAAGGCAGCCTGTACCTCTTCAAATCTACTACAGGCTTCTTGTAAGGACTTACACGTTGGGTTACACACAGTTAAGTTGAAACAAAAATACGATTACTGCCTACAAACTAAAGCATTTAATTCAGAATGGAATGAGAGAAGGGCATTGTGAATTGAGATCTCTGTTCCTCGAGAATAAACACATCTGTACAAATTCCCTTCTAATTTGCAAAAGAAATTGTAGTGTAAATTTCCATAATCTGCACACTTTTAATCAGGCACTCTTACAAATTAATGTCCACGGTAATAGTGAGATCTGTTTGGCTTCTCTAATACTGATTGAGGTATTCTGTCCATACACACCTGCATTTGAAGACATAGAAGAGAGTTTTATTCTCTATGAGAAGTGGCATTGAAAGCCTAGAACAGTCTTACATTTGCAACAGGAATAGAAAGGACTTTTTGAATGACTGGTTAGTGAGAAGTGGCGCAGGGGAAAGAAGTCCTATTGTGTAACCACATAAAGCACTGGAGACAAGACAAATCTATTTACATATGAAAACTCAGACTTCAAGCAAATCTTACGGAAAAGGACATGAGGCAGGAAGGATAAAAGAAATGCATAAAACAAAATTCCTTCTTCCCCACAGAGATTACCACAGATTTCTACCTCTCTCATTTATCATTAAATTTTAGTCCTTTACGCAAGCATAGTGACAGTCACCAAAATACACTAGAGCTTTGTTCATAAATGTCTTCCCTTTTCTAGAAATGCAGAGAGAGGTATAAGTTATATAGTGAATAGGTGCTATACATTCAATTCTCTCTATGGGTTATACTGTATGATGCAATGTATTTAAAGAAATGCTTCTCCAATTTGAGCAACATGCCTAAGTATCAGTCAGAAAGGGGAAGGGTAATTCGAAGATACAAGCCAAGATTCTGTATGATTTGTACAATATTAAACAGAAGAAAAAAGGACTATCAAGACTCTTAGAAAGAATATAGACATGCTGTGCTTAGACAGGATGAAAACCAAAACAGGACTTTGATATTCTAGTCCTATGAGAAATTAATTTTCACCCTGATTTAATGTAGTGTTTTTTCTTCCAGCTGATTCTGCTAAAATGGCCTTCCCCATACCAAAAAACTGTATTTCAGTAGTTTACCTTTTGTGTAATGTAGCATATAAAAAAGAAATTGATTCCATGATATAAACAGCCTATGGTGTTATTTAATAGTAATGGAACAAGTTAGAAATGTAGTCCTGTTTAAGCTTGTACTTTACCTGTTCAGCACTTTGCATCACTGCTCATTATATTCGCCTCCGCATGCCCTGCTTGAACTTCCCAGTATCTTAAGCAACCCTAACGAAATTGTAGGCTGCAAGGGCTTTCAATACAAATAATCAGTGCTACAGGTTTTTGTTAAATTCCAGATTCAGTTAAACCAAAGAGACTGTAAATGGTTGAGTTGAGAGGAAAAGTAAGGAAATAAGCTGTCCCTGTTGTCCAGGTGCTTTTATAACTGAAGTAACAACCTTACTATGTTGCCTTTTTGGAAATTATTTTAAAAGGTTCTGCTGTTTGATGAGTCAGAAGAGTTTAAGCAAGAGCTGGTAGGGCTCAGACAGGCAACTTGATTGTTTGTGACAGTGCCTGGTATCCTGAGCCAAAACGAGCTTTAAAACTCTTACTCATGTGTCTAACAAGGTAATCACGGGGACATTTCTGACCCAGGGAAGAAATGCTTGTGATTTCTGAAAGAGCGTAGGTAGCACTGCGAGGAGGACTGAACTGCTTCTGCTAACATGAATTTAAGGCAGTGGCTTAACACCGGATTGAACTCTCTGTGCCCTAACAATTCCAAACAGTCTGCTTCAGTCACATTTATTTAAGTTCTAATAATCTATGATTTGCATGGGATTTCTCCTCTCATTTTAAATTAAGGAATTCTCAAAGATTACATTCTCTTAAGGACATTATCTTAACAATGTCTTAGCATGAACGTGCTTAAAACCATGGCAAATACTCAGTGAAGAGTTGAAATAGTCACAAGCCTGTGTATTTCAGTAGCAAATGGGTTTGTCCCTTCAAACTGCATACCAGCCTTATCTGAAAAATGTAAATTCTACTGCTAAAAACACATTCCTCTGAAATCAGATGTGGGCTTCATTACTCAGGGCTGGTTGTTTCCACATTCATCTAATGAATTTTCCTGAATAGAAAGGGTGAAAGGGAGCCAAAAAAGTAAGGGAAACAGACTTCTGCAGTGAATATTCATCCCCTCCAAAGTTCCTCTGTCATTTGAAAACAAATGGCCAAACTCACTGCTGGTCATCTGAAAGGAGAACTCCTTGCTAATCCTACTGCTTCCTTACAAGGCGTAACTGCCACGCAAGCCGCAGGCGCCAGTCCAGCACATGCTGAGCCTCACCTAGGGTTTAATCCATCGCATCTGCCCTGGAGCATACGTGGGTTCTGAGGGGCCACCTCTGCTCTTCCAGACAGCCTCGGCTGGGGAAAGTTAGTCACCACGGGCAGACCCCTACGCTCAGATGCCCCAGGTCCTTTAAACCATGGCAGAAACCAGTCCCTGCAGCAGACCTCGGATGTTTTCAAAGCTAATTGCACAGTTTAGGTCACCAGGATCATAGAACAGCCAGTTAGGAGGCTTTAGCAGTTAGGCTAGGGAGCTTTGAAATTCTCAGATGTTAAAATCAATGTAAGATGACTGCAAAGAAGACAGAGCTTTTAACTAGTTTGCTAAGAAAAAAAATGAGTTATTTCCTTAGGTCATACAGCATTGTCTAGACTTAAATTTAGTAGCTTCAAATAAACCAAAGATAACAATGGATGGAAAAACGTACATCTGAGGAGTTGTTTTGTGAGAAAATGCATGTAGTATATGGAAAATGCATGTAGCATATGAAAAGTAATATGAACCTCAAATTACTGTGGTAATACAACCTCTACAGGCAGGCATCCTGAAAACAGGAGTAAACACTTCCGAAGTGGCTGAAGAACACAAAGCTGCACAGTGGAGAAGAAAAGACCAGTCGATAGGGTTCCTTTTGGCATGTACCCCATTAATCCTCCCATTTCACATTCCTCCCTAGCAGTCAGCTGAAGGACAGAGTGGGGGTATTAGTTCCCCTTGCCCTCGGAGCAACCTCATTCCTCAAGCAAAATGAATGGCTTTAGCTAGGCAGCAAGGCAAATAAAACACGTTCTTTCCAGTTAAGCAAAACTGTGTACCTGCAACATATGACTGTAACATTAAAAATACATGACACGTATATACCCAGACTCTAAAATAGGTTGAAAAAGGACATGAAAAATCCCCCAAGCTTTGAACAGCAGAACTGATGAAACACAGGGTCTTCCAACAACTTGTATCTCAGGACCTCAGCATCTCCATCCAAACTGCGTGAAGCTCCATCCTCCAAAAACTCTGACATCTCTGGCCACAACACTCGCCCCTTCCAACATCCCACTGAGTCCCAAAGGCAACACCTGGGGTCTTCCCTGGGCCCCTTGCTGTATCCCCAGCTTTCATCCTCACTGGCTAAAAGACGTGCTGAAGACTCGCCTCCTTCCCACGCCACCCACTGGCACCCAGCACCATGGCAGATGCAGCACGTGCCCCGGGGGCTGCAGAGTTGCCAGCAGCCGGGTGACCACCCAGCTTCTAGCTTTCTGGCTGCTGGGTGGCCAAACAGAAATCGAAAGACGAGTTTTACCCGTGATCCCGTCCGTGGAAGCAGCAGTCAATCTCTCTCCTCCAGCTGCTAATTTTTACAAGGTTTGTAAAAACGGAGCAACTTTCCAACTTCTATCCCATCAGATGTGGTTCATAGCAAACAGACTCACAGAAAATGCATGGACAGAGTCATTGCATAAGCTTTGTTTCCTTAGGAACTGGACTAAATATGAAGCAAAAACTTAGGTTTGTAAATAGGTACTAAGCGGATCGACTTTTTTGTAAAGATTCTGGGGGCTTTGCTACTCTCTTCATTGCATTTAAAATTTTGCAAACTATTTACAAAAAATGTAAACATAATTTTTGAAAAAATCAACTTATTTTAGAAGGTCATGCAAAATTATTTGGTTACCTATGATTAGGAACTAAATTAATTACAAATATTATAATTATTTTTGCATAATCCTTCTCCTAGTCTTCCAATTTCACCTGACTACACCACTAAATTGTGTAGTCAAAAACTCAACTTCAGTGAGCATCCCGAGTCCAAACCACCCATGAACAGAGTGCAACTTTGCCCCACATTTATTAGAAAATTTTTTCTTTGAAACAACACTGATCTTTTTTACATGTTATTCAAATGATCACCTACTGCATTTCAGTATAGATACCTTGCAGCTCTTCCATAGTCTTAGAAATAAAAGAGCAGTTCTGATTTCAGGGAAAAGATCCTTGCTTCAAAGTCCATCCCCAGAAAAATCAATAGGGCTGACAGCAAATTCACGAGGAGACAAAGCTGAACATAAATGCTCATCTGTTACAGCTGCCAGGGCATCGGCCACCCATTTTCTATGACACCCACTTCCTCCGAAGTTGAGCACTTCTTCCTGACTCTTAGTCTAAGAACATTTCCAAGGGACTAGTCTGTAACGGAATTATAACTGTATGACTCTGCAGTTGTCATAGCAATAAAATGAGGGTGGTATGTTGTTTAAAAAAAAAAATCCAATATGGCTAGCACAGACCCAATAATTCCTTATTTCTAACCACTTAACCTCAGTTGTAGGCCCTTTGGATACAGGCCAGTGAAGAGTCACCCATGGTAGATTGCCTTCTGAAACGCTGTATTCAGAGTTTTCCATCTCTGAGCAGCAGGAGCCTGACTGTCCCTGCTTCCTTGAAAACCCCCGTTTTCCTGTGCCTGCTCAGTACCAGCCAAGCTGGCTGTGCTGTGTGGGACTGAGATTTGTGCGGTATTCACTGGGTAGGGAAGTTTTCAAGAGTTTCTTTGTTACATCCTTTGAAGGTATCCTTAAAAGGCTACATCTGATTTAAATTGGGGTTACAGAGTAAAAATGGGAAAGGGTATGTGGTTTGGACTAAGGGTAGCAAGCTTTTGTAGTAACACAGCTTGTTCTGTTACGCACATAACCAAACTCTGACTTGAAGCTGCATGTAATAATTACTCAGTATTTAAGCCACACTTTCCCACTGAGCACTTTTCTTGCAAAGCAATTTCCCTACTTCATGCTGTTAGAACGTGGTGAAGAAATACAGCTCACAACTGAAACACCAGGCACCTCTGGAACAACTGCTTATTGACTTAATAACAAATTTACTGTTTTTAAAACCTTTGTGTAGCTAGCCGGCCTTCACAGCATTTGAATTTGCCTTTGGAATAGAGACTGTAACTTCTCTCCCATTCAAGGTGGTGTTATTAAAAGGGACAAGGTGCTGAAAACTTAGCAAGTCCTAATAATCCATCCTTTTTCCAGTGCAGATTATGTTGTGGACTGATGCCTCGAGACTTTTCTGCTCCTCTTGGTACAGCAAATACCAGCCCAATATTCCATGTTCCCCAATTAAAATTAGAAATAGAAATCATTTTGCTTTTTAAGTTTCATTTATAAGAGAAAGTACTGTGAATTTTGCTCAAGTCCATTCTCACCAGTGGGACTATTCATGAATGGCACCGTGCAAGGATTTGTAAAACAGAATCTTTAATTCTAGTAGAGACAGGATTTTCTTTGTTAAATTAATAAGTAAAATCCAATTAAGACAGAGAAGTGGGAAATTCCCATTCCAAATATAGGTAGGTAGAACCTTTTCCACTGTAATTTAAAAATTGCTTGCTTCGATCCAGGAGTGATGACTAGTCCTAGGTTTTTTAGGGTGGTGTTGGGAAGGGAGGAGGTTTTGGATTCACTGAGATGGCAAATTAAAATACACACAACATTAAAAATTTATGCTAAACATCATGCTTTTTATTTTGGGGGAAAGAGCAAGAAAATAGCAGAACTTTAACAGATTAGAAAAAGCCTCATCTAGATAGCAAAAGTACAGCAAATTATATTCAAAGCTGATACATTCTTAAGTCAAAGCATGAAGTTGCGTGTACGTATGCATGTATATATACTCATACATATATACACACATACACAACTTTTTAAATATAGACGTAGCCATTTGGATCATCTGTGTTTGCCTTATCATTCATTTTAGTTTGGGGTGAGTGAAGTAATTAGACCAGAATTAACATTAAAAAAAATCCAACCATTGCCACAGACTAGATTAAGAACTTACACACATACACAATTACAGCACAGTCTTTGCTCCTGTGGCCTTTAAATTCCACTAAAATAAGCCAATTTTAGAGGGAATGCACAAAAAACTCCACCCTGGAAGTCTCTTGGCTTTTATCACTGCAACATCCTAGCCTTCGCTAAACACTAAGAGAGGAACTACCCCCGAATGTGATCTCCAATTCTTTCTGTAAACTGTATGCATGCCAGACATGAACCATGCAAAAACCCTTTGAGATTTAAGCCCTTAATTATTAGCTTGTGTCAAGATACAGGCACTGTGCTTTGCAGCAATCTTTAGAATTAAAAGTCAAGAAATGAAAATCGCGTTGGGAGCTGATTTCACTTAAAATAGAGAAGGGTGAAGACTCAGACAGTTGGCAACTTTCATTTTCCAAGCTGATTAAGCATTACGTGTACACACTATGAAATATTAAAAACTTAACCGAGTGCTTTTGTAAGTTCTGAAAACAAAAATAAGTTACACTTCAAAGAACAAGTTAGTATAAAAAGTTTTAACATATGCAAAGTATGTGCTCAAAATACTTATTTTGCATTTTTAAAAAGAGCTGTAGTCTACCTTACAGAAACAAAGGTCACTCAGTATAAAATATTGCAATTTGTCCCATTTTGTCATATGAGAGCTTTCCTTATTCTTCATATGATCGAGAACACTTGCACAAGAGTTCATGTTATTCCAAGCCACATAGTGGCAGACAGACTATGTTTGAATCTGTGCTTTTACTATGCAGTACAGTAAAAGCTAAGCAAACCATTTCGGAACAGAGTTTAGCAGGTCAAAGAGCTATGTTGATGCGAGAAATCCAGACCATAGTATAAAAGTTAATGCCAAGTGGCAGTACCAAGAAAGTGAATTAGATCAACAGGAAAAAAACCTGCTGATAAGATTCACTATCACATGTACAGCTTGTAAGCTAAGAATAAGGAAAAGTCAAAATTAGCTTCAGGAGAAAAAAAAAAAAAAATGAAACTGTGTAAACAATCCACCCAGTATAAGACTGGATGCAGCTGATAAGAGCAGAACTAGCTTAGTAGAGCTGAGGATGTGCGTGCATCCAGATGCCTGTTCAAAATGCATTTATCAATACCGTTGACCCAAAAAAAAAAAAAAAAAAAAAAAAAACAACAGCTATTTACACCACAGCAGAGGCTTCCCTTCCCCCTATGAAGTTATTACAACTCAGGAAGTCGCTGCTGTCTTCTACGATTAAAATTCCAGTTATAAGCTACCAACGTTTGTAAGTTGAAAACACCCACCTTGCAAATTAAATTGAAAACTCTTGTCAAGCATGTTTGAGGACTCTTCAAAAGTTAGAGTACAGCACTTTCCTCAAGTGGTATTTGCATGAGTAACTTGTACTGACAGCCTGTTAAAATAAGTGAATTTAACACAACTCGGGGTAGCTGGGTGTTCCTCCTCAGGAAGGGAGATCCGTACAGATTCCAGTCGTTCTTGCTGAGGTGTGTTACAGGGAGAGGACAAAAGAACCTCGGTCAGCCTGGAGGCGAGTCTTGCTGCTTCTAGAAGTATTCCTCCTCTTCATCAAAAAAACCATTTTCCAGAGCATACGTGCAGTCTGCATTAGAGTCAGCTTGGCAGGCACCTTTGTATTCTTGAATCGATTCGTACAGGGAGTAGAGCTGACACAGCAATGACATATCTAGCTGCCGAAGGCCAACCTGAGGGGGGAAGAATTCAAACAAACAAACAAACAGTATTACAATTGTGATTTTGCTGGCAGTATAATGCTATGTAACTTCTGTTGCTAAACAAGAGGATCAACCTTCTTTCTGCCTTGAACAGTTATGGAATATGGAAGTATAATTCATTTTCTAAGGTGACAGACTCCCTATGGGATAAACTGGAAAAAAGGACAAGGAATGTGATGTGATACAGCAGAACGTGAGCAAAGTGTTCTTCAAGATTTTGTTGTATTACAATGCCCTGCTTAACTTCCATTAAGCAGTTCAATCCTATCTGAAGCATTACAGATAAATTCATAAACTCTATATTCCTCATTATGCAAGAGACACTTCCAGCAACACTGTGTGCCTTTCACACATCTTTCTGACGCAGTATCATAGGCTCTGTCCTTGTTTAAAACAGCCTGGATTAAAAGTTGCAAATGGAGCTCTGGCTGGTTGTCCACTTCCTGGCTAAGCACCTTCTCCTGTAATTTTATTTTCTGTATCGACATATATAGGCATCTGACAAGGCCAGGTATGTCTAGCACAATGCAGTGTGCTACCTGAAGGCAGCAAAACTAAAGCAGAAGTGAGATAAGGATGTACATTGTAGCCTGCAAATCTTCAGAGCATTTTCACATGCTACTCAAGCATAGGCTTGATGTATAATTAAGCGCCTAATACTTTGGTCCCCAAACTTCTAAAATATTAGTTCCAGAGCTAATTAAAGATTTGGCGCAACTTTAAAAAAAGGTTACCCTGTAACCTGCATCTTTGTATCAGGTACAAAACCAGTAGGTTGCACCACAAAGCAAAATAAAGCTAGTCATTTAACTCAAAGCAGTTTCCCTCTCTGGCAACAAACCAGAAAGTTCATTTGATATTGTCACCTATCCAAGTCAGAGCAAATTAAATCTAGCTTGTGTCTTGCAGCAAATTGAAACCACTACCCAATTTAACATTTTCAAGCAGCAGCCATTTCTGCCTAAATTTTCAAAGAAGTGTTAAGCTGACAGGCTGCTCCTAGTGAGCCTCAGTTTCATCAAATAAAAGTTCTTGCTACAACTCATGTTCAGGGGAGAAAAAAAAAAAAAAAGCAGCTTTTACTTCAGCCTGAATGCCAGGCTATATTGTACCCAGAATGAGAACTCTTACCTCAAAAATCTCTCCTTACACATCTCAATTCTAAGGACAGATACACTCAGCACATGAGAAAACCAGAAGAGGCTGGCGTGACGATCTTCCTTTGGCATTGCTGAACTACCCTACCAGACCCTTTTTCTAAAGATGGAAGGAGGAGAAAAGAAAGTATCACCCACCACAACACCGTTCCAACCCAGAAAAACAGGATACAGCGTCTTTCAGGACAACACAAATTACTTGGTGAGGTCATGAAGCCAAGACATGATGTCCAGTAGAGACTGAAGGTCTCTTTAGGACAAGGCATGGAACAAGACCTGGAATGCCGCGCTAGCTGCCAGGAGGTTACAGACAAGCCTTTCCACCACCCCCAATCTGTGCTGCTTTTCTTGCCCATCTCCATTTTCCTTTGTAACGAACACGACAACTTTCTCTCCCCTCGTTGCTTAAGCATGCACTCTGCAGGAAGCACGTGCTACTCTTCCTTGCTCTCTATTACGTAAGATGAAACCAGCACTTGTGCAAATCTCCTTCTGCAAAAATTTGTAAACCAGAAACAAACCAACCACACAAGACTGCGGGAGGGAAAACAAAAGGGAAGCATTTGTACCACACCAGACCCCTCCATCCAGCCCTGCTGAAGTAATTTCTTCAGAGAAAGAGTCTTTCTAACAGACTTATTAAGCTAATGACTGTTTACCTGCCCAAGAATAAAGCCTGAACATCAGCCTTTGGAGGTGGCAGTCAATGAAGCTTGGTTTGCCCCACCTAAACAAACTGCTCGCCTCAGGTCAGAAAGGATGCTGTGAAGCTGAACTTAGCGCTATGACACGCCAACATGAGACCCACCAGGCAGACTTGCATCAGGACTAAATGTTTGAAGGACAGGACTGCAGTGTTGAACTGTTCAAGGAGCGATTAGGAGTGAGTCAAGCCAGAAAACTCAACCTGGAGACAGACGACCAGTTCTTCGTCTCCTGAGGAAAGCAGGAGTGTTTTCACCAGCAGCTCTCCCATTTCAGCTCCATAAAGCACTTCAGCACTTCCTGTGAAGATCGCTTCTACGCCAAGCACAGTCTCCAAGATAGAAATTGCTCAGCAGAATTAACTTAGCAGGCCTTTAACACCAAATAGTTAAGCTTAGTATCTTATTTTTCTGTAGCTGTCACTAGTGTCAAACAATCAAACAAAAGAACAGTAAGTCTTCTGAGAAAAAATGCAGCCTCTAGCTCTTCACAGCTTTCCAGCGTGATCCCTGAGGTAGCAAAAGCCTGAAGAAATGTCCAAGCCTGCTAGCACAAGCATAAAGTTTTTAATCCCAGCCAATCTGCATTTGACTCCAGTTTTATCATAGCACCTACAAGACAACCTTATAATGCAGTCCCGCGCAATCGACTTTTCCTCGAGATCGCAGTTCTGAAGCGACCTCTACTTTCATCCCTTTCCCTCTGAAGCATCTAAATCCATCACTTTCTCATCTTTAAACCCCTATAGACATAGTACCTTGCTTGATCATGCGGGAAAAGATGCTGCTACGCATTTCTTCCCCATTCACTACTGAAAATTTAAAGCAAGCTTGTTACTCAATAGAAATGCTCTCTTTGACTACTGGAAGAAAG
>NW_009260484.1:3842544-3843545 GCF_000687185.1 Egretta garzetta
TATTAATATTAAAGTGCTATTACCTACTTGATGAAGGCAGCTTATTTGTACGTGAGAGTCTCTCTAATTTGTACAAGCCACAAAAAAGTACACCTGGAACCGAGGAGACTGGTGCTTGAAAGTCTTTGATGTGTTCAGAGGTATTTTTTTCTTCAGACGCGTTTTATCAAATTACCGTCAAGGATAACAGAGTATCAAAAGGGGAAGCCTAGTTGTCAAATAACTTTAACAAGCATCTCATTTGATTCTTCTACTAGGAAAAATAGATTAGACTTTTATAATGAGTTATCTTTGCTTTTTTGGAAAGGGTTAGGACGACCAAGATCATACCCTTATTTCCCCTTGGAGCACTGTAGAAAAAAGCCCCAGCAGTCGACAGCCACTTGCGTTTCCTGCGCGTCAGTGCAAACTGGCAACTCTTAATGCACAGTTTTAAGAACATCTCAAACTGCAATTGAGCTACTTGTTGAAACACGGGTGGCGGGCTAAGATTTCGGCACGCTACGGTGTCCTTCTACATCCACAGAAGGGTCACTCAACCGTGTTTCTTGTGCTCAAACGCCTTCTTACCGTGAGAAAAACGGCCTGTTTTAACAGGCAGGTTTTCAGCAATGTCATATTTTGTATGTTTCAGAACACTAAGTGCACAACGCTTAGGTTATTATTGGTCATTACAGCCGCAGCTGGCACCAGCAAAGCACCAACACCCAAATTAGTGTTTAATCAAAAGGTGCGCCAGGTCGCCCGGGGGAATTTCACTAATAACGCCGCGCTACAGAATCAAAACAAAGTCCTGAAGAAAGCTGCGTGTAATTGCACTCCGCTTCAACTGAATGAACCAGCGCTGACGCTTTTTTTTTTTTTCCTCCCCCCCCCTCCCCTTTTTTTAACGACAGCCCTTTAAAATGGGTGTCGGGTTCAAATGGATGCCGCTGAGCGAGGCGCTCCTTAAGCGGCTCCGGGGCCGCAGATGGAGGAGGCCCACCATTACAGAGGCGGGG
>NW_009260484.1:3844444-3846742 GCF_000687185.1 Egretta garzetta
GGCCAGTTCTTCCCTGGCGATGGCGTTATTTCAGCCCCCTGATAAGAGGAAAGTGCTGTCGCCTTCCCATCGGGGCGTTTCCCCTCACATGCTCACAGCCAAGCTTTGTGCCCAAAGTCTTTCTCTCCCAGCGTTGCAACTAAACAAACTCCGGTGTATCTGCTCCGTGAATCAAATCTCCCGATCTGGGAGATGACTCCCTGGTTTTATTCCAGGCTTATTGCGTTATTTCAGCCCCCTGATAAGAGGAAAGTGCTGTCGCCTTCCCATCGGGGCGTTTCCCCTCACATGCTCACAGCCAAGCTTTGTGCCCAAAGTCTTTCTCTCCCAGCGTTGCAACTAAACAAACTCCGGTGTATCTGCTCCGTGAATCAAATCTCCCGATCTGGGAGATGACTCCCTGGTTTTATTCCAGGCTTATTCACAGAGCGCTGTATTGCTCTGGCTTACAGAAGCAACCATGTGCTTTTGTGAGAGGGCGATGGAAAGGGTGCCGTGCTGCAGGACAGGGTGGATTTGGGCAGGGGGGATGCGGCACGGGAATCCCTGAAACTACCGGTGCGGCCACAGTTCTGGTATCGCAGGAATACGTCCTCAGTGTGCCAACTCTTAGGTGCCTTTCTGCGCCTTTTATTTTCCCCCCCTTTTTCCTTGACAACGTTTGTCTCTCTGGAGTGTCTTGAATAAATGACAGCAATTTTGGATCGTTCAAAATCCAAACCGAAGCAGGTGTAAAATTTGAGTCCTGGGAATGCGCTGCCATTGCAAAGCCGGATTGTTGAAAGGTGCGGTCCTGTTGCCACAACGCTTCTTTGTTTGTGGGGCTTTCTCTTCAAGAAATAACCAGGTTCAGTGATTTTGGGTTAAGCCTCTCCATTATTTTCAGTTTTGTTCCCAGACTCACATGGCTTTTTCATGGTTTAAATGTCATCAGACTGTGACAATTGTTTTAAAACCGCTTACAGTGGAGGAAGCTTTTGCCAATCTTTTTCATGTTTATATGCTACTTTAGGGATTGCTTTTTCAGATGACCTGATGTGCTTTTTAACGCTTTGTATGTTGGAATCAAGAAGATATTTTTTCCCCTGTTTGTCATGATCCCACTTCTGCCCATGTCGACTGTGAAAAATAAACTAGCACTGATAGCTTTTACGAAATGAAAGGAATTTAAAACCATCCCTATTGTAGATTAAAAGCATCAACAAACCCCTTGTCCTTACAGGCCAAGGGTGCCTGACAGCAAAAATATCGTTTCGGTTCGCTAAGGAGGTAGGTGCTGTATTATCTTCCTGGTTATTAGCAAATACATTTATTTGTTCTCCTTCCAAGCAAATACATTTATTTGTTCTCCTTCCAACCCACACCCCTTTTTTTCCCCAGATGACAGCTCTTTGGAAAAGCTTGTGAATATTCTTATTTTATCTAGACCAGCTTATCTTAATTATTTTTTTCAGCTTGCCTGATCTCATTAGATTCTAAGTGCATTTTCTTCACTCTCGGGTCCTTTAGGCATCTTGTTGGCATATTTTTACTATTGCAAAAATCTTTATGCTGGCTTAGTGCTCAACTTTGTCATCTGAAAAATAAAAAAAAAAAGTATTTTGGGGGTTTTCAGTGACCCTTCTCTCTGCTGGCAACCTTATCTAGCCTTCATTCATAATAAATTCATAACTATCCTTTAAAATCTAAATCTACTGCTTTCTTTAGACTGACCTAGTTATAACATGGTGATAATGGAAGCTGGAGTCTTTTGCAGTTATGTCGTTTGGTTACAGAGTAAGCTTTCATTAGCTGGGTAAACCTCTCAGTCTTTGCTGGTTCCTAGAATTGAACTATAGAAACGTGTTATTCGTCTAAACTGTCCTTTGCTAAAGACGTTACCAAAAAAAAACGCATTAAAAATGCATGTAGTTTATGTCATAAAGAATTAGGAAGTGCCAGAAGAGAGGTGTCCCATACCCATGTCCTTATGTGAATGCATTATGGTATATTTTTAATTTACATATTCATACGTGCTGCTTTTTCCTTTCCTCATTCATTAGGAGGATACACACTGCCTGTGTGTCATTTGTACATCATTGACTAACATTCCTCTTCCCAAATGTGGTGATCTATATGCATTATAGTATATCTTGAATTGTTTCCTACAGCCTTTTCTATGATGCTTTCCTCTCTAATGACTGACTGATCTACAAATGTTAATCATAGAATCATAGAATTGTTTAGGTTGGAAAAGACCTTTAAGATCATCAAGTCCAACCTTTAACCTAACCCTGCCATCCCACCACTAAACCATGT
>NW_009260484.1:3846891-3871003 GCF_000687185.1 Egretta garzetta
CCTTGTCCTATCACCCATTACCAGGGAGAAGAGGCTGACCCCCACCTCACTACAGCCTCCTGTCAGGCAGTTGTAGAGGGCGATCAGGTCTCCCCTCAGCCTCCTCTTCTCCAGGCTGAACAACCCCAGTTCCCTCAGCCGCTCCTCATCAGACTTGTGCTCCAGACCCCTCACCAGCTTGGTTGCTCTTCTCTGGACACGCTCCAGCAATGCAAGGTCTTTCTTGTAGTGAGGGGCCCAAAACTGAACACAGGATTCGAGGTGCAGCCTCACCAGTATTCGAGGTCCGAATCCTTCTTTGAAACAACCCTGTGGTAACAGGTGATATTGTTAATCCACACTGGAAACAGGGCACAGGGAGCTAAAGGTAGGTCATGGTAAAAAACATTACTGATTTTAAGTGCCTGGTTTGTGGTGCCTAGGGATGATTTTCCACCTGACAGAACTGACAGAAGGACATACGCCTCTGTTTCAAGCTACCCCATGCAGAGTAGCACCTTTGCTTTTAAAGCCACTTTCATTAGAGATTTAAAGTAAAACTCCAGATTTTGCAGTGATGTGGCTAATGTAATATTTTGTCCCCTGTGCAGCAGGGATATCTTAAAATTCGCCAAACAAGATGCACCAGAGCTCATCTGTCAGGGCCATTGGCCTTTTTAAGTCCTTTTTATGTTTGCAAGATGTCTCTCATTGGGTTAACTTGCAGTCAGGATTGCTTGCCAAGGGCAGGTCAGAATCCAGATATCACAAACTGGGCATATGCAAGACAAATTAATCATTAGCGACACATTCTTTACTCTTCCATTTGCTCCTGTCATCGAGAGTGCCTGAACATATTCTGTTTCTCATGAGGCCTATGGCTTTTATCACTGATGTGGAGGAACAGAGATCACGCTGTTCTGTGGTGCTCTGGGAATGATGTGAAATTCAGTCCTTTGGCTAAGGAGGGCTTAGGAGATGCTGGGTATAACTGGCACCTGATACACCACACCATGTAGTGGCATATCTGAACAGAAATTAGACTTTCAGCTAAAGATCATTCAATTCTTAGGCATAATTTTTCATCAGAGAAGTGTTTTTAAATAAAAATGGTCAAGTCCTAGTTTTGATACTTTTTTTTCCAGGTATATTTCCATATCTATGCCTAAAAGGTGAAAACCCAAGTATATTCTAACACACAGAATGTCACGGTGGCTTCCAGCTAGGTCCCCAGCAAAGCGGTATCCTTAGACCTAGAGCAGAGATCCTCCTATTTAAGCCACCTGAGTAAGCAGGAGCAATAGTGGGCTGTTACCTTTATTATAGGTCTGCTCAAATAGATAGATACCCAAGAAGGACACCTCAGCCTTTGTCTGAGGTTCAGAACTGCTACAAACAGAGACATACAGAGATTTGGGGATCCAGGCTTCAGTTTAAAGCTCTTGATGAAAGGTATTCCTGTGGTTATAAACCCTTGCACGTGCCGCTTGCTCTCCCAGCCTGTTCCTCCTGCCCTCGTTGCTGGTTTTTCACAGTTTCTGTCCTTGTCCTTGCATGGACCCTGTTCCAAAGCAATGTCCCTTAGCTATGGTCTCTGATGCCATAGTTCCCATCCCTGCCTTTTGCTTTTGTCCCTCTTGCTTCAGCTGCCACGTGTGCATTCTTGCTGCTGCATTCCTCCACTTCTCTTCGATGTCCAATGCTGCCCTTTAGCCCTCTGCAGCAAAGTCAGACTGCTAATTCTGCCTTTTTCACGGAGAACCAAAAAAAGCAAAATTTTGACATCAGGAGAGAAAGAATGCGTCCAGGGCATGGGAGATAGGTATGACAGAAAGACGATTAGGACTGGGCAGAGCAAGGGCGATAGATTCAGAAAGAAGAAGGAATCCAAGGTTACACGGGGGGATTGGTCTGTGGGGGTGTCTAGGTGTGTGTGAGTAAGAGCTTCACCACTGCAGGCATCTGCCAGCCAGCAATAACGTGCATGTAGAGTTATTTTTTTTTCCCTGTTTTTTTGCAAGTGGCAGCTACTCAAACCAGCGCTCTGTTTCCTCTCTCCTTGTGATGATGAAGATGGTATGGATTTTTGAACTAATTTATGCCCAGCATAAAGCAGTGAGAAGCAGTATGGAAATCTGAAGAGCGTGTGTATGTGGCAATAGGCGGTTACATTTCTGCAATGACGAAGGGTCTAATTCCCCTCTATTGCTGTTTTGGTTTACATTGCAGTCAGTTACCAAGAGTTGCTGGTTTTGTTATGAAGGGGAAAAAAAGACTCAAAGTCTGTATTTTCATACCAGAAATTCTGGTTCAGGCTTACAGGAAGGATCATGCTCAAGAGAAGAAAGGACTTGCTCTGATAGTAAAGTTGGTGGGACTTACAGTTAAGGTAACCAACCATTTATTTTCCTGAAGATGCCAAAACCTGGCTTGGACACATCTCTGTTTAACCTTAGATCAAACTATAAATCTTCTCCACAGTACATCACTAGTGCTGTGCGACATTGGTTTTAAAATCTCCTCACTCTGTCCTCTCACTTTATTAAATTAGATGTAGCGGTATTCAGTCTTTTTTCCCTACCTCTCCAGTCTCATAGATTCTTCCCCATTACGTGAGCTCTAGCAGAAAAAAGAGTTGTTGTGTAGACCACACCAGATTCATATTCCTGCGATGTGTCTTGGTCTTCAGGATTTCTGTTGTAATTAAGAAAGAAAGCTGGTAAAAGCAAATCCCCCAAAATGAAACGAGAAACAATGGTAGGCTGTAGGAATTAATAATTTCAGTATTATGTGAAAATTCATAGCCATGAAAGAACCCAGCAGTGTTTTGTGAGATAATTCTGTGATAAACTAGCCTCATGCCCACAGCTCTTAATGGCTCTGAACATCTTCCCTTCATCTCCTTTTACTGTGTCAAAAATACAAAAGAAAAGAGCTTCAAAGTGCCTTTTGATATTTTTTTCCCCCTTTCCTATGAGTTCAGTATAGTCCTGATAAGCGTTTGCCTCTTCAAAAAGATGGCTCGAGGGGGCATTTTATTACTGCTGCTCTGCGGTTAGCTCGGTTTGTAGGCCTCGCAACACCGCGCTTCTTACTCTTAACAGTACCGACATGACTTCCAGTGACAGCTTTCCAGAATCTGATTACTGAAAGCAGATAGCCAGGGGATCAGAGCTACAGGCTTTAAGGGTATTTGTCTTATTATCCTAGTGACACTGAGCAGACCCTTTCCTTTAGTGAGATCTGCATCGGGGTCAGATCTGGAGGATGCTGTCTAAGCTGGGCCGAGGTCGTCTGAGGTAAAAATGATGGGAGTTCTAAATCCGCAGGCAAAACTGCACGGCAGAAAGAAAGCGCTGCTGAACAGGGCCATCCTCTGTGGGTGTGCAGAAGAAGTAAGAAGGATTTGTGCTTGCTGAGGGCAGAACATTGCAGATTCGCCAGCAGTTCGGTAGCTGCCTTGAAGCGTTTTTGAGTGAAGAGTAGTGGTCCATCGTTTTTTAAAAAGAATTATTTATTTATTTTTCTGCAAAATGGTCAGTTGTAAGCAAACATGGAAGTTTGTGCATAGTGTTATGTCCAGCCGATGTTAATAAAGAGATTGTATTTCTTGCTTCTTTCTCCTGCATTCTCCCTTAGTAAATGTATATATGAGATTTGTTTCCAGGCTGAATACGAGAATCTGTTAGGTAACACAAGATAGATGTAGACTACTCTGCTCAGGAGATAAACACTTCTCTTGGGCTGCAAATGGTTATAATGTTTGCTGGGGAGAGGGGCATAATTCTATATTCAGATGCACTGTGTTCTTGAAAAATGACCTTCCTCTCCCACAATGCAAGTAGACAGATTTGTGCCTGAACTGAATTGCTGAATAATCAAATGCAAAACTGAGGCCATAAAAAACCCCAGTTCATACCCTTGGGTTCAGGTGGGCCAAACGCCATTAATCCCATAGCGCCCTATGCCTGCGCTGGAGTACTGCCTGGTGGAGCAAACCGCCTGTGCTCCTGTGCAAGCTCTCAGAAGGGGAGAGCACTGAGCAGATTTCAGGAGGGCCTCTTCCCTCCAGCAGCTGGGGTTGCACAGGATGGATGGGGCTACAGCATCCAGAAGCCGAATCGGGGCTGGGCCAAAGCTTGTGTGGAGCATCCTTGTATGGACCTGGATCTCTTTGTCTTGTGCTGAAATGGAGCCTCCACTGAGGTGGGATGAGGGCAATAATTTAACAGTGCATAACATTATTTTTAAACAGTTTAGAGGAGAAAAGTACTCTCTGTAATTGAAAGTTCATTTAGGTAGGGAGAATGTAATTACCTGGCACACTTAGAGGAGCAAAGCTATTGTGAGTCTCTGATGAAAGCTGTCATCGGTTATTTAATGGCCAACAAGTGATTAGAATTTTTGTTTTGCGTTTCATACAAGAACAGCACATTCAGCAGCCCAGTGACCCCTGAATTCAATGCAGGGGCACTCGGTAATTACTGACTCAGAGGCAGATGTTCGACTGAACTGATAGCTGAACTATGATCGTTGCTGCTTGCAGCATTTCAGTATGTGGCACCCAAACAGCAATGAGACCGAGCCTTGTTTGGTATGGGCAATCAACTTATATAATGGTATAGTTAAAGGTATAACTTTAAAATAGTGTCAGTATTTTAAAATAAAATACATTCCATGCAGCAAACATAACGCTTGAAAATAACGTCTTGGTGTAAGTAGTTATGAGACCAGATTTTTACCTGATGTGAACCTGTCAGAGAGATACTATCAAAGCAGTTCACATGTCAAATAATAGCGCAAACCCAATCCACCCCTCTTCTTTTCCCTCCCTTTCTATTAGAAATGCCCCTCTGGGCCCTGCGAACTGTGTGGTTGCTTCTCTGACTCCTACCCACGACCTGTAGCTGTGCCTGCCAAGACGGAGGACGCTCCCTCCCATCACGTGCCGAGTCCTTGTGTGCCTCACAACCCAGTCGCTCTTCTCAGCTTATTGCAGCTGGACATCAATGCCCCAGACAGATGCACAGACTGAGAGAAACATATCCAGAGCACTGGGGCATCCAAAGGCTGAGTTCATCTTCTCTCCTTGAAGTCCCTTCCACTTTTCGGAGTCGTTCTTCCTTGGCAGAGCCATTGGGGAAGAGCTGTAATGCCAACAGCCGTCGCTGCCAGGTGGGAATTGTGCTGGAGCGCAATAATTCCTGCGCACACCTTAGGCACCTGTCGTGTTGTTGGAGACAACTCACACATGCTGCAGGGTCATACGGTAATCCAGTCATTGCTTTGCCATTTTACAACTTGGCGCCGTCTGGATCATGGCACAGACAGAGCCTAAACCAAAAAGCAATCTGCAGTACCTGTTAAGGTCGCAAAAGGAAACAAAAACCTAAAGTAAACCAAGAGACTAAAAACCCTGCAGGGGGAAATGCGACAACAAATATCCGCAAAGAGGGGAAACTGCAAAAACCAAACATCTGTGCTGGAAATGAGGTCAGATCAAGCCAACCGCTGCAGCCGTAATCAGTCGCTGACAGGAACAGCCAGGTATACAAATGAGTTAGAAGGAAAGAACAGGGGTTTCTGAAGTATTTTTGGCAAGTCTGGAAAAACAAGAGTCGTTCTGCCCAGGCAAATGCAGACTAAAGTATTCTTTGTCTGTCTTTGCTGAATTGGCCAAGGAAGGTGGAAGCCTACAGAGACTGCCTGAATAGGAGCCATCAGAAGTACAACTGCTAGCAAGTCCAACACTTGCCGTGAAAATGAACTTTTGATAACGTGACATTGTACAAGCTTATTGCCTCATAGACTCCTGTGTCTTTATTTCTGTGTGCTTAGTGCATCAGTAACAAGCAACTTTGTACTGATGTATAAGTGTGGGTAATAGTAAAATATACATCCTAAAAGTCAGTTTTAAGGCCCATTGATATTTCCATTTCCCCTTGTACCCCTAAAAAGTGCCGAGACAAAAGTGGTGGAGACCTTCTGTAGCTCTTAAGTTTACAGGTCTGACAGGCAAAAGGAACTTGTTCCTTCTCACTCTCCTTATTCTCTCCACTTCTGTGACAGGGTAAACCAAATGTAATTTATACAAGGCCACAGTGTGAGAACCCTACAGTGTGAGAGATAAGATTTGGGGTGCAAGGTGTACATGCTTTGAGTTCAGCTTACCATTTTTACATGGTCACTTTTCAGAGTGCAATGGCTTTTTAATTAACTATGAGTTTTCAGAACTTTTTGGAATATCAGTGACCTGAAACAACTTCAAGATATCTCATAATTCATGTCAATTTTCAACTGTAAGCAAAAAATAACATGAACCAGCTCTTTTATGTTTCGATGATTATGAAAATTTTTAGAATAGAATCGACATAATTCTGTCAGTGCTCTGAAAACAGGTTTCTTGCGTCCTATGGTACTTGCTCTTTTGATGAAGCCATTTATATTTACCAACTTTATTCTTGTTGAGTCATTCTTTGCTCTGATATTGCTTTGAGACAGAGAGAGAGAGAGAGAAGTAGGTTGATAATTTTATATCACTTTGGTGAACTGTCATAGATCAAAAGATAAACAAGTAATAGCTTATAAATGCCACAATTTATTAATAATTTCAGAACTTAAATACTTTGCTGTTTCTGCTCTAGACTTGATTCTGAAAATTAATTACTTTTAATTCTCATTCATTTAATGAAATATCAGCAAAGCCCTAGCTAGTTAAAACTGCAAGTGTGCATTTAAGGTAGTTTCCAAGATTTTCATAGGAAGATGCTTCCTAATATGTTCTGGAGACCTCTGGCATTTCTCAGACAAGCCCCACGAAGCCTGATCCAAACCTTGTAGAAGTCAGTGACAGCCTGTCCACTGACTTCAGCTGTAGAGGGAATTGGGTTAGGTCCTAGGACTGAAATAAGCTCCGTACTAAAGGCCTGTGCGTGTCCTGCTCATTGAATAAGTGATACTCAACCTTGAAGATGAGCTTATGTCAGTTTTTAGTGGAGGCAACAGCCTGGCTGTCAAATGCATCCCCACAGCAGCAGTGATGACCCTTACAGCTGCTCGCAATACATAAACACAGCACAGCATAGAGCCCAATCAATGCATGTGGGGGATTTTTGAGGCCAGCATCAGATGCAACTGTATTGTCAAGGGAGGTATGGCCTCTTTAGCTTTCCATCCTATACATCCACACCTTCCTGAACTACAACTTGGACCGTTCTTGGGGAAAATGGGGCTTTTGGGGACTAGCACAAACCTGTGACATAACAGCCTGAGACAGATAGGTTCATACAGCCCTGCTGATTCAGTGCAGTGATTGTGTTGGGGGGTTCTTGTTCACCTCTGGAAGAAACAAGGGTAGATTGAGCTGGAAACAGTTGCTTACACAGATCGTTATAACCAGCCACTTCTCCCTGCTCTTAAAAAGCGGCTGGATGTCCATGGTGTCTGAATATCCAATGTTTCAGAGAAGAGTTGACTAACAAACTTGCTGTCACCCTTTTACCCAGGGGAGCTCGGTCCTCATAGCAATGCTGAGTTACCAAGTAGAGCTGGGAGGTGCATAACAGTCACATAAACAAGGATCAAGAAGGACGGTGCCATGTGTAATACTAGCCTGCATAAAGGACACCCTCAGATAGTTTTATAACAGAAAATGTAGGGAATTTGAAGAAGGATTTCATTAAACTAAATATTAATAGGAATGTTTTCTCACATTTCACAAATAGCCACTAAAATGTTTATTTTTCTTTTTAGCTGAGGGCAAGCACTTAACGTGTCATTTACAAATGCTTCTTCCCATACTGGCAGTGATACGAGACGATCTGAAGGACTGCAGGTGACCGTGCCCTGGATTCTTGGTGTACGATAACACCACTGCTTCTCTGCCAAATGCCCAAGCTGTACAGGTAGTGTGTCCTTAGTCTTGGCCCGACTGGTTTTCATGCTATTACTCCTTCTTGCTGATACAACTGACCGTACTTTAGCCTTTCTCGTTTTAATCATCAGTTTTCCTCAGGTATTTTTTTAATTTTATTTTATTCCTTTCTTTCCCCCCTTTCTTTTTTTTTCTGATAGCCATATAGCAATACCTTTACCATTGCTGACTGAAAAGCCTAGTTTGATATAATCAATCCTCTTCCTCAAAACTTCTCCTAGAATTCCTGAGTGCAGTGCCGCATCCATTTGAACCTCAACATGGCAGGACTACAGCAGAGCAGTTAGGTTGCGTAATGCACTTCTCTAAATCAACTTGAGCAGATGGGAAGGCAAATAGCTTCAGCTAGCAAAGCACAACTCCCCTTGGGCACTTCTCAGATGGCAGTGGAAGTGCAGCCTGGCAATGCCCTACTGTCTTAATTTTGTCCTCTCGGTTGACAGAGGCAGCCTAGCCTGAACAAAGGATTATTCCCCTCTGGCTCTTCCTCTCCTCCCACTTTACAGAACTGTTCAACTACATACTTTTAAACAGTGCTGGTATGGTAATTCTTCCTCAGTCATCATGCATTGCTTCATTTCTACTGGTATTTAAGCGAAAAATAAAATAATGCATAAATAAAAAATTAAGCACTCGAGTGAAATATAAACAAGAACAACGTAGGTTAAAAGATGACTAAAAATAGTGGTATTAGTAAGTGTTGGTTTATACTCATCAGGCAGGGAGCCCACAGCTGTAAGACAAAATTAGACCTTGTCAGTTTATTAAAAACTCATGGTCACAACTGGTTAATTTCTCAAAAACCAAAGGAAGGGAACACTACCAAGCCAGGCTAAACACATCACTTAATTCAATGCCACTGAAGTCATTAAAGTTATACTGGCATAAATTTGTGTTTAGCTGACATCACCTGTCCTCTGGTGTAGAAGCAAATGGTTATATAAAAACAGTGGGAAAATCAAGTTAGAGCTGACTGTTGCAATGGACCTTTAAGAGAAAACAAGCTACATTTTAAGACAGTTGAAACAGACTCCAATGGTTTTGAGCAAAAGCTTCACTTGCAGAATTTGTTAATGCAAAATGAGTTGCATACATGAGTGTCAGTGGTGGGGTCATGGGTTTTAAAGTCCTGGGTCAGCTGAAGTCAGTGAAGGAGGGACACATCCACGATCTGGCTGGAGGCGCTGCTTGTTCAGGCTGCCTCGTACTGAAAGGAGGAAGAGCTGAAGTCGGTTTAGCACCCTTGCCCCAGAGCGAGCCATGGCTGCACCTAAGAACCTGCCCGAAGGGCTGTGAGAAGACCACAGACTTTTCTGGTAAGACAGCAGCAGTGCCTGCCCTCTTTTTCTTCTTGTACTTCATCCAAAGATTCAATTCATTTCCAACCTGCTTTCCTCTTATAATTTATTGATGTCAGTGGTTGGGAAATTGCTAACTACTTTAAGCTTTTATGATTTTCAAAAAGACTACAGCCCTGTGTGCAAGGATATTCCCTTATGTGTGTCCTCTGCAACTTAAATTGTGCTAGACCTAGTTTAGGATGACGGCAATATGGGCCAAAGAACTGAAAAAGCTACAGAGGATTTAGGGTGGCAAATACTTTAGGGACAAACAGTGACTATTAGAGAGCCTGGAGCAGCAAGGTGCTGAGACAGATTTAAGCCTTTCTAAGTCAACTTGGTCCTGATTGCCTATATGTGCAACAGTTGGGTTAACTTAACTTTTAATTTCCAGGCTGTAATTCCTCCCGATCTCCTTTTTTTCCTATGTATCACCCTTGCATCTTAACCCAGTGCTGTGTATTTCCTTCACATTTCTGAAACTCCTTTAAATGAGTCATTCTGCGACATTTTGCTGCGCTTTCTTGTCTTGCAAAGGTTGAATATATTTATCCCTACCTTTTTGAAGCTTCAGTGTAACATGAAGCACCAGGGGAGTCCTTCTGGCTTTTATTTTCTCTGCAGGAGTCTGTGCTCAGTTTATCGCCTTTGCAGGATACCATGTGAACAGCAGAGTTCATGATTGACATGGGAGGCTCAAAAGGACTATCGCTATCAGCGCAGGTAGAGCCGATGCATATTTCATCACTTTGGCAGGGGTTTCTATGGGTCTTGTGATCTTTGCAGGGATCCTTATGGGAAATTCAATGAGGAGAGTCCCGGGAGAGGTTGGAAGACAAAAAGCATAGGGACAGCTTTGAGGTAGTTGTGTTGGTGGTGGAAAAGAAAAAAAGCAGCAGTGAAATAAGAAAAAGGTAAAGAGAGAAGAAAAACCTCTTTTGAGGTTAAGACCTCTGCAGGGAAGAAGGAGCTGAGTTCAAAGATCATTGGGGCTTTGATGGGAGCAAAGATAATGGGGAAGAATAAGCAAATTTGAAGTGTGTGTTTGGGGTATATCACCCCGGCAGTAGGGTGAGGTGTTTAACCAGTGAGACAATAAAGAAAGAAATAAAAAGAAAAATGTGGTAAAAGAAAGAATTTTGCTGGAAACAGTGCTGAGAAAAACAGCACCCTTAAAACAGTTATTAAAATTGTCAGCAAGGCAGAAAAGAGAAGGCAAAAGAAGGGGGAAAAAAAGAGAAAAACAAGATCAGCTGTGCTGAAATGCATGCAGGGGAGAGGGGCTCTGATTCCCCCATTTCTTCCCAAATTTCTGTTAATGGACGTTGTAAAGAGCTCTTATTTTTCCATTCACATCTCTGCACCTTTACATGTAGCTTTTCTGTGTTTACCCATGTATATGTGACTTACAGATGGGGTTACCTCATGTTGCGTCACCCCTAAGAGTTTTCAGAGACATTGCAGCCTTAGCAGAACACAGCTATCAAAACCATCTGATGGTTTGCAGTGTGAGCAATCTGATGGGCAATGACTGATGGACATTTCCAACACCCTGATTCTCAACAGTTGGAGGGGTTTCTTGTTGACTTCTGAATATACCTCAGCATTTGATTTTTGACTGCTACAGAGTCAGTTCTTCCATTAAGAGCTTTTGGGGGTTTACAAACCATGTGCCTAGGTCTAATGTGTCATGGCTGCACAGCATTCCTGGTGAAGATGTCCACTGTGCCATGTTGTAGTCAGGCAAGGACTATGAGTGGCTTTCAGGGAAAGGTTACAATTCTATCTCTTTCCCCAGGTTTTGTCTGCAGGAATATGGAAGGATTGGATAGATAAGGGATGTGTTTATTTCAGGGAAGTACTGTCTCTTCTGTCTCTGAGAGGGAATACATTTAGCGATGTGTTATTGTTATACTATATACGTGCTCCCTGGAGACTCCTGTACACAATGTACCCTATCTGCCTGTAAGAGGAATAAATGGGTACGTGCTGGTACAAAGCCGGGATCTGTAACAAGACCTCAGCTCTTCATTGACAAGGGAAGTGCAAGTAGCATTTGCGCAAGACTGCGCAGCAGCTTCTCACACAATATTACAGACTAAGAAAAAACAGCCCCTGAAGAAACAGATGAAGACGCTCTCCTCTGGGATTACTGTGTGATGAGACTTCAGGAGCGGCGTACAGCATCGGTAGCCAGCGTCCTGAGAGCAGTAACCCTCCTCTTGCCCAAGGCACTGCTGTCGCAAATGGGCAGCCTGCCCCTGTAAAACTGGAGGAAGAGAGAGAGTTAAAGGCAAGCTTTGACTTTGGAAAATTAGTCAGCCACTCCCTCTCACTCTTGCTTGCCTGCCTGCCTGGCAGTGGAGCAGGCTGGTGAAAACGTTCCTCTGATGACAGACAGTTTGGAAGCAAGATGGCAGATCTACAGCTGGAGCATGTGTCAGCATTGCTTTCAATCACAGTGCTTCACTAAAGGATTCACTTTAGTATCAGAAAAAATAAAGGCTTGGCTTAATGTTTTGCCCCTCTCGTCCTTGTCTTGCTCCTTCCCCTGGGGGAACCTCGCACACACCCCAGTGAAGGAGAGGCAGTTTCAAACAAGCTTCTCACGGAAGAGCTACACTCCCCTCCCAGGATTTGTACTTGCATCTCCCAGTTCAGTCCCACCCCACAGTATTCCAAGGCACCCAACTGTTCAGGATAAATCAATTCCAATCCCAAAGTCTGATTTATGTCCTTATATAGCCCAAACACAAATTCGAGGCTCGCTCTTCTCCAGGTTGTTGCCCATCTCTATGTCAAATTATGCCTTTGCAGAAATTCTCATCCCAGTTAATCACCTTTCCTATGTCCCTCCCCGTCCCACCGTTTTCTCTCTGCAGTACCATATGTGGCTCAGGCTCTCATCATCAGCCCAGCCTCCTTCCCCGCGGAGGTCACAAGTCCTCAGGGTGGGGGAAGCTGCTGCTGAGGGATGAGGAAGAGCCGAGAAGCAGCAAACCCCTTGCAAATGTGAGCTGGAGAGGGCTCTTCTCAGCTCTCCACTTGCTCTCTGGTGTGCTTCTTGTCACTCTCACAGCTCTTGGGAGAAAGCGGCAGAACGGCCTTTTTTGCCTCAATTTGGCAGGCAACCAGATAGACAGGTAGCGCAGAGGGGTGCGTAGCTACAGATTAAGAAACAAAAAGATATCTGAAGTCACTGGAATAAAGCTGCACAAAGCCAGAGAGTGATTGTAAGAGACGGAGACTTCAGGCAGTTTCGCTCTATGGTAACCTTTACCATGTTGGAAAATAGGTTTTTGCCATTGTTGGGCTTTGACAAACACATCTTCCAACTGCTTGTTTCTTCTTCCTTTGACAGAGCTCTCTTTCAGTAATTCAGATAAATTCTCCTTGGGAGCTGCATTTCTTCACTGGAATAATTAAGATCTGAGATTATTCCCCATAGCCATTAGACAGTGTGGCATCAGTCACGTCTGTCAGCAAGACTTACCTCTGCTGTGGCAGCAGTGGTCCGTGAACACAAGAGAGGCGATGTAGGTAGGGAGACACAACACTTTTTCTTAGACCAAATGATAGACCTGAAGAAAGGCCTTTGTAACAAAAGTTGCCTGTTTTCTCCAATAGTGTGTGCTGGTCTAATAAAAGACAGGGTTTCTTCCTACTAGCCTTGTGTTGCTTACATTACCTGTGCTTTGATCAGGGTCTGCCGTTCGCTTCAAACACTTCCCCAGGACGCTTGCTTGTTTTAATCACCACTGGCTGTCTCTTTTGCTATCAAAGGAGCTCTTTTTGCTAGCTTTTGATATGGGGAATGCATCACCCTGTAATCAAAGTGATGTTTAACTCGTCCCTGAGCATCTGGAAAGAAACCTTGAACAGCGATTACTGGCTAAATGTAAAATACATATTTATCAACAGCTGTGCAGGCTGAGGGTGTGTGTGTGTGTGTGTGTGTGTATATATGTACATAGTTTGTCGTGCTATATTTGTATGGCTGGAATGTGAAGGCAGCTGCTTTTTTATATTACAGATTCAAGGCATACTATCTTTACTTTTTAAATAGAGACATAAAAAAAAATAAAAAAATGCACAGGAAAAGTAGTTTGAATTTCTTATTATATAATACCGTTCAACTGAGTGTCTTAGAACATCACAAAACCACACTTCAATACTTATGGTGATCTTGTGATTATTATTGTAATGATTAGTAGTGGACTGATAAATAGCCCAGTAAAAATATTTGCAATTTTAAAGAGGAAGAAGCAAGTGGAAGGTGAGTGCTTTTCTGGTCTCACTGGGGTCACCTCAGCAGCCTCTTCCAGAATTTCTGTAGACCTCGTTCACCCCTGATTCCCATCCACTTTCTCTGGGTTGTGACGGCGCTACAGAAAAGCAGGCTGAAATTACTCAGAGCTGATAAACAGGTATGTCTTATGCGTATATACTCAGATAGAACAGGTTTACATGCATGAAAAAACATTCTACTACTATTTTGAGACCTCTGTTGTCTCAGATAATGACTTCACTGATGATGTCACTACACGTGGCACAGGCCAACCTGTGTATCACACAAGATTTAGCTTAGAATTTCCCATCTTTTGCCTGAGTGGGGGATGTTTGTTGGTGGCACTTGTACCTTAGGTTGAAACATTGGTAATTATGGCTTCTGCTGATGAAATGCTTGAACACCTTGCCCTACCAACAACCCATGAAGCGAGCCATCCTGGGTTAGTAACAATTTCTGAGAAGACAAAGAAGAAAAGGGGGATGTCCTTCAGCATGCGAGAGGTAATAGAGGGGACCAGAGCCCCAGCAGGGCCGGGGCTGGACTGTCTCCATGGGCTGGAGGAAGGCTGCACAGCCACGCAGCTGCTCCTGGATGCCTGCCTGGGACAGGCACCACGGAGAACCTACAGTCTCAGTGAATCCCCGGGGCAAGACAATGACAGGAGAGATGAAGGGCCCTCCAGATGAGGGTGGGTGGCCTAATTCAGTGTATTTATAGCATAGCCTTTCTTTGTTCTGCTCCGTGTCCTTGAGTGATGAGGGTCAATTAAGTCTGAATGTCAGAGCTAGCACTGCTACCCACAGTCATCATATGAACAGAAACGGCTCTCAGCAAGGCCAGAAATAACCTGATGCCCAGAAGCAGGCAGGACAGTGAGTAGAGCGGGGGATCTGTCGTACAAACGAGTATCTTGCCAAAAGAATGATGCCCCCGTCTCCTCTGGCGTTCGTGTCTGCAGTACCTCTCCAGTCCCTAGCCCGGGGTGCTGCTGTCACTTTAGCAGGCAAAGTCTCCGGAGACAGCACTTCCCTCGTCCAGCTGGACCCACAGGTTGGCCTGTCAGGTCCAACCTCTCACCAGCTGCCTGGAGCAGCACAGGCAGGGCGGCGGGTGGGTGGTCCCCGTGCCGGAGCCCCTGTCCCGCAGCGGGATGAGCCACGCTCCCAGGGTGACATGAATCCCACCCTCCACCTCTCGCTTGTCTGCAGATCATGAACAGACACTCAGTTTTACCAAATCAGGAAAAAAAAATAAAAACCAAACCCAGCAGCATTCAAATTGGAGACATTCCAATTATTAGGAGCAAATAGAAATCGCCGTGCTCTCCTCGTGCAAAACATTTGCGGTGCTGCTAAATGAGCCGCTGCAAAGGTTGTTAACGCTCCACTGATTTTTTGTTACTCAGCGACTACTGTGTTGGTCCAGCAGTGAATAGGCTAAACTGCATTTTCCTAGCAGAAAAATAATGAAAGAAAATGTAAAGATCGGGACGTAGAAAGGAACCGATGACACCCGGTGGCACAGCGGGAGGGAAATGAGGAGCAAAGGGATGTTTGGCAGTCTGGAAAGGTTAGGTTACAGACAGAGCTCCTGGAAAGGGATCAGGGGGGTCACCATTCTATTAGGAGATCAAGGGAAGGCAAGTTGTGAAGCCAAATGGAATAATTTAAAAGAAGGCTAGCGAGAGGGAGAGATGAGGACAGACAGCACAGCATCCTACCAGGGCACAGATCTGCCTGGTTTGGGACAACGGAGTTTGGCAGGACTGTTACAAGCTTAATCTTCCCGTTAACTGAAAAATTACAGAAGATGCCAACACATACCTTGAAGATACACGATTTCTTCTTGCAGTTAAAACTGGTCAAATCTTAGGGGCAATATTTCAAGTTAAAAAAAAAATAAATAAAAATGAACGGTTGGCCAAATCCCTGCTGCTCTGCCCCTGCAGGCAGGAGAGCCGATCTCCGCTCGCTGCCGTCCAGCAAGGGAGCACTCATGCACAGCCAAGAACGGCTGCTCCTCGCGAGCAACACTTCTGCTTGGAGCTGCCTCCCTAGAAATCCATGTGTGCTCATCCATGGGAGGAAAGCCTTGCATGCACTGAGACAGTGCATATACAGCTGCCTACGAAACTAAGGGAATTATTTTAGTTTCTCAACCTCCCTTAACCTATTTTTCATCTTCCTCAAATTCTCCTTAGTATTTTTTTCCCCCCATCTGTTTTGCTGCACTCCTATTTTGTAGTCTCCCCTCAGTATCCATTACTGGCTGCTTTCAAAGACAAGGTGGACCAGGTTCATCGTTAGGCTGATGTGATATGGCCTTTTTTAATGCCCCTCCTTGGGCAACAGCTTGCTAAAAGCAAAATCATTTAGTAAAAAGACAAATAAAATCATCGCCTGGTGTTCTTTTTTCCTTGGGTAACATAAGAGCATGTATGTTACATTTCATTTGAATTAAGGCTATAATCATATACACATTGCTGAAACTGTTATGTTTCATAAAGCGGCCTTATTATTTTCTGCATATTCTTCTTTGTGTGTGGAAGTTTTTCTTTCTATTAAATTGCGTATCCATGGAGGATTTGAGGGCACTCAGCCAGTCAATCCAATTTGGAGTTGGATGGTGGTTGTAGTGGGCTAAGTCCCTTATCTGTCCCCTTCAGCTGTTTTACTTCTCTGCTATTGACGGAAACATAAAATTAAAAGTGGAATCAACTCTGAGGGAAGAGCCCAGCAAGACACTTAGGAGGGAAAAGTTGAGGGGGGAGATTCTGACTAATCTCTCTGCAGCTGGGGTAATGTGCTGACAGATTTGGTTTTAAATATGCATGCAGTAGATTGGGTATTTCACAAATATTTCCATTTCATTTATCTTTGTGGATATCAAAGCAAGTATAAGAAGAAAATTGAAATCAGATTGGTAATGGTTGGGGGTTTGTTTTTGAGAAGTGGGATTTATGGAATTCTGGTTTCCCACATGGTGTGTACTGGGAAATAATGAAGCTTGAGGAATGAATAGGAGACCGGAGACCTGGAAGTGGATTAGCCATTCCTACAGGACCATAGTAGAAGCATGAAGAGGAACTAGTCAGCGAATATACTTGATTCCATGCATACTTCATGCTATGTACACACTATGGTGAAAAGTAGCTCATGCTATTGAAATCAGTGGCTATAATGATGCAAAATCGATGTAAATAAGAATTTAAAGCTGATGGACCAGACTGTCTGGGGTGCTTTGTAGGACTCATAGTTGTCTTTGTACCTTCTGACTCTGGACCAGGGAGGGCGTTGCATTTCTTCTAGGTTAGTACTTCCCAGGAGGCTCAATGGTGACGGCTCCCCACGTCCCTCGATGACCTGGCTTGCTGGTGGTGCACGGGAGGCTGGTGACGCTGCCTTCTTCATGCAAACGCTCTGCTGTGCTTCTGTTCAGGGCTGGCATTAGGCAATGCACACTGATGAATAAAACCTCTTACGTGAGGGGTTCTCCCCAGGGACAATCCTCTGCCTCTTGTACCACAGTGATGTGAAGAAGAAAACCTCACGGCCAGCGTCGTACCCCATCAGCTGGCTGGTCCTTCCCCTGCAGTGAGGGCAGGAAAAGGGCGATCCTTTAGTGCCCGAGGGACAGGTAGGCAAATCTCCCTCCCTCTTTGCCACAGCTGGTACAGGGGTCTGATAGGGTAAACCCCACCTCTTCAGGTAGGAATCATCTCCTCCGGACCCCTTCCCTCTTGACAATGGGGGAGACAAAGGTGCACATGGGGCTGGGCTTGGTGTGAGGCGGGAAACAAGGAGAGCACTGGGAGGTGGAGGTGTCTGTCGGTGAGACGAGTGGTGGGAGAAGGGCAGAAGGGCTGTGACGGGTGTCAGGAGGGGAGGGTGAAGGAGCAAGGGAGTTTCTCTGAGGCATGGGAAGAATGAAGAGTAGCGAGGGAAAGCAGCATAAGGAAGAGGGAAGCAGAATCTCTGGACTTATTTAAGAATGTTAAAAGATACAAAAATAGATGAAAAAAAAAATCAGAAATATGTAATGCTAAACAAAGTGATAAAATACATTGCTGGTGCAAGTGCAATTGATTTGTCTGACTTCCATTTCCTCCCTCCTACAGGGCAGCTGCTGAAAGAGAGGGGCACATAAAACTCGGGTATGGGAGGTGGTGTGTTGATGAAAAAAGATATATAATGCTTGGCACCTTGTGGACTTGCCTCCCTGCTTGGTTGATGCTGATGTCTCAGGCCACAGGCATTGCTCCTTGGATCTGGTACAAATTCTCAGTGGTGCTACAAGGGTCCCCTCCTCCCCACCCTTGTTCTTGTGCAGGCATGGGCATCTCTGAATCTAAATGCTGATGCTGAAAAAGAACCGTTCAGGGCTGCATTAATCTTCGTGGCTGCATGAAAGCTACCATGAGCACAGGAGAGGTGATGAGAATGGGCAGATAGGATGGTGGCGGAAAGGACCTCCCTTTACAGTGATGACACAGATTTATGCCGGATTACAGTACTCATCTAATCGCCAACTGGCAGGACACAAGTCCCCATGCTTGTAAGAGGCATCTCCTGTCTTGATTCTCTAGTGTGTGATAATGTAGGAGTTCTTGTTTACTTACAGAAACCAAGCTAAGAAGAGAAGGGGAAGCCCAAGGCAGCCCCCGCTTCTGCAGCCTGTCAATCTCAGCCTCGCTTGCAGTTATCATCTCTCCTACATTTCTCTCCAGTGATCCTGTTTCCTCGGCTCCTAGTCCTTGTTTTTCAATTCAGTTTCCTGATTTTCAGTGCTCCTGGACGACGTTGCAATAAATAGAGGCAGCTTTAGTCAAACCCACTAGAACTCCATGTAGATTTTCTCCCAGCAGCTACAGCCAAGGCAGGTTTCAAAGGTCTCCTGGTCTTTCAAATATGTGTTCAGGGAATGGTTTCTGGAGACCTTGTGGGAGGTTCTGATCTGAGCCACTTGCAGAACAGAAAAGCAAAGCCCATCTCTCAGGGTATTTATAGATCCTTTATGGCTTGGGGAAATTTCCTCACTAGTTGTCTTTTGCTAAGTAACAACAGCACGTTTTATCTTTTCTTATATATAGTAAAGCTGTAGAAAGGCTACTTAGGCCTCCCTTCTAAATAAAAGACCTTTCTCAGTGAGTGAAAAATGGATCAGCTCCCTAGCCCAGCTCATAGGATAATGCCCACCCTTTCAGGGCCAGAAATTCGTGACCCCTTTTACTTAGGAATTTTCTTTACACGTGGAGAGATTGTCGCATGGTGGCAATTTACCCCCACTTTACAACTGTATATCCAAATACCCAGCCCAGACTAGGTCCTTTTCCAGCTGTCTGTTTTCTTTTAGCCCGGCCCCATGCTCTCAGGAAACGCTGGTACTTTGACGGTAAGATTATTTGCTCTTCCCTTGGTTTTGTTGGGGGTGTTTGTCTCTCTTCTCTCTTCCCTCCCTCCCTCCCAATGCTTAGGATGACATTACTTTTTCCTACCTCCTTCCAGCCTTCCTGCGAGAAGAGAATACTGGGATGGGTTTGGATTTTACATAATCCTTGGCTAGCTCCTTAAAAAGCAAAATAAGCTTCTGTCCCTTATGGACATGAGTGGGATGACAACAGGGACAGCTGGGGAGAGCAGGGAACCACGGCAGGACAGATGCAGAGGGCTGAGACAGACTGCAAGGCTATGCCCAGGACAGCTTCCTACAACCCTCTCCTCAGGTCGACATGGGCAACAAAATGAGGAGCCATAACCCAACCTCTGCCGTAATACCACTGAAACCAGATCAGTTCTGTGAGAAGTTTACACACGTACTTTAAAAAAAGGGCAGCAAATGCAACAAGAGCTTGCTATACTAACCGTATCGTGAAGACACTGACCATGATCCCATCGTCAGTGGTATTCTGAGACGAGTCCGAAGCAGGGCACAATTCTCTGCTCTCCTTTACACACAGCTGCTCAGGGTCCAGCGCCCTCGTCCTCTTGCCTCTCAAAAGAGCAAGGACCCTTCTGAGGATGCTGCCTGCAGGTTGGACTATGGCAGAGAGGGAAAGGATCTCGCTCCGCTGCAGGAACAGCAGCAAAGGGAGGGCTCCTCGCATGGCCGAGAGGCCAAGATGTCCCTGGAGTAATTCCAGAGGCTTGCAAGCCAAGGTATTTTTACAACATCATAGAAACACAAGATCTTGTTTTTCAAGAGTCCTGACTGTAATTTAGTATCTTTTGTGCTTTCTTTGTGCTTTCTTTCAATACAAATTTGTTAAGAAATGTTGAAACTGACTCATTACTGAAATTCGTCTGTGCCAACCTACCACTTTTTGTTGGCATATATGCTTAAAGCAGTGTTTTCCTCTGTATCGAATTTCGTTCATAGATCACCGAAATAGATTTAGAAGCGTGAGTATTTGTCTAGCAATGTTTAGGATCAAGCATAATTTTTTGCCATTTAACCATCATAACAAGCATATACCTAGCAGACAGTCCGAATAAAATTCCATTGCATAGAATTGTCCTCTGTTGTGAATTATATTTTTTATGGCAGATTTACTCCTCTGACAGAGAAAATTCAGTATGTAGCTGCATTTCTATTATAGATACAGTCTTCTGCTAGCCAACAGATAAGCTTTTTATCAGCAGCCATGCTTCGTGGCACTCTTCTGGGCTCCTGCCAAGCTCTGCCTTCGTTCCTTTCATGAACAGATCAATGTGCAAACATTTTAAAACCCTAAATAACATAATAGCTACTCGAATGCATGCTCAAAAAAAAAAAAAAAAAACCAGAACCAAACCGATTTCAAAACTGTTACACCTACATAATGTACGTAATGCAAATCTACAGAACCGAGGGAAAAAGGGAAAGGAGTAGCACATAGCTACCATTTCCAAAGCTGCCCTGCCCCACAGACCATACACATCAGCTTTTCCTCTAAGCCACAGTGGAAGCCTACCTTACCACATCTCTTTACCACATCGCTCCTCCAACAGAACAGGCAACAGCAGCACCAACTGCAGCCAGCAATGTTGGGAAGGAGAGTCTAGGTAAGGAACGTGATGAAGAACCAGCAGAGAGGGGAGGTCACGGTGTGGTGTCATCTTTGTTATGAGTGAGAGCGACAACAAGGTGTGATGCATGTGTGCATATCGAAACACGCGGCCACTGGTTAGTACTCCCACCTAAAATTCAGAGATGACCAGCCGCTGCGTTGTCCACAGTAGTTGCTGAGGGCATCCTCCGCTGATAACTGAGCACTGTGCATTCATAACGAGGCAGCGAGGCTCTTCACCTTACACTGCCACACAAGCTGCTGGCATTAGCCCAGGTGCATTTTGTCTCCTCTGCTCTTGTGAACCCTCTCTCTGTCCTTCTTTCTGTAATGAAATAAGCACTTGTGGAGATAAGATCCCTTTTTTTCTCTGTTACCCTTCACACCACAGGATGTGTGCTTGGAGCGATGCCTGATAGCGGGAGCAATGCCGGAACACTGGAATCAAAGAGTTCCCCATAGGGAAACAGCGGTGGTAAAAGAAGAAAACTGAAGAAAGTGAAGTGACCTTGGTGGACAGCTATTGAAGGAAAAAAATGAGGAAAAAAAAAAAGAGGGAAGACTACTTGGAAGGGGGTTAATGTGTGAGAGCAATATAAAATACAAAAAAAGTATAAGAAAGAAATGGGAAAACAATAAAAAAAGGAACAAAAAACAGAAAGAGAAGGCATAAGCAATGAAACAAGAGAGGCAAAAAGATGAATTGAATCTCTCTCCTTACTGAGGGGTTGTACCTCAACCTGCCTTATCTTTTATTATATAAATTCATAAATAAACTTCATTAGCTTTTTTTCCTGTCAAGGGGATATAAAACATGCTAATAAGTTCTTACAGAGGGTAAATAGTTTAAGGGGATGATACTAGTGATACTGAAATATTAAAATAGAGATCAAAGCCGTGACTGCCAGAATAGGGTTTCTAGGTTATCCATATACCGTTACAGCTCTAACAGATTAAAGACTCATTTGAACATAAAAAGAGGGAAAATCATGGGGATCATCTCCATTATAAAGATAGCTTGATTACGAAACATAGTAAAGGCCCGATTCTATCAGGCTCAGACCGAACAGTGCTTTATGAATAGCTCCGTTAAAATTAGTGGGATCAACTCGGTGTGACCTGTTCCTCTGCAAGAGTAAGGGTGTCCAACATCAGTCCACTCAAGCTCAGTGGCATTTTTCAACGCTTAGATCAGTGTCTGTTCTGGCCTCTGCAGCAGTAAGGACAGCGGTGTTTTGACTGTTCGCTGCTGTCATTAGCAGCGCACTTAGAGTCATATAGATGAATATTTGTCGTAAGGAGGAAAAATCTGTGCTCTGCAACCTAAACCCGTCAGAGCATTTAGTATCGCATTAGTAGGCGCTAGTTCCACCACCCGTCTCTGGTGCCACGGAGATGAAGGTTTCTGCACCCAAACTCTACAATTCCTTAGAAATAAGAGCTGTTCTGGGATCAGTAGGATAGGTAAACGGGGGCACCAGCCCATGCACAGCTCTCCCTTCTCTCAAAGCCATAGCTGTTCTGGGCATAAACGTCTCAGACAAACTTCTAAAGTAGGTGGAAAAAAGATCCTGAATGAAGTAGAAGTCACACCACAGTACAGAGAAGAACAGATCACTTTTTCATCTTCACTTCAGATGTAATCTGTTATGGAAATATGCTCCGAGGCCAGATCAGGTTTGTGGTGAGAAGAGGTAAAGTTCAGTTTGAAAGAGAGTGGCTGTACTTCAGCAATGGTTTCTTTCTTGCCATTCCCCTTGGTAGTCAAGCTCAAACAACGCTAGGATTTTATGTAAACTCTAGAGTAATAGCCAAAATGGCAACGTAAAATTCAGTGGATTAGAATTCTGGAACTTGTAAGCTCTGGCTAAAAAGCAGCTATAAAGGGGAGCTGGTCAGGTTTGGTGTTCATACTTTTGCATTTCCACCACCTCCTGACTGCTATGTTCAGTTTTGCTTAGATGTCTCAGACCTGATGCTACCATTACACACGTTAAGTTCCCTGGTGCTTTATGCGCAAGACAAGTAAAGAAAGCAAGCAAAAGTCCAGGAAAAAAGCTACCGTGCCTTCCTGATAACCTTTAGGATTATGGCTTCCAACACAGGCATGAAATTTGTGACTTGGACTCACCTATAGGTTGGCAGGAAATCTTTAATGTGCATCCACTCCCGCTGCTGACAGATGGCAGAGCAGAGAGCAGAGACTATGAAGATAACAACATCTCACCCACAGCTTTGTCTTGCGATGTAGTAGCATAAGGTAGCTGTGAAATCAGTGGTGTTTCAGAACATTTCTTGCACCGATGAGGTTTCTGACTGGAGGTAGCCCAAACACAGAGTCAGTCTAGAAACTCTCAATCTCGGCACAGAGGTCACATAAAAAAAAAAAGACAACACCTAGCCAGAAGACAGGCAGGTTTATGTGGGTCAGGGCTGTTTCTTTCATGTGCCAGAGGACAAGCCTGCCCCTTTCCACCTTGAACTGGGGAACAACAAAGCTTTAAACCCTTCGGGACTTTTTCCCCCTCAGCTTGTCATGAGAGCGGCTAGGCACAATGCAAGAAGGAAAACTGCAAAGACTGAAAAAACAGGAAGCTTTAATACATTCCTACTCTCTGTCCCCGTTCCTCCTTTTCTATGCATCAACAGTTTTAATAATCTGGCAAAAGCAAAACCTGAAGCTAGCAAATCCTTTCCTAGCCAGTGTCACAAAATGCTCATCATGTACTAGGAAACATTATGATGAGAGGCGATACATTTAATATGTTCGCTCTTTTCTTTTTTTTTCTCATTTGACACCAGTTAGTTCTGCATTTTTTAAACAGCTGCTCTGAAACAACCAGCTCGCATTGTAAACCAAACAAAAATATTAGAATCTGCTTATGGACCTGAAGTTAATACAGAAGTGGCTTTTAAACAAGACAGGTGAAAAAAATAATAATAATAAAAGCAGTGAAATCACTCTTATGTATAATTCTTCACTATGAAAATAAACCACTGCTACCTCCACACTAAGCAGACGTAGAGTAAACAAAACAGACAGGGTCTTCCCCACTGCTGGTTTCTTTCTTCTATGGACGATTATTTTCAGTTCATAAACTCTCAGCTGTCATCCCTGATTCACCTTCGCAGCAAATTTCTGTCGGGGTTACACGGGCAGCGCTCGGCCGATGCGGCACGTACCCTCTTCCGCCCCTTCCAGCCGCGGCCTCTGCAACCGGGGGTTCGTGCTTTGCTTTTAACCCCTCTTTCATTCCTCCCACTTAACGGCGCCTGACATTTTGAGCGCCTCGGTTGTGCCCCAGCATGGGGAGATCTGTGTGAAGGAGAAGCACGCTCCTAGTTTGCTGGAAAGCGTCCTCCTGTCCTCGGGGAGGGGAGAAAGGGCCACGAGGGGTAACGAAACCCCGCCTGCCCTCAGTCCGCTACCCCAGCAATGGCTTTATTTAAAGATATAAAGACGTCGCTGTACAGAGACCCTTTAAAAAAATGTTTTCTCCCTCCCCAGCCCTAGAGCGAGCGAT
>NW_009260484.1:3872104-3873409 GCF_000687185.1 Egretta garzetta
CAAGCTGCCGACGTGCGCCGAGCACGACCTGGAGAACTACAGCATGTACTGCGTGAGCTGCCGCAGCCCCGTCTGCTACCAGTGCCTGGAGGAGGGCAAGCACGGCAAGCACGACGTGAAGGCCCTGGGCGCCATGTGGAAGCAGCACAAGGTGAGTCCCGTCGGCCGGCTGGAGGCAGCCAAGGCAGTGCTCGGCGCCGGGGCTTCTTCGTCCCCATGCCCTGGCATCGGGTTGGAGTCTGTGGGACGCGAGGACGCTTCACGTCCATCACATCCTCCCCGACTTTTCTTCCCCTTGCCGTGCTGCTCTTAGGTCTCCGGTCCTTCCTGACCGCCCAGCGACTCCGCAGCCTCTGCTCGGGCTTAGGAAACCCGCAGACTCCCTGCCATATTGACCTCGCCTTTTCTCAGCCAGCAAATCTCAGGCTAAACCAGGCCCCCGGAGACACCTGGGATTAGCGAGTCTTCTAACAACTTTTTTGCCTTTCAGGCAAGGTCTTTGGCCATCCCACATCCCCTCATGGGTGGCAGCAGCCGCCTGTGAGGAGAGGGAGTAGGCAGGATGGCCATTCCTTTCTTTCACCTCCTCCCTTTCACCTGGGCCTCAGTGGGAGCTGCCACAACCATTTCCCGCCACGTCTTCCTCCCTGCCATTGTGTCAATGAGGGAGGGCAGCCCGGAGCCACCCGCATGTTTTAGACAGGGAAATGTGATAGGGAGAGTGACAGGACATCGTGTTGGCTCCTAGGCCTCAAAGAGGCCTCCCCTCCCTCTCAGTTCCCAAAGAGGCCAGACGGAGTGGCTGGAGGGACCTTCAAGAAACAGAAATGAGTAAGGAAGAGTAGGATGGAAGGGGTCTTGGGACAAGTAAAACTTTTTCTGATTCACATAACGTCGCGGTCTGTTTCATGCATCCCTGCAAGCGATGCTCCGTAGTGCTCCCTGGAGCCCCCATGGGAAGACTTCAGAGCCAGACACTGCAGCGGGGGCAGTTTGCCACGTTCTAGCAGAGCTGCTGGGTCACTTGGCCACGCTCTCCTTGTTAAAAATAAGACTTTGCAACCAACTGAGTAAAGAGCAAGACGTGACCTTAGAAGTGGAAAAAGTGTATGAAGTTAGCTCGTTCTTGCTAAAGAATGGTGGACTCTGGAAAATTATTTAGTTAATACGTATGAACGTACAGAGGGGACTTTAACACCAGAGTGCTGAGAGCAGTCCTTTGGTGCTTCCCACTGTACTGGGGGGAAAGGACCTTCTCCCACAGCTGTGCAAAAGAGCCCTCGGCCAGCTCTGCTGGCTGCAAGA
>NW_009260484.1:3873439-3877994 GCF_000687185.1 Egretta garzetta
AATGAAGCACAAAGAGAGCCTTTCAGACGCTGCAGGAGGGGACAAAATCAGGGCTGGTCTCATCAACCCCCAGCCACGGAGCAGCTGAGCACAAGCTAGGTTAAGACATTTGGCAAGGAAAATAAACTAATTTTCGATTTTAAGATTCAAAAAAGGTGCCCCTCAGGGAGACCTGCAGAGTTTGTCCATTTGAGAAGGACAAACTTCTTCAACAGGTGTTTCAGTTTGAATACTCGCTGCCAAGGGCTCAGCCATCTCCTTTCTAATGTGGCGGGTGTTTGTGCAGAGGAGACGTCCTCTTGGCTCTGAAGGAGCAGATCACAAATTCGCAGCTATTCCTACTCGTGCTAGTGGCAGGACCCACTTCTGAGCAGAATTATTTTAATGAGCAGGGCCTGAATTCACTGTGCAAGCGTGGCTGCTATTTTGGAGTGTGAGAGACCACCTTGAGCTGTATTATGGTCTACCTTGAGTTAAAACTGTTTGATGCCTTTTGAACAACGTGATTAACCCCAGCGTAATCAAAGTGCATGGTCAGTCATTTTCTTTCTTTCCCACTGTCAAATATTGTCAAAAGAAAGTACAGTACCCTGGTGGTTTGTATTTTTCCTGCGTTTTTTTCTGGGATAAGGTATTACAGAATGATTTTCTATTGATTTACAGACCCAATCAATATGAAAATTCTAGCAAAAGAAAAAAATACTCAAAATTAACTAATTTGTGGACTGTAAAATTGTGCTCTCGTGAATATTATTTTTCTCAGAACAATGCGCTTGGCAGAAAATAAATATAATGGAACCGTATAGCCAGACATCCTAAATCATCAGCTCACATTCATTCAGATAAATTGTTTTGGAATTAGATACTTCTGCTTAGAAACGGTTCTCAGAAACAGCAATTTCTGCAAGTTTATTACCTGTAGTTACTTTGGCCAAACCATAAATTACTTACACTGAGTGGTATGCCAAAGGGAATTCAAGTTTTATGTGTTCTCTCCAGATGCTCCGGGTGTAGCTGGTAGAGGCAGCTGGAAGGGCTTGTCTGTAAGTGTTCTTAGCCCAGTAAATTTGACAGGCTGACAGTTGTTCCCCATCAGCTGATAAGCACCTGCTTGTCTCCTTCTAAGGCCAGTAGCTGGTGTAGCACCTAAGCAGGGCTGCCAGAGCCATTTCCCCACCTTCCACAGTTTCATCCCACACTGGGAAACTTGAACCGGTCTTTCTATGGACTTCCAGCGCTGCTTGAAGTTTATGAAGTACAACTGCCTAAGTCTACTGCCAAAGCAAAGTCCTTCTAGGTCTTCATAACAAGAATGGTGACGCTGCTGTCAGGTTTAAGTTGGTAGGCTTTTTGACCTACTAATACAAGGTATGATGGTGCACACATTTCAGCTCTGCCCATTCTGAAAGGTTTTTTTTTTTATATGTGTGTATATATATATATATATATATATACACACGCACCAAAACGCTGAAGAAAGAAGCCACAGCTGGCTACGTCTGTGACGGGCAAGCAGGGAGGCGGTCGAAGGCAAGTATCAGCGCCTGAAACGCCTGCTTTTATTTGCCAGCCTAAAGAGTTGTGTTCCCCAAACCATAAGGGCTGTTTCAGAATTCAGCACCAGGGTAGAGCTCGTCTAATCAATAGTTAATCTGCTGCTAAGATGGAGGGAAAACAAATTAAATGAGCATGAACTGTTTGGTTGAAAAAGGATGTTGGCATTATCTGGTTCGTCTTCTAAAATCAAAGGAAGCATCAGTCTTCCATGCCCATCTGGGTTTAATTACTCACCCTCATTATCTCTCTGTTCCTGTATTTGATAGAAGTAGAAACTGGGTACCCATCTTCAGCATCCACGTTTTTGGTTGCAAGACCAGGCATTCAAGTAAAGATAACGCCAGGTAGAAAACCATTTGTCAGGAGTTATTAATCGTCGCAGTCAATGGAGCTTGTAACGTTTCAGTTTGGCTCCCAGTAAATATTTCTGCAGCACGGAAGATTGCTCTGAGCGTACAGGGCATTTTTTCATGGCTTGGTTCGTTTACTGAGGGCTTAGTCATGTAGCTCCATTTGATTTTAATGGGAAGTGCATGACTAAATTCCACTGCTTTGTAAGGTATCTTTTACAAATGCTTGGAAAAACAAGGCTATTACCTCTAAGTGGGTTTCACAAATGGAGATCTGGTCTTCTCCTTGGTTTCACCCTGCAGTTGCGTTAATGCAACCACAGGTTTTAACGCACGCGGCAATTCGCTTACAAGCCCTTAGAACAATGACGTTGTTTCTATTGCAGCTCTTTGCAATGGGAGCGCGCCGGGAGCCAGGAGTGATTGTTGCTAATTGCCATCGTGCATATGCTGGTTACAATTTGTCTGCAGTGATTCAGTTTTCTGTGGCTGCTGTGATGCCCACATACAGCTCTTGGCTCTTCTCATCTAGTGAAATGCGCTTTGAGATGATTTGAGAGCTAGGGCAGATGCTGGAAAAGTGGAAGCTTTATTTTTATTGAAACCAACCATTGGTTTTGATTTGAAGGAAAGGAGCCCTTGCCTCCCTGGGACAATTTGGCCGGGCCAGTCAATGGCAGAGCATGCCATGCTTTTGCCACCTTTTTCTTTCTTGCTTCCTCAGCCGCTTGGTCATATGCCGCTTCCACCTTGTCCTGTGTCAGCTTGACGAACCAAAGGCTCAAATGCGCCTTGTGGATGGAGCGCAAAGTGCAGTCAAAAAGAGTGGGCTTTAAACTCTGGCAACCCCAAGCAGCCCGTGGAGAGCTGATCTGAAATCCTAATTGTCTGATCTGGCAGAAGACAGGGACCCTTCCAGGGGTTTAGAGTTTGGTTCTGTGACCTCAAGTACCGTTCATATCAAACATCATCACTTTAAATTTTTGTGAAGTGATGGGAGTTTGCGTAAGAGAATATTAATATTCAAACATTGAGAAACAAACACAGTAATGTGTCTTCCCATTACATTTGCCACAAATGAGTTGTAGTAAAGCATATTTTACTTCCAAATTTAACACTAATGTAATACCTACAACTGGGCTAAAAGGAGAAAGTTTGTGTGAATGTGAGGAAAAAAAACCCCCTAGGGTGGCTTCTTTCTCTATAATTCGGCCCCACAGAGCCATGTGGGGTTGGGCAGGTGCCTCTGCCTGCGTAAGGCTGCCTGCCCGCCTCAGAGCTGGGCTGCTGAGTGCCCAGAAGGAGCTGCCAGGGTCTGCTCCTTGCTGTCCTGTGTGAATGAGCGCAAGGGGAGGGTGAGAAAGAAGCATTCAGGCAGGAGGTAAGCACAAAATTTTGGCAGCCTGAAGAAGTGAGCTGCGCCCTTTTCAGGGATGGAGGAATTTTCTTCCCTCCAGGGGCAAGAGGGAAGCAGAGAATGAGTGGTGACTTACTGAGCTTCAATTAGCTCTCCTCTTAGAGGCTCATAACCCTTGTGCCTTCCTATGTACGAGGCTCTGTCTCAAGGCACACTCTAGTCCTAAGAAATCAAGAAGAGGAAGCCTGACCTTAGCAAAGGTACTTCATTTTCCATCTCCTGATGTCAGTTGTCGTATCTGTTTGGTGAGGATAATTAACTGGGCGTTGGCAATCTGGTAGTTGCCAAGTCCACCTGTGGGGTAGACCCACGAAGAGAGTGTCTAACCTGTGGGACACTCACGATGGGACCTATCTGGTCCCTCCGCGTTATGTCTGCACAGAGGAGCAATGCTGGATCTGGGCTTGCCGTGGGCTGACAAGCGGAGCCATATGGTCCTGTAATCCCAGCTGCACTTCCTGGGAAACTGTGCTGGGGCTGCTCCACACGGACCATGAGGGTTCTGGGTCTGCCCAGGGACAGGACCGCTATTTCCTTCCCTTCTTGGAAGTCCATCAAGAAGCTGCTTGCTCATTTTAGCAATCTCGGGCACCAGCTGAGCAAAGAGGATGTTTGATCTTCAATGTGGACTTAAAATAGATATAGTCCTTATCTCTCACCAGACAAAAGTTAGAGGAAGGTTTTTTTCCCCAACTTTTCCAGAAATATTCACCCTTTTGCTGGGTTGGAGCAGGGGAAACTGAAGCCCCAAAGGGACATTACTGTGAAGTCTGAAAATGCAGATTTGTCTTTGAAGTCCTAGTGTATCTCAGGTTTAGTAGAACCGACCACATTTATAAGAATTTCAGGCTTTGATGAAAAAAAAAGTGCCATTTTGGAAAGCACTTGGGGATTTTTCAGCACGACAGATGCTACTGTGTAAGTGTAAGACTATTATTTCCTTATATATGTGGGTAGCTGTCGTATAAAAAGGTATTTTGACTTACCAAGTCACTGCAATAAAGTGGAATGTGCAGACACAATACTTGACTGCCCCCGCATGCATATTTCACCTTTATTAAATCTTATTACAATTAAAATCTTAACTGTTCTTTTCTAGCACAAACACTCCATGCGTGTAAAAATACATGTGACAGCAATTAAGCCTTTAAGCACATTATTAATCATCAAAACCAAGGATTAGTAAGATACACGTTTGCATTTTATCTCTAATTTTTGTTTCCCCCTCCCC
>NW_009260484.1:3878010-3904293 GCF_000687185.1 Egretta garzetta
TTTTTGTTCCCCCCCCCCCCCCCCCTTTTTTTTTTCTTGCAGGCACAGCTGTCTCAGGCTTTAAATGGTGTTTCGGATAAAGCAAAGGAAGCTAAAGAGTTTTTGGTTCAGCTGAAAAATTTATTGCAGCAGATCCAGGTAACTGTAGAATATTAGCTGGTTTGATAATACAGTAATCAATAGAACTGAGTGAATAATTGATGACTTTGTCTCCTGTGCTGTTCTCATCTTTCCTGGAATCATCTAACCTTTCTTGAATGGATTTGCCAGGCAAAAATTACTCATCAAATAATGCCTGCAAGCCCCTCTTAGCTTCTAGTTTGTTTGCTGTTTATTGCAAGAAGCTGATACTCAATACTGGACATCTGAGCTGCGTTGATTGGTATTTGATTGAATCCAGTGGTCATGTTTCTGGGCTCCTTCCTGACTGCAATTGCTTCACTTGGGCATTTGGGATAAGTTCTCATTTTAACACATTCAAAGTTTACTACTTGGTTTTCACCTTACATTTTCTAAAAGAGTACTCATTCCTGGACAAAATCCAGTCAACCTGTTTATTAGAGTATTTGTAGGAAGTCAAAAAAAAGAAGAAGAAACAAATGCTGCTAAATCAATGTGGTCATTTATTGATGCAGGAGATATTTTGGTGCCTATAATTGCCCAGCTTTAATAGTCAGAAGAGGGCTTATGGTGAGTGCAGTAATTGAGGGCACAAACCCAAAAGGAAACAAGTCCCATTTTTGCCCAAATTCAGACTCGTCGTTGCTGGAGGTCAGATGATCCTCAAGGCCCTTCTCACCCTGCAGAGCGTGGCTGGAAGTGTGCTGCCATAGTCTGAGCTTCCCAGCGCCCGGGAGGGGACACTTGTTACCCACAGCTTTTCTGTGGGATATACATCATCTGCTCTGCGATATGCCTGCTCTGCTGCTTGCTCATCTTTCGTCAACAAGCAAGTCCTGTGCCTGTTACAAGCAGAAAGCCAAAGCAGAAGTTCGAAAATCTGTATTCAGTGTAGAATTTAATCATTAAAATATCCCACTTAACACTCAAGGTGATGGATTCACACCACAAATTCTGCCTAAGCTCTCAGGTTGCCACAGGGCAGTGTAGCTACCCACCCTCACCGTCTTCTGCAGCCACGTGGGGAAGGGAAGAAACCAAGTCTGGGAAATTGGTAAAAGATAACACATGTACCTGAAAGAAACCAGTGCGAAGCCACTGGCTGGCACCTGTCACATGCTGTATTTTGGTCACAGCGGGAGGTTTCTCTCTGCTGACTTTACCTATACGAAAGTTAAGGAGTTCATCTAACCCTAGTCATTAGGGCTTCTTTCATTGTCCAAGGAGAAGGACAGGCACCTCTAGAGAGCACTTCTTCCTATAGGTATGAACAGCTATTTTAGGATGGGATAACTCATCCAAAATAGTAGTCTATCAACAGTCTTTTCCTGAGTCACCTGGCTCCATTAAAAATGTATTTTTCCCTCCTGAAACCTAAAGGTGGCCTATTACGACTCTTTATGACTGTGCTGTAAAATCCTCTAATGTGTTCCAATAAAATCACTGCCAAATTGCTCTGCATAAGGGAGCTGCTACAATTAGATCAAAAGAGCAAGTCATTTCTTTGACGCTGCTCATTGCTTAAAACGCTAGAGGAGAACTCAGAAAAGGAAGCTGTACCCAGCAATCGCCCTCTCACGGTTAGGAATGTCTGGGCACAAAGCCGGGTCTGAACCTTGCGTCTTGAGCCAGCCTCCAGCCCGCGTCTGGGTGAGGACATCAAATTTCAGCAAACCAAAACAGCAGGACTAATCAGCTGCATATGTATTCATAAGTAAAACAAGACTCAGGCATCACTCTGAGTGCTAAAGGATGATCACCCACAGAGCTTAACCCTTCATGAACTCCCTGGCATGGTTTTGCCCTGTAACAAACTGCACTCTTCCTAGATGATGCCTGAGCAGCATTTGATGATAGCACGTGCCTGGGAATACTCCTGGTTGGCAGGTTTGGTACAGACACGCTATTTTAGGGGAAAGGGTTTAGATGTGTCATGAGCTGATCTGTGCCTTTTGGCATCTGGACCAAAAAACCAGTTCTTGGACTGTTTTTCAGGGGGAAGTAGGTGCAGCCTGTGTGGTAAGGTTTATACCCAGAACCACGTATCTCAGAGCAGGTTATTTCTAATAGCAGTCTTATGATGCTTGCCACAGGCACACATACAGACATCTACCCCTCAGCAAAAATGTCTTTAAAATGTATGTTTACACAAAGGAGCGAGCAATATGTACATTTTATTACCCTGTCTCAAAGCAGAGCAGACCAGCCAGCCACCTTCATCTCCACTCTGAGTTTGTCAGAGCTACCAGGAGATGTGCTTTTATCTTGCCTGGGGCAGTTTGAAAATTCATAGTCTAATTTCCTTTCCCCTGCTTTTCAGATCTCTGGCTTCCCCCTCTTTTTTTCCTTCTCTTCTCCTTTCTAAGGTCACTTTTAAGTCTCTTGGTCTCTTCTTCTCAGAAACTGCCTGTCCCTCATTGACCCTGGTGCTTCCTTGCGCCTCCTTGTTGCTGTCAGTATCTGATTTTCACATTTTCCTATCTGCTGTAACAGTTTCATCCTTTCTCCCTTGAAAGAGGCCTAGCACCAAACACCCCTTTTGGTGTGTGAACAGAAAATGAGGAGATAAATGATGCTCTACAGCTGTCTACTGATTCAGGCTTTGTACACAAACCAGCACTTCAAGAGTAGCTGGGTGGAAATGGGCTCAAGAGGGAGTTGGGTGTGAGATAAGCCGAGGAGGGAGAGATGCAAACTAAGACAAACCTGTGAACCATAACTGAGCCGCCTGGTGTCTCTCCCCCCACCCATCTTGCTGGCCTGACTGCGGCGGGGGCCTCTCAGGGATGAGTGACCCCATGTCACTCGGCTGGAGAACGGGATGCAGGGATCTCAGTGAGGGAAGGGAATACACTGCTGAACATTTTGCTCTCAAAAGAATGAAGACAAAGCAACAAGCAGAAAGGAAGAGAAAAGCATAAAGAAAAAGCTGAGAGAGTGATGAGTTAGGGGTGTGCGACAGCTTTCAGTGAAGAGGCTTCAGCACATGTTTAAAATCTCGCATTTAATGTGCTTTTTTTTTTGTGACTTGGAGGATTGGGGGGAGAGCTGATAGGACAACTGAACTTCTTCTGGAAAGAGGAACTTGAAAGCTTTGTCCTTCTTCTAGTCTGACGAGCAGGGGAAGCAAGGGAGAGCCTCCCTTTGAATGGGTGCCACAGCATCGGTTCCATGGCCAGAGAAAGTCATCCCCAGGAGGAGGGGCGGCTCAGGACTCTGTGGCACCATCTACTCAGATTTCTACCGCTGCAGCAGGATTCTGTGGTAGCAGGGTTTGTTCCCCATTGATAGGAGAGGGGTTTAGGTAAGGCTAAGTGATACACAAAATCTCAGGTGTTTGCATCTGATTAATTTCCTTGTAATAAGCCTGTAGGCCAGATTCTGGTCCATAATTCTCTTCTAATTGCCATAGCGTAGAGCCAGGGATTTCAAAGTTGCTGCAATGGGATAATTAAAGCAGAATGGGGAAGAACCCACTTATTTGCATGTATGCACTGTGTATGTTAGTTTAGATTTTACATTATGTTGTACTGCATTCTGTTGTCCAGAAAGTGCCGGTAAACCAGCATTTTAAATAAGCCCGTTTTGTGGCATAGCATCATACTATTTCGTTTTATAGCATGCAGCTATTACTGGTACAGCTATAACGAAATTAGAAAGGCAACAGAAGCGCCGAAGTCTTGAAAGGAAATCTTTTCTGAATGGAAAACCAGGTAAGAGTGAACAATAGCTTACGGTGTAAAATATGCTTTCTTTGATGAGTATGACTCTCGTCTTCTTCTAGGAGAATGGGTTGGATTATGAAGCCTGCCTTGTCGCTCAGTGCGATGCCTTGGTTGATGCGTTAACGCGACAAAAGGCAAAACTGCTCACAAAGGTGACCAAAGAACGTGAGCACAAGCTGAAGGTGAGCACAACTCTCATCAGCTGAGCATGGCTGTTGATACCTGGCATTACTGTGCATTTTATTAAGTCCCCAGCCCTTTACACTGTGAAAACTCCTGACGACCAAATCATAAAGTCCTTTCAGCAGGTTCCAGTTTGGCGGTTTGGTGGAACTGTGCTTATACATGAAAAATGATGCATATACTTTAGCAGTTTGTTGAATCAGGCCATCAGTATTTCCATCTGATGGTTTTGGGCTGTCTTTTGGGAGGTGCTTGTGAGTGAAACCTGTGTGGACCTTCAAAATGCAAGAAAGCCCTTCTGCCCAAGTAAAATGTTGGGATTTTGGTGTCTCTTCAAACCTTTGAAATTCAGGCAAGCCACCCCCAGAAATCCATGTGCTTACTCAAAAGGTAGTAAAGAAATGCAGTAAAGGGGGGGTGGGAGAAGAAAGCTATAAATGCTTGAAGAAAGTGGCAGTCAAGAAATGTTTAAATAGACACATTTCTTGAAACGTCAAACTGCATATGTGATTTTGAGGTATTATAGTGCCAGTAACATTAACAGCATCTAAGATAGAAGGAAAAATTGAAGTGAAAAATCTAACATGACAAACAATGAATAAAATCTACCTGAGATCAGCATTTAAAAAACCCCCATGCCTAACAAGAGCCAACACTTAGGATGTGCTGCTAACAGCACAGCTAATCCTGTGGTTTATTCCTGTTAGGCTGTTGTTCCTCAGGAGTTGTGCTGCTGAACACAGTGCCATTAGGCCTAGTCTACAGCCATGTGGCAGCAGAATCAAGTCCAAAATCTGGAAAAATGAGATGCAGCTTTTTTATTTCTTAATCCCAGCAATGAGTTCTTAAGCAGAGCAGGATCAATGGTGAATTGTGAAGAGAATGGTAGGGTATAATCTGCAAGAAACCACTCCTGCAGTTATCCTCTGTAATATTTGCCTTTTAAGAGAAGGATTTTTTAAAAGCTCAGATTTTAGTGAAAGTGTGATTGTAAATGTGAATACTGCAAATGTAGAAACATGTTCTGTGCTCTTTCTGCCTCAAGCAAGCCTGATCTTTGAGCAATTAATCTGCTCTGAAAATTGAGATTCCCTGCATACAACATTTTGCCAAGCTAATTATCGGTATTTACAATACAGAGCAAGTGAGTGTAGCTGATGGAGATATGGCAATGGCCATATGGCAGCTAAATTAAGCATAGCTTTAACACACTCTTCCATTCGTTGTCTCTTCTAAAATAATCTTACACAATTAACTGTAAGATGAGGCAGTCATCAGAACTGTACTGATGCTTGTTTTCCAGGTTGTTTGGGACCAGATAAATCACTGTACGCTGAAGCTACGCCAGTCTACGGGGCTCATGGAGTACTGCCTGGAAGTTATCAAAGAAAATGATCCCTCTGGGTTTTTACAGGTATTTTTCTTTCTGATGTTCTGGGGAAAAGAAGAAAAGACGTTCAAGTTAAATCTAAAAATGGACAGCTTTGCTAACTGGCCTCTTCCACCTCCGAGGCAGGTTCACCTTAACTCCTGTTAGTACTGTCTCAAAGCCCAGAGAGCCTGATGGTGTCCCAGCGAAGGGGTGTCTTTGACCAGCCATCTTCTGACTGGGGTGTGGAGTTAGTGGTCACACCACTTCCCGGACTGCTGACGTCTTTCCTCTTGCCAGCCCTTCCTTCCAGGCCAAAAGAAAGATGCTCTGGTGAGACCTCACCTAGAGTACTGCGTCCAGCTCTGGAGCCCTCAGCACAAGAAGGACATGGACCTGTTGGAGCGGGTCCAGAGGAGGGCCACAAAAATGATCCGAGGGCTGGAGCACCTCTGCTATGAGGACAGGCTGAGAGAGTTGGGCTTGTTCAGCCTGGAGAAGAGAAGGCTGCGGGGAGACCTGATTGCGGCCTTTCAGTACCTAAAGGGGGCCTAATAGAAAAGATGGGGAAAATCTTTTTAGTAGGGCCAGCTGTGACAGGACAAGGGGTAATGGTTTTAAACTAAAAGTGGGTAGGTTTAGACTAGATATAAGGAAGAAATTCTTTACAATGAGGGTGGTGAAACACTGGAACAGGTTGCCCAGAGAGGTAGTGGAGGCCCCATCCCTGGAAACCTTCAAGACCAGGTTGGAGTGGGCTCTGAGCAGCCTGATCTAGTTAGCGATGTCCCTGCTCACTGCAGGGGGGTTGGACTAGATGACCTCTAGGGGTCCCTTCCAACCCAAAACATTCTATGATTCCATGATTCTATGCAGTTAATGATAACTTTCTGCAGAATATTATTTCATTCTCATCTGAGAAATGCAACACAGGGCCTCACAGAGCTCTCTGATCAATTTGGAAAGGTCTGTGACTCAGCAGAGTAGTACCTCTCCCCTTTTTGCTTCTCCCCTTTGCATTCCTCTTTCCTATGTGAAAGAGTCCTTTCAGCATCTCCCCTGTGAGGAAGGGCAGCCTTAAGGGCTTCCATGTAGCTTTGCTTCACTGGGGTTGTTGCACCTCACAGGCTTACAAGACCTGCCTTGTAGCTGGAGGATACAGATACCCCCTCTTTGCAAAATACAGCCCAACTAGCAATTGCCTTAATTTCCAGGATAGTGTTTCTTAGGTGTAAGCAGTGAAAGTGTCTATTGATGAGATAAAACACAACAGTTTTATTATACAATTATTTTGCCTAATTCATTCTATTATTATTTTATTTAGCCCTAGCTAAATAGCTAGGCTCTGTTATTGTCTTATTAATTGTCTAGGAAGAGAGGCATATCAAACAAAATGATCTTCACGTGGCTGTCAGCTGAACAGGGCACACTGCACCCATGAATGTGTGAGTGTCAGGGGGCTGTCACAGCATCCCTAAAAAACAGGATGAGAATTAGTCAACTTAAGCCTATTAGCACTCCAGATTGATTATTACTGTCACGTCTGGTCTCAGGAAAGTGTGAGGAATGTGTGGTGTATATTAATCTCAACACTACACAGATTTTAGCAGGCTGTCGGTTGGATACTGCGGGACACATGAAACCTTTAGGTGTTACCTACAGGCTAGCTAGATACATGCTTTGTTTTCATTCCAGCTTACTTTTCCTGTCACCTTTGTGGCTTCATTTTTGCAGTCACCTTTTATGAAAAAACACATTTTACTTTTTTTTGCTGGTTTTACATTTCCTCGTTTATCCAATGATGCTTTCAAGGCAACCAGCAAATGCTGAGGTACTGCATTACTTAGAGCAACTACTTCTGCAGCCAGGAGATTGAAACGCAGCCAAGGGATCCAGCATCCCCGTAAGTGACTCCCAGGTTGTAGGAAAGCTGCAAGACACTTCTCCACTTACTGCACAGGCTGATTAGGAGCTGTTGATGCAGGGGCTCAGGCGTGAGCATCTTCCAGTAACAGTAACAAGGAAAGGCAAAACTCCCGCAGTAAAGAAGAACTCTCTCTGACCTATCCAGAAGAAAATTCTGCTCCCTGTGATTTACAGGAAGCTCACTGGGAGGGACTCCAGATATCCAAATTGCAGCTTCACTGAACTCAAGGACAGTTGAGTTCATTGATTTCCGCAGAGCTGGGATTTCACTTCCAGATGAGGCCGTTGTGATCATCTTAATCTGACTTCTGGCCTAATTGTCTGTGGGCTAAGCAAGAGCGAAGCTTTAAAAATGAAATTCAGTTTTGATCTAATGATAGAAAAACCATCATATTCTTTGGAAGTCTATCTGACAACTTAATCACCCTCACTGTGAGAAATATCCCTTCCTTCCCATTTGATTTTTGTATTCCTTTCAGTTTTCCTCCACTGAATCATCTCTGCTGAACGGAGAGACCCTCTTACACTTAAGCCTGTCTTTGTGCAACTGCTTTTTAAACAGGAGAGCAAAACTAGACTGAGCGTATCCAAGAACAGAATGCAGAAGTATACGTGGCATTCAGAGGCATGGTACATAACATAATCTTAGTAGGCTTTGTAAATGCTATTTTTACTTTCCGACCCCTAGATGAGATTTGTTTTGAAAAGACAAGACAAAAGGATGCAACATAAATGGAACTCACCCCAGAACGACCAGATCCTGTCTCAGCTGTCACGCTGTCGCATTCCCGCGTTCCTTGTGCTGTATCTCTCTCGCAGGCATTCTGTCACTTTTAATGTGTGCATCTGCCGTCTCATTATAAGCCTGCTCCTCTCTTTCAGATTTCAGATGCTTTAATCAAGCGTGTTCAGGTATCTCAGGAACAGTGGGTCAAAGGAGCCTTGGAGCCAAAAGTGTCTGCTGAGTTTGACTTGACTCTGGATAGCGAACCTTTACTGCAGTCAATTCACCAGCTGGATTTTATTCAGATGAAATGTAGGGGTGAGCTTTTATGATTTTCTTTTTTCTGTTTTTCATACATGTGTTGAAACAGTGCTGGGAAGAAGGGGGGTATGGAGGGAGGAAGGAGGAATGACTTGAAATTGCTGGATAGTTTTAAAAGGTTTTCAAGCAAATTCAGATTACTGGTTATTTCCTAGAGAAGAGTGCTCACCTCACGTGCAGTGATGTGAACAAGCTTGGACAGACGTACCAGGTGCAGTTAAAGATTTGAAAAGATAAATTCTTCAGAGTAGGGCTGTCTATCAGCTTTGAAGATTAAAAAGACATGAGCTGCATGAAACTTTATGCCATTTTACAGCATCCCTAGATTTAACATGGTTAATTCAAAATGTCAATTACCCCTATCTTGCCAGGAGCAGCTGACGTAGTAAATAAATATTCGCTTACGCACACACATGCTTGAAAAGGGAAAAAAGAACCCCTTTGACTTATATATGGACAGTTCCCAGCTTAAAAAAATTTGTGAGGCAGAGATTCACGAGGGGAAAGTAGCTCCATGGCTATACCCTTCCTCAATCCCAGGTATCTGAATGATCCTGAGGGACACACTAAAAGGAAAGGATCTTAAAAACAGTATTTAAAAGCAGAAGCTGATGAACAGTAGATGCCATTGGCAAAAAAAAAAAAAAAAAAAAAAAATCATGTGCTTGTAATGAGCTTGGTTTATATGGAGCAGGATGAGAACTGCATCAGAATTAGATCCATAGACCGGCTGGATTTGAAGGCTATTGTGGTCCCTGGGAATGATGCCATTAGCTTCCCTCAGTGGTGATTCAAGCCTTAATTATACATGTGGGTGACAGGGTAGAGGCTGCCAGAAGTCAGTGAATGAGTTAAGGATAATCGTGTCGGATGTGCTTTTTTTTGACTCCAAGCAAGCATAAAGATTTCTCTTCGCTTTATCCATCTTCTCTAGGCCTAATTCTGAACCTAGGAGACCCAAGATGAAGTAACTAGGGTGGATAATTTGGCAGATAAATATGTTGAGAAACAAGGATAAACAGTTAAAGTCTGCTCACCAAGAATGGTTTGCATCTTGACATAAATGGGCTGCATTAAAGCTACTCAAAAACACCTGTGAACTGCTCCTTTGAAATGTTAACAGTCAGGAAAGCAGAGTCAAGAGAGAAAGCATATCATTGATACAACTTCTCCAAATACTGTCTGCACTTGTCTGTTTAAATCAGTTTATATTTAATGCTGGCCATACTTGTGAAATACATTTAATACTAATCTTCTGCCACTCTCCTTCCCAAACATATAAGGAATTTAGTTAAACTATCCACCTAGATTGCTAATTAACCACAGGTCACTTGAGGTCAGAGCAGCTTAAGTATTTGGCTTTTGGACATTTGTCTGGCTTTAAGCTTGAACTCAGAGACTTTAATTGAGCCAGATTCACTGGAGCATTATGAAAGATAGTGCTGTCTGCTGATACTCTCATTTATCATCTGATCGCAGTGAAGCCCTGGTACTGAGCTAGACATGGCCTGAAGAGCACAGAGGAGGACAGGACTGCTTCTGCCCAAACCTGCGCAGAGCTTAGAACACCCTCGGGCTTTGGTCCCCGTGTGCATCTTAACAGTTAGACCTCAGGAAGGGCTTTTCCTTGAGCTGTCTTGGCCTTGACCAGGGAGTACCTGCTGCATGGCCCATCAGGTTGGTCAGCACAACTGGTGTGACCAAATACACACCATGCAAAGAATGGTGGAAATGCCATTTGTCCTGGCCACCTTTCCTTCATAAGGGACTGCATTATTCCTCCTCACACCTCTGCGTGGCCAAGCAGAAAAAGCCGCTGACTGGTCCCAAGTTAACATTCACAGGTACTGAGGAGTGTTTAGTATATAGAGCTGTATTTAGATTTTTCAGTTTATGACTGCAAATCTATTTGCATTAGAACTGCTCAGCCTGATGCTTTGGTGGTTTTTTTCTGAAATTTGCCTTCATGACCTCCACCATCTCTGCATTATCTTCTCACGCGCAGTGGTCTTGCATCTAGAAATACAGGTACCACAGAGGAAGCAACTCAGCATTTCAGCAGTGAGCCCCCAGACTTACTGGGAACATCACTTTGCTGACTGTGAGGAAAAGCTGGTGTTGTAGGGTGATGTTTTGCTATTTATCACCATCAGGACTTGTGTATTTCTGAGACTCTGATTTCACAAAGAAAAACCTATGTGTGTCTTCACATCTGCTCCTCTTCCTCCAATCTTACCCACCCCAGCACACCAACAAGTCATCAGTCTTTGCCAGATGTTGTTGTTGAGGGGATTGTTATTAAGTCACCATACTGGTTGGTCTGATGGGAGTAGATGCATTAAAGACATCAGAGACGATCTGATGGGAGTAAAGGGAGTTCTGGGGAAAGCTAGGAGAATAGGGCCAGTGTGGCTTTTCCAACTACAAGTTGTTTTGTTCCGAAAGCTTTGCAATGTAAGGTCTGTACTATTGTTATCGATGTTTAGTGCATGACTGAATTTCTATTTTTTTTCGAACTCTGGCCTCATTCAACCTCAGTGAGCTTGCAAGGGTCATTTAGAGTGAAAGCATGCTTGTAAGTAAACATTGATTCACTGTGTTAGACAAAGAAGAATGAAAATGAGAACAAATCACATTACATTTGCTTTGATGACTTGTTCATGTACCTTACTGGTGGACTCCGTATAAGCCCATAACTAAGCTAATCTCAATAAATAAACATCAGGGGGTGAGTTTTCTTTTTACAGAAGGAAAAAGCAATTTGGTAACAAATTAAATGTGCATAAATGTGATAGGTGCAGAATTAATGCTTAAGCAGTCATGTTGACCAGAGGGTCTCACTGATAGCCCTTTGGCAAGAGTCCTGTGCTCCCCAGGCTAGCTGACCTGCTGAGACACACACACAGCTCTAGTAATTGCTGGCATTTTGAGCTTTCCCAGATCCCTTCCCTCGGTCCATGTTTTTGCCTCTCTATTGCTTTTTCTGAATGCCTTGGCACAAAATTCCTGTCCTCTTTGATGACTGGCTCAATGTGTACATCACATTTCCTCAGTTCAAGCTATGGGCATAGACAAATATGTGTTCCAGGTTTGTTTTGTTAAACAGCTGGAACTGTCATGCAATCTTGGCTTGTTGGAAAATGGAGACTAGGAACAAAATAGGAAAAAATGTAGCTACTCTCTACTTTTCTGTACCTCTGAATACTCACTCATATGCCCCTTCTCCTTGTCGGGAGTGACTCCTTCCCTCTTCTGCAAACCAGTCCATGAAGAGTCCCCCGACACATCTCCTGCTGCAAATCTTCTCTGCTTCTCCAGCCATGAGCTGCACAGTCATGATAATGAAAGAGTAACTGTTTCACCATAGGCTTTATCGCTGGTTCTGCCCGCTCTGCACTATGGACCCAGATCTTTGCCTGTGGTCTTCCCTTCTCTCTCGATAACACTGTTTGTAGGGCACTTGCTACAGCAGTGACTCAGGCTATTACAGGGCTGAACTGCAGTTTTGGAGGAGGTCAAAGTTTTCATTTTTCTGAGGGTCCCATTATTCCACTGCATTTAGTCCTTTAAAAATTAATCTGGGAAGGTGGAGAGCATCGTTGCGCAACTTGCTTGTCAAGAGGACAGATAACAGACAACATCTCAGAGCAGCCCTACTCTACCCTGAGAGGAGATCAGCTGTGTGATACATTGAGCAATGTGTTTTTGAAACTGCTGAGTTGACTTGAGACATCAGTATCACATTTTTTAGCTAAGTGCGACCTGCATGAAGCACTTTTAAAATAGCAGGACATCATTCAGCCTCATTAATAGGTCTTGCTGTACCAATGCAGTATCATTTCTCCCTTTATATTTTTAATCTTTTCCTTCAAAAACTCTCTAGAGGACTTCAAGTTGAACACGAAGCAGGACAGCGCTGTAATTTAACATCTGAGTCTTTTTTGTTTTCTGGCACTTAGCCTATATTTTTCTTCTTTTAGTCCTGTCCCGTTGCTCTTCACTATGAAGGATATCCCGGTGCCCCAATTATTCAACTCTCTTTGCACTTCCCTGTGACATTTACAACAAGTGTTCATCTTTTCTCCTGCCAGAGGGAATCTGAGCTCAAGGCAAATCTCTGCCCATCAGTCTCCAGGGGAGGATGCAGGAGGGCAGGCGCAGCAAGCGTCATCCAGCAAAGCTGCACTGCTGCTTGGGGGGAGCTTCTTACCTCTCCTTCAGCTACCATGGGTTGTGCAGTTCAGGCCACAGGCTGGCCCAAAGGGAGTAGGGGACTGGTAAGGGTTACTCACAAAAACTTAAATGTCCAGTGACACAGTAAAGAAGCCCAGGCACTTCCCCATAGCATGTGTGACTCTCACACGCAGGGACAAAATTCACACTGCCCCTGGGAAGTGGGAACAACAGCACTTCACCGCATGAAAACATATTCTAATCCTAGGCGGCGTTCCTATTTCCGTTACCATCCCCCAAAAATTCTTCTCTTTTTTTTTGGCATTGTACATTACGTGAACAGTCCCTGAACACCTCCCGTCAGTGTTCCTAGGAGATTTTTGCAGGGGGTTGGAGAGGTTAGTGGTTTATTCAGAGGTGAGTGGGTGTTGTCTATTTTACAGTTTATAAGCTTCAGGAATTAAGTTTTCATCCAGTTTTGCCAGGGGGAGTCTCAGAAGTGGGGAGAGCCCAGCGAATGCCTCCTGAGAGGGTTAACCTGTTAGCTAAAGTGGAAGGGGGGTAGACAGCTGGTACAGCCTCATCTTCTTCCAGGATCATCAATCACTGGAAATACACAGGCTAACAAATACAGACAAAACCCTAAGCTTAAAATGGTTCACTTAAAAAATCCCATTACCTCTGAGTTTCTTGTTTTCAGGTGTTTGACTCTTGTAATGTCACATTTCTGTTACTTCTCCAGGCACAGTGTCTCCTAGAGAAAAGTCTGAACTTTCCCTGTGAAAAAACAAGCAGGTTTTTATTTCTGACACCCTCTGAATCATCCTTAAATGTCAAGGAATAGGAACAAGGCATTTTTTTCTCTTTTCACAGCAAAACCTTCAAGAGCTAATTTATAAAGCTCTTTTGTTTCAGACCACAATGATTCTTCTGGGCTACCAACCATCCGCGTTCACTGCGGTGATGGATAACGCCAGCAGAAAGCCACGGTGGCTTCTGCACTGTTTATCACAAGTGTGATGTTGACTTTCGTGTCACTTCCAAAGCAGGGGTGAAGCCTTCACCCCATCACACAGTAGCGTCCGTTTTCCCACAGACTGCTTGGTACACAAAACGCGAGCAGTCCTCTTTTATCCGGCGAGGTAAAATAGGATGAAAGGAACAGCTCAAGGGCTTAGCTCTCATGCAGACAGAGGGAGGAAAATAAACTAGAGGCTCAAAGAAGAGTGAAGATAGATAAAAGAAGAGCAAACTGATAATGTTAAGAGCTAAGTCAATGAATGCTCAGAGCACTCAGCTCCTTGTAAGACACGATCGAGCTCTGCAGAAATGATCCCGCACAGTGAAATTCAGCCTTGGGCAAAAGACCAGGCAGGGTCCATGCATGGCTTACATCCCACTTAACCTGTGCGATTTCAGCAGTGTGTAAGATACATGCCAGGTCTCCCCAGAAGACCGAATTTTCACTTTATAATTTCCAGCAAAGAGTGAACGGCAAGAGTTCAGTTGGGTTTAGCAGAGGAAGTGTGGTGGAGGCCTTTTCCCCACAAAGGCATGGCTCAATGTTTACTCTGCTTATTTTTATTTTTAAGATGCCGATCTGGTCAACAGTGTCTTGGTATTTCTCCTGAGTCACTAAACAGGCGGGGTGGTAGATAACTCTGCACCTGTAATTGCGGAGAGGAGCGAGCCCCAGGCAGCCTCCTCTGGTGCAGAAATTCCTTTTGCTACTTGAACCAAGGGATTTCGATAAAATTTGCAAATGGAATTCATTTTCTTCAACAGTTTCTTTTAAGTTTGGCTTCCATAAAGATAACATATCCAAGGTGGTTTTGATGAAAAACAGGGGGGGTGGGAGGAGGATGGTGTGTTAGATTAGGTTAAAAAAAACACCAACAAACCTATTGTGAAGAGTTGTTTTCCTGCTGTCGGTGGAGTTCAGGCTCTGTCTCACTGCCATGCTGGGAGGAGTGGCTGCTCTGCTGGTTAATAGCCCAATTCTTCGTTAATGAGCTGGGCTTCCCGGCAGCACTACATCTCCCATGCCACCCCACGGCCCAGGCATGAGGCCCCCAGACTGTAGTTCTTACAAGGCACCAGAAGGATGTCCACATATGTTTCTGTTTACCTGTTTCTGCCAAACAGTTTGTCTAACTGAGTAACGACGTTTTGTTATACCATGTTTACTGCCTTTTATTTCAAGGAAGGGAACGGGTCTTCTTCCTAGTGAATACTGAGTCCCCGGCGAGGGGAGGGAGGTGGGCGGTTGGCGTGCTGCTTGCGGCAGGGACTAACAGGGCAAGGCAGGGTTACACTAATCTGTGCCCAGTTCCCGTTACAGTGCCACCTGTCCCATTGCTGCAGCTGGAGAAGTGTTGCACCAGAAACAACAGCGTGACATTGGCCTGGAGGATGCCGCCTTTGAGCCACAACCCAGTGGAGGGTTATATCTTGGAACTTGATGATGGAGATGGTGGCCAATTCCGAGTGAGAATTTCATTTAGCATTTATTTGTGTTTCTTTGTATGTGAGTTTCCTCAGGACAGGGATTTGTGTCTGTCAGAGGATTGGGAGAGGGGGTAGGGAAGATGCGGGTTGTCAACGCATCCCTGCTTCCATTGCGTGGATGTAAAAAGCAGCGCAGGTGCTGCTTATTAGAAGGAGCCCCAGCTTGGGTGAGAAGTTTGGTTGAGGTTATTCTCAGGGTTCTGGCAAAGAGGACCTTGAGGTCCCCCAGGACAGTACCAGAGCAGAAAATCCCATACTAGCCTACAGGAGCTGGAAGTGTTTCATTCCACAAAACAGAGACTTCTTTGAAGCCCCTACCCTTGCCTGTCCATAGCACCTTGTTTCAATAGCTGAGATTCTTGGCCCAGAAACGCAACTCAATTTTTCCTGATTTTCTGAGTAAAAATGGGATCCTGCATAAAAATACAGGAATTCTAAGTCTTTTCTCTGGGAGTGGATGAGACCAGGCTGGAGGAAACTTTCCACAGACACACTGCAATGGGGTTGGTAAGTATGGGAAGGCATCCCGAGTGCCGTCCTTCCAGAACTTCAGGCTGATGCTACAACTTCTTGCTCCTGGCTGCAGATGCAGGGTATTTACAGGCTCCCATCCGTTCTTGCCACATCTCGATAAATGAACTACAGGAATAATTCAATCAGCCTTCTGCCAGCCATGTCCTGCTGGAAGCTGTGGCCCTTCCTCTTCAGGCAGGCTTCACCCTCCTGTTGCTCCAGGACCAGGCTGGCCCAGTGCAATCCCTAGGGGCTAGTGCCTTGAGAGCATCTGGAGGTCAGTTGTGGAGTACAGCTGCTCTCTTCACAAATGGGAAATTTTGCCAAAAACATGTGGTGGCATTTTCTTCAGGAGCTGCAAACTGGCTTCTCACTGGAAACCTAAAGGTTTCTCAAGCTGAAAATGGCCTGGTACGAGTCTACCTAAGCAACTGCCTCCCTGTGCCAAACAGCTACACCCATAGCCAGCAAAGGTGCCTGGTCTGGATGCCCCTCATTAGAAGAGGCAGTGATATTGGCAGGGCATTTTGAAGAGGGCACTTTGTTTCTGGAAGGTCTCTTCATTTCCTTGGTCCAAGTATCATTTCACATGGGATTGAAGAGGCTGGTCTCCACAACTGAAAGTGTGAAAGGTCCCTTTGTGAACGGCTGCTGGGAGCTGCTGGTACAGTTAATATTGGTAGGTAAGAGTCTTATCAGTGTGTGATGAATGAAGAGTTAGGAACAAGGTGTTAGGAATTCACAACTACATAAATACTTGTGAATAAACAAGATTTCAGGCTGGTGCATATCCAAGCCCATTTGGGTGGTAGGGTTTGTAACTGGCAAAGGTTTTAGGACTGTCAGCACTGCCATGTCAAGATTTTGGATTGAAAAAGATACAAAACCACCTCAGTCCTTAAAAATCTAGGGTGACCACTTCTCAGGGGGAACGCTTTTTTTGCTTTGGTGAAACACCGTCAGTTTTACCCACTGAAAGATAAACTGCAGGCTTCTCAGCAATGCCATTTCAATAAGAGTTTGCTGACCCTTTTCATGAGGGATTATATATATCTGAAAGCAATGACACTGACTGCACTTTATCAGAATTCAATGGGTGGATTTAAAGAACAGTTTTTGCCTCCCACCATAGCAGAGAGCATCAGTCTGAATAAACACAAGCAGTCAACAGTGGCAAAAATTTGAGATGGATTAGAAAAATGTCAGAGTTGTCCTACAAATACAGCTTTTTGCACGGACAGCGTATGTTATAACATGGAGATAAATTAAGCTATTCTGTTGAAAATCTTCTTTCTCTCCATGAAAGATCATCAGCTAACTCAGGACCCAAGAGATTTTGTTGTTTGTAGCAGCCGCCGTGGTAGCAAAGTGGACAAACACATGGCCTGCTGTAAACTTAAGTAATCTCTTTCTTGTTCATCACATACTTAATTCACTTTAGGTTCATATCAAAGAGCCCAATTGACAGGGCTGCTCTTAGGCATATACTGAAGTGTCTTAACTGAACTGGGGCCTGAGTGGTCTGCTTAGTCACAGCCTTAAGCTCTTTAGGGCCTTTGCTACCATAAATCTGTGGATTTCACAGAACTGGGGAAGTCAGAGGTGGAAAGGAATTGTGGCTTTCAACGTGCTGCCAAGACAGGATTTATTCCTTTTCTGTCGTTTTCTGTTCAGTTTTCCAACAAACATGAGGTTCCAGGCTTCTTTCAGTTCATCACAGACTGTATAATCTGACTGATCCTCTTCATTAGTCTGCCTAGATGTTCCTCTTCCTGAAATATTTCACATTACACAAGTGCTTGCACATTAATGAATCTTTGCAGGCTTTTATGATGTCTCTGTTGTCCAGTTGCTGTTTCATCACGTGGTGCATGTGATCCAAATCTTTAGTAGATTGGTTTCTTCCGGCTTTGTGTTTGCAGGTTTCAAAATTGTATTTTAACACAGGCATGAGACAACCTTTCTGACAGAATAAAACTGTGCTTACTTGGGGTTTTTTTAATTCTTCCACACCCCTCTTTTTTGGTCCTACATAAATACAAGAATAGCCACGGTGGCTCAGACACTGGAACTGCTCTCCAAAACAGTGTTTTGGAGTAGATGTGTAGGAAAAAAGGATAAAAATTAAGATCCTTCTGTGTTGCCTGTTATTGCTGTACCCTTCCAGCTTCATCTTCACCTTAGCATCTCCACTGCTAACCATCCTTGATGTCTCCACTGCTGTGGCTGTCCATGTTATAACAGCATAACTTCTACATCCTGGGAAGCAATGAGAAGCTGTTTTACTTGTGGCTTGTATTTAGGAGTCTTAACATGTGATCACAAGGCACAGAGAAACAGCTAAACTATGCCTCTCTTTCTCTCTCTCCTTTTTTTGTGGAATGGTTAGGAAGTATATGTTGGCAAGGAGACTCTGTGCACCATCGATGGCCTTCATTTCAACAGTACCTACAATGCAAGAGTCAAAGCTTTCAACTCATCAGGAGTTGGTCCTTACAGCAAGACAGTTATTTTACAGACGTCGGATGGTGAGTTGGGTTTTTGCCGGTTTCCAAGCAAAAAGCTGCAGGTCTCAGTGGCAGGATACTTGCATCCCTTTGTACCCACTGATATCTTTGGCATTTACTGGCATGGAGATTTTGAATCATCTGAGCGGAGAGGCCAAGAACTGAATGTGCACAGGGACTGAGCTCTCCTAGGACTTTGGGGGGATTTTCCATTATCAGTAACATTTCAGGTTTCAAATCATGCAATTTTATTTGGCTGTTGAAGTCTGGGGTCTAACTGAGATTCTTATTTGCTTTAGCATACAGAAGCAGTTATGCAACTCGGGATATTTTTGTGCCACTGTCTCCACTTCTGCATATATCTTTGGAATTTGCCTTTTTCTTCACTACTGCTTCAATTTCACAGCAAGGTTTGATAATACAGAGATGGGAATTCATGCTTCTTCTGCTGTAATTACACTTGACATCCATACAGGCATTACAAGAAGTTCATCTTCATTAATGATATTGTAATGAATCAAGAAGTGCATGCTATTATCACTTCCACTTTTATGCTGTGTTGCCAAAATAGGCCAGTATAAAATATTTATACTTTTAAGAGCTTTTTCTCGTTTGTTTTTTTTTTTTTTCCTTTTTTGCCCCCCTTTGATAAACCAGCAAAGTCAGTCCTTACCAGCACGGACAGAGTGGAACTCCATTTCCATTAAAGGCGATTGAGAACCCATCTAACCTGTGCGAGCAGTTTCCCTATCATGGAGAAGCCTTTGCCTCCTCAATGACTTTCTTGTTATTGTGTGAGAACAGAAAGTCACTGCCCTTAGCAGCTTATGTTCAGAGGAACAAGCACAGATAATATAAGGCACTTCTGAGCTGAAAAACAGCAGGGTACCAGCTCAAAACAATCTTGTGTAGCTGCCTAGAGTAATGAGGAAAGATTGTCTTTATTGCCTGGAAGTGCAGTGGTGTCTTTAGGAAGGCAGAATCTCATTCTCCTAATGGAAGTAAAGCAGACGACACTTGAACAGAGCCCGTTCTGCCATAATCCTGCCTCTCCTCTTCCCCTTCCACAGTGGCGTGGTTCACCTTCGACCCCTCCTCAGCTCACAGAGACATAGTGCTGTCAAATGACAACCAGACTGCCACCTGCAACAGCTACGATGACCGGGTTGTTCTTGGCACAGCAGCCTTCTCCAAGGGCGTGCATTACTGGGAACTGCATGTGGACCGGTATGACAACCATCCCGATCCAGCCTTTGGTGTTGCCAGGATTAACGTCGTCAAGGACATGATGCTGGGCAAGGACGACAAGGCATGGGCCATGTACGTTGACAACAACCGCAGCTGGTTCATGCATTGCAACTCTCACACCAATCGGTAAGCGCCACTTGCGTGCTTTTCTTGTTACTGATAGTTTTTTCTGCTTTGCGTCAGAGGAGGGGGTCTCAGCAAGCCATCCAGTCCGTCTCCCTGCTAATTGTGGTTATTTTATTCCTTCTTAAAAATCTCTAGTAACAGCAATTGCACCTTAGCAATCCGTGTTGGTGTTTGTCATCCTCACTGTTAGCAGTTTTTTCCTGAGATCTGGCTTAAATCCCCCCTGCTGTGACTTAAGCCCGTTATTGCACGCCCCACCCACAGCGTCGGCAGGCAGGAGTGCAGCGCACTGGGATGCAGGATTTCTCTCTCATTGCTGGAGAAGTGCAGAGAGAGAGGTGGTTAATTCTCTTCCTTAGGAGGAATCTTGGCTGTGGGGTTGCGCAATCATTAGGCAAACCACTGGTGATCGCCTGTCTAAAATGCAGGTGTTTATCACAAGTCCTGAAAGCTGATTAAAGGTAATGCTGTAGGTCACACCTAGGATGATCTGGACACAGGGGACTGTTTGGCAGTGAGGGCTTAGTGATGGCTTCCGTCCAACCGAGCCATTGTACTGAAGAGCTTTGAAAAGTGTCTCAACTACTACAACACAAAGGAGGATTTCACCTCATCCTTACCAAACCCCTCTTTCTCCCACCACTCAGAGGCTCTGTGTGCTCCACACAACAGAGCAATGGGGAGCCATGTTCTAACTGAAGCTGCCTCCAGGGACAGATCACACAGAGGTGGCGTGCATCAACATAGATCCAGTGTTGTGCTGACACGGTTGCATGGCTTTCAGCACTCATGGTGGTTACCTCTGCCTAGTGCTGGCTGCGTTTCCTTAACATGATGCTGGACTGTGTAGGGGAGACATCTCAGCTTCACTTGAAGCTCCCTGGAGTATCACCAGAGCAGAACTGCACTGCCCTCTCTCCGTGTCTCATGAGAGGGTCATCCCTAGCTGAAGGTCAGCTGGGTACCACAGGAACTGAGACCCTTAGGAAGATCTCCACTGAAGAGTGTGATTCAGGATCCTAAGTCCCTTGCTTATTTTGGAGAATGGTGTATTTGTATACCTACTCTTATCACAATGGGAGATCAATGTACAAATAAAGTGACTGACCAAGGGTACGTAGTAGGTCTGTGGCAGAGTGGGAATTGATTTTGATTTAGTTTTCTATTGACTGTCCTAGCAGGTCTTCCATACTCACTAGCTCAGATGTTGTTTCTGTTACACCAAATGATTAAAAGAAGGGCTTGCGGTGATTTTTCAAATGTTCAAATGCAGGTATTATCTCCTTAAAGAGTAAGTTCATGCCAACATGCACTGTATCCTAAAGCTGGTTGCAATGCTTCCTGTTGAATAGTCATTTATACTCTAAAGCATACTCGTATTTTAAGTAAGTATACTGCAGTTGCTGGGGATTTTTGTTTGAAGCGTAGTTTGATTTTGCAGTTCATTAGAGACAGGTAAGAGAACCTTGTAGCTGGATCAAAAGCTATCTGAAGTCAATTGGAATATTTTCCGTGGCTCCAAAGACCTTAGATCATGTCCTAAGACAACAGATACTAAAATAACATCAGTTTGATAAATATATCAAAAGGTTCTCTGTCCCTTTAACTTCTTGATTCGATTTAGGGCGGAAGTAATGTTAAGCTGTATTAATTTTAATGCTCTGTGGAACAGCTTATGTTTTCTGGAAAAAAGCTGGCAACCATTCTGTGTAATACTGTCACAGAAACCTATTTTATGGATTTGGTCCTCAGCATGCTCGTCCCGGCAAGCAACACACAAGCTAAGCAAAAGCTTTTTCTCTGGGAAGCACAAACAATGGAAACACTTTGGATTTCCAATCGCCCTGCTTAAACAGGAGAACAAAGTGCTTTCTGTTGGTGATAGTTCCCCGCTTTTTACTCGACAAACCACAAAGGCTTTGCAGCCACATCCAAGGCATGGATAGACCCATGGAATATCTGTTCAAGTGAAGTACACTCATAAAGGGCATGTAGTCTTATGAAATCACATGCGCTTCAATGAATTTAGGTCTAGGCATTATATTTTGAACTGTGACAGTCAAGTAGGTCAGGTTTTTAACTCATTAGCTGTAATAGTCTTGTGGAAACAGTCACTGCTGCCGAGTTGTTTTTCCCCACTGGAAAGAAGTGCATGAGAGCACAGTATCACAGTCCAAAGGAAATTTATTATCAGCTTTTAGCCTCTTGGATGTTACTGTGATGGAGGTTACATCTTAGTAATCATTTCATGCTTCCTAATCTTCATGAGAATAAATTAGGGCAATAAATAAATGACTAGCTTCAAGGATAAGCTGAGGTGGAGCTTGAAAGACCTATTCATGGGACCTGTCATGTTTAGAGTACTTTCCTGTTCCTTTCACTCATAGCATGGAAAATTGGACCTGTCGACATCCTTAAAAACTACCATGACTTCTTCAGCAAAAGGGCTGTCAGGCATTGGAATGGGCTGCCCAGGGAAGTGGTTGTGTCCCCATCCCTGGACGTATTTAAAAGATGGGTAGATGTGGCGCTTAGGGATATGGTTTAGTGGTGGATTTGGCAGTGCTAGGCTAACAGTTGGACTCAATGATCTTAAAGATCTTTTCCAATCTGAACGATTCTATGATTCTGTGATTCTATGGCTTCTGTAATGCTAGAAGAAGAGGCATGAACAGAAGACTCTAACGCTATCAAAACCAGAGGGTACCTTTGAGAATAGATTGAGCAAACTGGTTAAGAAAATGCTTTAGGGCAGGGACATAGCTTTGTGAGGTGCCTTTCAGCCTCATTGTTCCTGAAAATAATCAGTTCCCACCAGAGAAGTTGTATGCCCGTTGCTAAGAGGCACTGGCATTCGTTGCAATAGATCCATTTCTTGGCAAAGTTCCCAAGAGCAGGAGTACCTGGTGCTATAAGAGATGCTCTCACCACTGCATGTTTATGTAAAGAAAGAGACGGGAATCACGTTGAAAAGTTTTATACTGAAAGACAGAGGGAAGTCAAAATCGAGACAATTTGGAGTGTAGTCTTAAAGCCCCCTGTGATCAGGAAAGACTGTTCACTGACTTCAGAGATCTCAAGATGAGGCTTTCATCACACAAAAATGTTATAATTCTCTGAAAAATACTGTCCTTGACAATAGACATGGTGAAGTTGTTTAATTACTGTGAAATTCACTATTAAAATACTCTTAACGGAGAATTAAATTAATTCTTCAGTTTATTAAAGTGTTCGTAAATTGTTAAGCTTTATTTTCTAATAATAGTGAAATTTATTACTATTCTTAATTCCTCAAGCCAAGCCATGCAGTCCTATTCTGCACATTGTCCAAGCTGCTGCTGAAAACATCTTAGAATAACAGCTTCCACTGCCACAGGCGGCAGCATTTTTCATGGTAGCCAAATTCCTTTGTCTGTACTCTGACCTTGCAGGCTTCCGCACAGCACTTCCACACTCAGGACTTATCATTGCACACAGAAATAAAAATGTGCAGGACTGTGAGAAAAGAGGTGTGAGAAGCATCATTTACTTGAACTAATGAGTGGTGCTTATCTTCAAAACTGCATTATCATTTAATGAATGCTAAGTATTTATTGGAGACGTATTGTAATAAACAGTTGCACTTTCCCTTTATGTGGCATGCAGATTACTAGGGGCCTATGTTATAACTCTCACTGAGTAGTTTAAAGAATGCATTGCAGTAAAGCAGCAGCTTTTTTACATGCTGCCACAGAAGCGCGCCAGGAGAGAGCAACATCAGTTTGAGTCTCTTGAGCTAGCTGTCTTCTTTTATTGCAACTAAGGAAATTATTAGAAAAATTACCCTGTAATACTGTCTAAATGATGTACAGAAGAGTGGGGAAATGGCTTGCCTAAGTTTGATCCTGAAACTTTGACTCTCCCACCTCTGCTCCTAAAGGAAGTGGCCGTGACAGCAGTCCAAAAAGCACTGGAGTCCTCAAAGTACTTCTCCCAAGGAAATTGTGGGATGCTCAGGAAGAGCAGCTGTTCAGCCCCAGAGGAAGTCCAGCCTCTGTGGCAGCAGCACCGCAAAGTGCCCCTGCTTGCCTTTGCCCTGGCTTCATCCCACCAGAACCAATTGCTCCCTCTGGGGAGGTGGCAGACGAGGAATGCGGCAAGCTGCCTGCTGAAGCCCTGCAAGACGTGGGGCAGCAAGGGAGGGGGAGGATCCCCATCCCTCTACTCTGCTGAAGCCCTGCAAGATGTGGGACAGCAAAGGAGGGAGAGGGTCCCCATCCCTCAGCTCTACCCCTGTGGCTCCTGGAGGGGCCGTAGCTGGGTCCTGCGCTCGCCTCGGCCGGGCTCTGCTGGCAGCATCTATCTCCTCTTCAGAGGGGCTGGCCCCAGGGGCTGCAGGGGAGTCACTCAAGGTCACTGCGCAGCATGCAGCTAATTAGCCCACAAGAAGCAAATTAGCTTATTGTATAGGAAAGGGCATAATAGTCTCAAAAAGGCAACGTTGCTGTTTCTGTTTCCCTAAGAGAATCAATGTCATTTAAAAGGATGTCATAAAATCTATTTTAAAACACTGCAGGATATAAAACGTGGTGCCCTGCAATCAAATCTGCTTCTATAACAGAGAAAAAAATTAATGTAATCTATTTGTAAATAGCTCTAGATGGTAGTACTGTTGCTTCCCACAATCTCATCATGAGCTTTATGATTGAGTGCTTTTAATAAAAACAGTTTAGATACTGAGATACTGAGGATAGGTAAGCATCTTAACTTTTGCTGGAAAATAATTTACTTTATGGTTTTGGAGAAGAGCTCAAAGAGAAATCTGTTAATGCTTATAGGATCAGAAAGCAAATAAAAGGAATGTGAGAACCGTGAAGTTTGAAATCTGGCACATCTCAGACCCAGTTCGTGATTCTCATGTATACTATTGTTGTTTCAAGAGCTTTAAATGGAGAAGTCAGATTAGTGTGCTATGCTATTATGCCAGAGATAAAACTCCCTTTTCCTTCAGAGGAAATGCCATGTGCCGCATTTAGTCTAAAGGAAACCAGTTCATGACACCTAGTGGACAAGATGAAAATTTCTTACCCTGTACTATGTTCTTCCTAATCATATTTTGATCCCCCCCCCCTTTTTATTTATGTTTTGTCTACCTATTTTGATAAATTTGATGTTAAAATAGCATGAACCTTGTGAATGTGGTGTGCCTGAGGGGAGCGCGTGGGACAAAAGACAGCTGCTTCCTTTCCTACTGCAAATTACTTGAAATCTGATTTACCCTGAACAAATTGTGTCAGGCTGCAAATCCATTGCAGAGCCCCCGTGATACTGGAGCAGAGCAGCAGTGCCTGTGGCCAATCTGCATATCTAGTAGATTTTTTTTTTTGAGCAGTACTCTCTAAAGTAATACTGGGTTTGACTAACCCCCAAATCAAAGTGTATTAATGTCAAGTTGTTCAAGCGTGTAATGGCTGGCTGACTCTGTCCTGGCAAGTTCTGGTACCATGGTAGCTCTCAGCAGCTGCTCCTGACACAACCAATTACCACTGGTATTAATAACCGCCCTGCACACTTGAAACAGCTCCCAGTCCTGTAGCTGAGCACCCTGTCAATCAGGCAGCTATGCTCATCCCTACCAGCCCCACTTTCCCTTCCTCCCCCAAACCACTCTCTCTTGTACCTGTGCTGGCTCCCTGGTCTCTGGAAAGCTGGGTCCCCTTAGGGGATGTACTCAGGTGAGTACTCGAACTGGATGTCTTGAGTCTCGAGCTGTTAGCAGGCATAATGATTAGAAATGAACACCTAGGAAGCCAGCTTTCTGCTTTCTCATCCCCTGCTGTGCATCTCTTCACTATAGCAGGGGTGCTTTGAGGAGATGTGTCTCCAGGACTCCTGTCCCGCATGCTCAGCAGGGACCTGACCGGCTCACCTCCCTACCTCTCATCAGCCAAGGGGACCTGTCAGCTCTCAACCCCACTTTCGGCTCTTAGATTGCAGTTGGAGGAGAGATGGACCTGATTTCTCTTTAGGATCCCCCATTAAGCTCCCATGAATGTGTACCTATGCTTGAGATGAAGGTGTGGATCAGCCATTGCCAAACGCCGCAGGGATAATCATTTCACCGTGCTGCTCCATTCCCCCTTTGCTTCATAAGACTGCCATGTCCTAGAGAGAGCAGCGGCGGTGCAGCACTCTGCCCTCACCAACAGTGTGGTCCCTTTGTACCTTAGGACTGAAGGAGGAGTTTCTAAAGGTGCCACCGTTGGTGTTCTCCTGGATCTGAACAAGCACAACCTGACCTTTTACATTAACGGGCAGCAGCAAGGGCCTCCAGCGTTTGAAAATGTTGAGGGTGTCTTCATGCCTGCATTGAGCCTCAATAGAAATGTCCAGGTAAGTCTTCTGCAGTGCAGTCCCACTTACCCTTCTCTTCTACAGGAGAACGTATGCTACCAGCCATTGCTGCTAGGGATACTAACTGTACGTAGTCAGTATGGATAGGGGCTCTTTCCTTCTCAGGCTGACACCTGGGCTACTAACACTTTTTGGAAAACTGCATTTGACCTCCTGCCTTGCCTCACAGATGTGAGGGGTGATTCTGTAAAAACAAGTAAAAGTTCCCACACAGACTAATTCCTACACTTACTGTGCTGCAACGCTCCACTTGGAAAGCAGCGGTGCTAAGGCTTCCTCTGACAGTTTGGCTGAAAAATATGAGTATCCTAATTCCTCTTAGATCTTATGTTTGGAGATTATTAATGTTGGCAAGAGACAGAAATGTGAGCAGCACAGTGGTAAGGAGAGCAAAGACAACATAGGTCAGAGAATTAGTGCAACAGAGAAGACCCAGTAAGCACATCA
>NW_009260484.1:3904603-3922846 GCF_000687185.1 Egretta garzetta
TTGGAGATTGCTCTCAAGAGGATCTCCTCTTGGAGTAACCCTCTTTAAATATAATGCATTTCTATTTTAAGAGCACTGCACATGGCTAGAAACAGTATATAGTGTAAGGGAGAACCATGGAAACACCCAGAAGCCCAAGGACTGGAGGAGGTCAGCTTAGGTCAGGCAGGACCAATACAGCCAGGGTGGAACACTCATCATTTAAAACACTGAAACCAGAAACATCACATGGCCTTATTAGTACATGAACATTTAGCATTCGTTACTGGTGGCATCCAAATCTTTCAAGAAGGCTTCATGGCTTTGTTGTATTTGCTGCATAAACGTGGAAGACACAGGCACTTCTCTGGGCACCTCACTGCTATATTCAACACAGATTTTTACTCACAACCTACCTTCTGTTTTAGGTACCTGCATACTTTAAGTACCTGTCTTACATTTCTTACCACAACTGAGCTAAGGCAGAGCATGGCCAACATGGGGGCAGGAGGCAACGCTGAGACTAAGCTTGTGTTTGCTGTTGAACGGTGTTCTGGTACATCTGTGTGGGAACCCTGACCTCGTAGGGATGGCGGGTTTTAGAAGGAGCACTAAAATGTCCTGTGGTCTGTCCTGCCAGGACAGCAAAGATGAAAGGATTTTCTTACATTTAATACATGGACGTCATTGTGTAATCCCTGTCCTGAAGTACTCGGGGTCCCTCACACAAAGACACCATCCACCTTCTCCACTGCTGGAGACCTGCAACTGATGGCTGGATTTGGGAAAAAATAGGGACGCCTGGCTTCTAGACCCGAAGGTGTCCAGGAGGGAAGGGGGAAGGAGACTTGCTTATTTCAGGGGCTCAATATCATCTCCGTTAATATTCTTGATGACTTCAACCTAGACCTGAAGTCCCACAGCCCTGTCATTTACTTGCTCTTGGCCTTCACGAATGCTTTCTGCTGAAGATGTCCCAGTTTTGAATCTACATGTTATTTCTTCTTTGTGCAGGTGACCCTGCATACGGGACTGGAGGTGCCGCAATGTGTAAAACAGCCCAAGTTGCCCAACAACTAATGAAGCCCCTGCCTGACCCTGTGCTGGATTCTGTAAGCTTTCTTGGTGCGATTTGGCACTTTTCAGTAGGTCAGTAAGAAAGCATTCTCTTCCCTGACTTAAAACATTGTGCAGCATGTTGCTCACCAGATAATCTGCTGATTACAGCTAGCCCACTTCATTCTTAATTTAACAGCCATAGCAAGCATACCCTCTGAACTGGCACTCGACTGCAGATGGCTACTTGAACATATCTACACTGCACTGCATACATATGTATACACATGTGCACACACACACACATACATTTGTAAAGCAAAAGGTTGAATGAGTGTATTTTCTCTTTCATGGCTGGATTTGTGCTTAAAAGATATTGGGGATGCTGGAAAAAGTGGGTAAGACTCAGACTGAGGGACAACGGCTGTTGGAGCAACGTACCAGTAGGTGAACTGGGTTCCTTTACCACCTGAAGTCCTTAAATCAAGAAAGCGTATGTTTTGACAGCTGAAGTGGGCTGTGTGCTCAAGAATTCCTGGTTGTCCATTCAGAGGCTCAAATGGCCATTAATTATTCCTTCTGGCTCTAGACTGCAGTAAACTATGGGATAATGTTCCCCTAGAATTCAGTAGCAGAACTTATCTCATTATCTTCAACAAGAGTAAGATTGGTTTCCAAACACTGCCATGTAATAGGTGCACTCATTTTAGCTAATGCACGCAGAATACCTGCAGAATTCAGATACGAAAAGTAGGGAGAAAAATATCCTTGATACATTTTAGTGTTTGTTCTTTAGGTGTGGTTGTGGAGACTACCACATACAGAAGATCTGATTGTGGTTATCAGCACAACTCCTGAAAAATGTTGCAGGGGAGATCCCTTTGAATTGAATTGATAAAAAGATTTACTTAAATATGGCACATGCAAAGTACAGAAATGCTGCTTTCCAGCCTTGGTCCTGCTAAGCCCTGGGCAGCTGTAGTTCTAAGGTAGCTTTGAGATCAGAAGCCTTAATTTTCTATTAGATTAGTGTCAGCTAATTAATGTCTTGATCCTTGAAGCACTTGAGCGAGAGAGATTCATAGCATTCCTGTGAAATCCATCCCTAAGAATTTTGCTGGATTGGGAGATAAATCTTTTGCAAGACTGACCTGTGTCTGGCATCTCCCATGAAAACAAGCAGCCGTTTCAGGTGCTGCCCATGACAGCTGGAGTCTGACTGACAGGGAACTTTTCCCACAGCCGTGGCACTGTCCCCTGCCTGCTGTTGTCAGAAAACACGTTGATTTGTGTGTGCGCTTCTTTCCTCTGAACCCAGTTAACATATGCAAGTGTGTGTGCATACAGTGGCAACACATGCAGACAAGAGCAGCAGATTGTGTGAGCCCATGACATCTCTGACTCTGTTGCTCTAATCACATGTAGGTGTGGTGCTATCAAACGAGAAAAGCATAAACTCTTAAATTCCATCTATGTACTATTTCCTTTTTATAAATCTTGCTGCTTATACAAATTTTCCTTTCCAAGCATACGTATATGCACACACATGTTGTTATCAGACATGTAATTATTAAACCTGAAAACAAATATTCTAGCCAAAATGCAGTTTACTGCCTCGCATTAAGCCATAGCCACAGGACAAACAGCCCAGGCCTGCCTTCAGGCAGCCTGGCAGCCCCCAAGCATCCTGCTGCAGGTCCACTTCTGGTCTCTGGCCAGAGCACGTCGCTCAGGCAGCGCTGAGCGATGGCAAGGCTTCCCTGTGGCAGGGGGCCAGCATCCTCCCCGGGGTCACCCCACCTCGCAGCCATTGTGGGAAGGGGGAGGCAGCCCAGAATGAAACAGTCCTGGGCTATTGCACAGACAAAAAGCAGTCTGCCATCATGCTGCCTGTACCCAGCCAAGCATCCTGTAGCCCACCTCTCCTGCAGAGCAGCAGTGCACCTTCGGTGATGTCAAGATTAAAATAGGAAATAAAACCAATGATGGGAAAAAATAACATAAGCTTTTAAGTGGGAAAGCAATGGTACTTTCTTCAAAGTCTGGAATGGATTGTATTAGTAAGCTTGTAGACATTGGAATAACTGTGCTACACTCATCTTGGTGTCTTAAAGAATAGCAGAGACCAACTGTGTTACAATTTTCGGTTTCATTTAATACCATATAAACTCGTGCAGGATTTTCTAATTAGTGGGTCTGTTTTAACCTACCTCAGCTAGAACGCTACCGGACCCCGAATTTCCTCTTGTGTCTGCTCTTCTACAAACCTAACAGTTGTAATCATAGCATTGGCTTTGAGTATTGCCAGTCAGAGTAGTGTATGGGAATACTGTACATAAGTTGCACATAGTTTTTTATATTGGGAAACATCCCGTGATAATTTGAATACAGAAGGCACTCCACTTTCACTTGTTGTATTAAAAACAAGAGGGCATTGTTTGTTTTGGGACTGAACCTTTGTCTTTACTCCCAGCTTCTGTGAAGGAAACTCAAACGAATTTACATCTTTCCAATCTTCAACCATTGCCAGATGTTTAAAATGAATTCTGAATGGGTTTTAGAAGTGTTTGCAGTACTTGGTTTTGGTTTTCATAGTTGCTTTGGTATCGGTTCCTGGTGTGCTACACCTTGGGGAGAACACAGTGAGTGATACGGGTTACTAATTTCTAATGGAAATATGGACAGTAGGTAGGGACGTGCTTCAGAGCTGTAGGGAAGCTTGTTTGTTATCCTCTACGCATTCTAACATTCATAAAAGTAGGGTACAGACTAGCTACCATTACAGTCTCCTTTTAACCTAGCGGAAATGCAAATTAAATAAAAGGAATACAGTTAGAAGTTGGTAACCTGCATTAGTAAGACTAATTTAGCGTAAGTCAAAAACTAAACAAAGGGGTTGTATGTGTTGGTTGTGTACACATTCAAGGACTTGGGTTTGGCATGGCCCATAGCAATAAACCAATTACCCCAATAGAGTGTAGTCTCATGACTTCAGCTGGATACGTTTTGATAGTTTGATTAACAGAAATAATGCTTAAGTAGTTAGAATTACATTAGGAAACTAATTACTCCATCCGTGAATATTTATGCAGAGCATCCAGACGGCAGTGGCCATCTGAACACAAGCAGAGCAGAATTTTTCCCTTTGCAGAACAGCATCAGATGAGGAGAAGTGGGGCACTTCCACCTCTCTGCTCGGGCTGGAAGTAGTTCGCTTCTCTGCAGGTAACTCCCCCGAGGTCCATCTTGTTATAAACCCAGCAGTTTGCATGTTCTTCATCTACAGCATCTCTTATGCCAGTTTTTGTTTCTTCCAAATCCCTTCTTTAGGAGGGAGTCAGCCCTTAGTACTATGGTCCTTGCAGAAACTGTGTTGCTGACTGTCTGGGGAGAACCCAGGGGGCTGAAGAGTAGCACAGGTACCCAAGGGGACTACTTCAGATACTCTTGCTTCCTTTTGACTCCTTGGGGTATTTGTGCAGCTCTCTGGGACTCCAAGCTCCTCTGGCACCCAGACCCGCACAGAGCTGCCTTCCATGGGACTCTCCTGCCCCTGGAGGCCAGGCTGCTCCTTGTAAGCAGGAGAGCAGAGCCTTCTGCACTGGGATGAATCCCATCCGCCACGGAACAGAGTCCACACAAGGTAGCTGTAAATTGGCTTAATGTTTAAACAAACAGGCAAACAAACAAGCCCTCCTCTAATAAACATAAGAAAGCTTGACTTCTGCATACGCCAGTTTGGAACCTCTGCACAGCTGCTGAATAAATACAGCAGGCAAACTTTCTGTCCTGCAGAGCAACGAGGGACTCTCAGTTTTCATCTGCCCCTGTGAACCCCAACCTTAACCTTTGTAGACATTCTTCCTGGCTCTTTCCCCTGCAAATATCCCTGTTTAACCATAGTGGAAAGGAACAGAAGCATGCCATCAGGAGCACTGTCAGACTTCCCAAGGTGCGCAATGCGACACAATTTCCACTGCTTTCTTTTCCCTCATCAACTCTAAAAGTGCTCATGAGAAGGTATCCCTTACTAAGGCTTAATGTCAATACGAGCACAGGCCTAGCTGACAATCCCTTACTACTTCTGCTGTGGAAAGGTATGTGCTATAAAAAAAGTGAGGACAGTAGCATACTGTGATGTATCATGAATTTGGAAAGTAATTTGGCTTCTAAAAACATAGAAAAGATAGGCAAACAGCATTATCACCTCCTATACATGCCTATACAGTTAAGATATGTAGAAGAAAATATATTGGACTGAACAAATGAAATAAAATAAACATGAGCTTACATATAGCAGAGTTTAAGAGGAGAAGTATTATATGTAATTTATTATATGCATAATGTTCCATCATGTTGTAAATAATGCCGCGATAGTGTATTGCTGTAGTTTGTTCTTGGCTGGTGATAGAATTCTGTCGTAGTGCTGTGTAAGCTTTTTTTTTTCCCCCCCAAAGTGTAGTTAGCAAAGATGGCAGAGAGCACCTAATGTTCTATTTTCCGAGTTGTTCTAGACCAAGAAGAAATGCAAGATGCAGCTTTTTTTTTTTTTTTCTTTCTTTCTTACATAATAGTATTTCTTAAACTAGGTAAGAGAGAGATGCAATCAAGGCTAAGCTGCCACTACCACTCTATGAAAAACATGGTGTTTGCGACTGTCAACAAGAGGTGGTGCCTGTTTGGACCACAATTCAGATTACCTGTTCCTGTGAGAAGGGATGCAAAGTACCAGCCTGGTAACGGTGGCTTTCTGGTGCCATCCAGTACATCCTTTGCTCACAAATGGAAAGATGAGGAAAAAAAAGAGTTGTCAGACCTAATCTCAGGCCTTACCAGCTTTGCAGCATTCTGCTTAAATAGCAAAGTCAAGAATTCAACTTTGAACCAGGCAAGATAACATGAAAACCCCAAGCATCTTGGCTAGATCAAGTTTGGAAGGGAGATTAGTTTCAAGTCCTTCAACAGGTTATGGTAATAAATCAACCACATTGCAAATGTAAAGGGCACTTGTCACTGAAAATTACAAAACAAAGATGGAGAGTCTTTTTTTTATTATTATTATTATTAAAAATAAAGTGAGCTGCTTCTAGTTTTTACTGACAACATTTCTGGTGATTCCTCTGCCCAGCACTAGTGAATGCTGCACACACAGAACCGGCTGGAGCGGCAGCCTGAAGCACAAACCCATCATCAATAGGACGCACTTGGTCTTCTTACGTGCAGAAGCCCCTATGCAAGCCACAGACAGAGACTTGATGCGCGGGGCTCCTGCATCTTTGCACAATACGGGAGACAGACGTGCATTTTACTGACAGAGGCACTCAGCAGCATTTTCCCCTTCCGATACATTTGTTATTGCAAACAGATCCAAGCAGAATGAAGTACAAAATTATTTTTATGCTAATTGGAGGATTTCTAACATTTTCTTGTGAAGCAGTAAATAGAAATATTCCTGGATCCTGACTGCATTCCTTCACCCTCCACCTCCCTTAAATGTTGTCAGTAAAAACACTAACCTTTCTAGGTAGCATGGTGAGAAGACATTATGTGATGAATATTAAAAATAAATGCATGAGGTAAACCTGCTGTTATTTCTGATTGTTATATGAAGCATGAATAACACTAACTTAAATGTTGGCAACCAAAAAGTGCAAAGGAGTAAGAGAACGGTGTTCACTTCTGGTTAAATGAAAGACGCAAAGTTGTTTCTATGTTTTCTTCTTAACCATGACATTGTTTTTCCTTTATGGCCATTTCCCATAGCTTATATGAATTTGGAGCTGGTGAAATATACAACTTTGCTGTATATGTCTGTCACCAGACCAAGAGGAAAATACAAACTTTTTATAATTTTGTATCCGTAGGAAACGTTTGTATTTTTTGAATTGGAAACAAACTGCTTTTTGTCTTCTGGTCTGACTAAAACTTTGTGTACTATTATTATTATTATTACTACCCTTTTGGAAAACCTGACATATGAGTTTATGCTGTTTTACAGTTTCTAAATAAATTCTTAAAACATTGCCAACAAATTCAGCATCAGCACCCTTTTTATTATTACAAATTATTACCAAAAAATATTATGTCATAATGTAGATGAGTCACTAGGCATGCGCAGGATGCATGCCTAACTCTAACTGTTGATACCTGCTCTGTTACCGTGGCCAAGAATAGTCTGGTAGCTGGAGAAAGCCAAGAGTCCTCCCTCAGAGCAACCATCTGCGCCTCAACTTCGGATTCAGCAGCACGAAACACCTCTCCTTCTCAGCACCACTCCATTCTCTCCGGCTCATGTTGGTTTGAGAGTACCTGGGGATGTCCTATTTAAGCTCCAACCCATCTTAGACACTTGGGGTGATTTCCCAGTCTCCCGAAATTTCTGACACTGGAGTAAGCAGAGCCTGGAAGTAACTGTGACACCAGTAGGATCCAACTGGAAAGGCCTTTGGGTGAGTGCAAGAGTCAGGCCGGGCAGAAAGCTCGTCAGGGCAGGATAGACAGAACTTTGTGAGATGGTTTAAAATGACATCATCATCCCGGAGCTGCACACCTCTATCAAGCAGGTGCCTCGTGAGGGACCAAGAACACTACAGAGGCAGCCCGCTCAGCCCCTGCAAAAAGGCACCCATCGAAGCTACGCAACCTTCATAAGTGTCTGTTAATAAAGCAGAATAAAGCATGCTGACACACTTAACAGCAGCACCAGGATAAGAAATAGAAAGCCAGCCAAAACAGTCAGGAGTAAGTACAGACAGGAGTGTGGAGACACCGTCCATCATGGCTTTTTTTGTTTGTTTTTCCCCTGCAAGAGGCAACAACTTGGCATCAACTCCGTCACGGCAAAAGGTTTGAATGGGAGGAAGGATAATCACAATGGTTTTAGGATATGAGGAGGTGGGAGTAAAGCTACCTGTCACAGGAAAAGGCATGCGAAAGAGAGCAGATGAGGAGAAATGCTCGCATTCTTCCTTTATCCCTCATTCCTCTATTCAACTGCAGGTAGAGAGCAAAATAAGGTGGTCCCTGCTCTCCCTTGTTCAATCAACACGGGCTTTTGTGTATCAGTACCTGCTCCAAAAGCAACACAGCTTGCTGCCTGAATATACGCTCGTGTGCTCTGTTAATGACTCAGTTAATTAATGACAAATGCCAGTCCAGAGAAACACCAGGTGCATAACAGGTTCTCAACAGTTCTCTTTGCCAAATGTCGCTTTTTACCTTTTTTGTTAATGCATCTAGTAACAAAATAGGACTGAAGGTACCATGCTTACCTGAGAACAGCATCCTACAAGGACGTAACATGGCCAGCTCAAACCACCTCGGGGATTTGATATAAAAAAGCACCATATAGCAGGAAGCTTTCATAATGCATACACACCAATGCTAAAAGAGTAAGAAAATGCAAATAATAAGCTTTTAATTTGGGGTATTTTTTCCCCCCAAGCTTTCATGTTCCACTGTCAGCTTGGCATTTCAGTCTTCAACTTTTTATTTTAAGAGCTGAATTTTTTTCAACTCTTCTCTAACAGAGCTTACAAGCTTGAGATCAGGACTGCAAAAACTACGACACCCTGTTCTGACCAAGTTTCACTCCTAAATAGCTTTCGGGAGCTGTGGAGGTGGAAAGCGAACCCTTTAAATTACCAAAGCTGAATGAGGACATGAACCCCCACAACACATTATACCCAGAGCCAGCTGAACAAAACTTTTATCTCGAAGTGAGCAGTGAAAAACTGAGCTCAAGGATTAACCAGGAATTAAAAAATACAGGTTATCCCACAACATCAAAAGCCCATCTGTTGCCTCAACAAGTCTTGGTGCTCTGTACTCAATTCTGCTTAGCAACTACACCTTCACACGCAATCGCAATTTGACATCTCTCAAGTCTGTAACCAGACAGGATTGTTAATTCCGGTTTGAATTTGCCACCAGTACTGAATAAGAAGAAATCAAATGATGCAATTATGAAATGAGTAACGGTATTTAGCAACCCAACTCTGCACACCCCTCCTCTTCCCACAAGGCTCCAGAAACACTCCCTTCCAGTTTTTACCTGGCTCTCATTCCCTCCAGGCCCTCTCCATCCTCTTGGTCCTCTCTGTGCTGGCAGGGCACCTCTTCAAGGCTTGAACGCAAGGTGGAAGGTAGTGGGAGAAGGAGCGTACCAGAAAGCATCCCTTTTTGTGGCATGGCTCTCCCTACCCCAGAATACTTCCCTGTCCCGTGAAGGGGGCAGCCTCTGATGCTGCTGTTTGGGGAGAGGGCTACGCTGCTGTTCTCGTTGCTAGCTGCAAGATGCGTCAGAGCTCCCTGCTCGCTCAGGGTTAGGGATCACCTCATTTGGGCTCCCAGGTGGCAGCCAGAAAGCATCCTTTGCTTCCCCAGCCCGCAGGGGTACGCCAAACTTCACCAATACACCTAGAAGATGTTTCTTCAGTAAGGGCTGTTTTCCTTCTCTTATACACCTGCTTCACTGCCAGAACTGTTCAAACAAGCTCCAGATAACCTCATGTATAAACAACACGGTCATTTAACAGTTAACCGCATTTTTGCCTCCCCCTAAAATACCCAAGTTTCTTTACCGTGAGGTAGAACGGAGAGGACATTTTGGAAGGTTACTAACCACTGCCATTTCTAATGGTAACACAACCTTAAAACCAAAAAAATATTTAGCTACAGAGAACAAAACTGTTCTTTCAGAAACATCAAACTGCTGAAATCCAAATAGCACTAAAACTTCGGTTTTGACAATAGAAAAGCCTTACAACGCAGAGGAACACTGATCAAAACAAACACAAGCTAACCATGAACAACCAGTAGCTATTGAGTGCCTCATTTGGCTCGGACTTAACATGTTTTTATTTTAAAAAACAAATCAACCAAGCCACCGTTTGAAACAGTGCTTATTTGGAGACCTCTGCAGAGATATACAAGTTGAGTCTGTAACTCTTACATGGGACAGAATTTCAGAAAATTTCATTTTCATTCCCAAAGCAGATAATTTTGAAACCTTAGGGTTTTGCTGGACAGGAAAACTGCTTGTCATGCCGTTCCACTATCCACTAACAAATCATATCGATACAGAAACAGACGTATGCCTGGTAAGTGTTTCAGAATACTTGCTTCAGATTCAGAGCAAATAAGGTATTGCTTTTTCTATATTCCTTCCAGATGAAAGCAGAGCGCTATACATTTTAATCCATCAATGGACTAAATGAATATTTTACTTATAGCCAATACATTAATCCTAGAAAGTGAAATGCTTTCTTTAGCACATATTGCCTAATAAAAATAGCCTGTGTAACCTTCTTAATAAAAAGTCTTATTTTTATTTATAAAAAGATAAATTCTCATCTTCTCCCCAAGGCAGAAGATAGGAAATACTGCAACAAAAAATAAGGTAACAAAATTAGGACACGGTGGGACAGCGAGAGGCTCTGTAAGTCCGTGTTGATGGTAACATGAATCTTAACGCGTAGTGTCCATTTCACTCTGTGTCATAAGTTCATTTGATAACTTTAGATGATTTAATTTTCTTTATGTCACGGCTTTGCAGAATCAAGGTCCCATCTCTGAATTTTCCAACTTGTCCTGCAGGCCAAATGCTAGGCACCGATTTCTTCCTTTTGGCCTTCCTGAAATAGGAAGGGGGGAAAAAAGGAATTAAGTAAAACACCAGAAACTCATGGAAATGCTCAATATGGTGAAAAATGTCACCTACTTATGCAATCAGTGTTTGGCATTCTAGAGTATCAAATCATAGCAGGTAATGACCCCAGAAGATTTATTATGTGCACAGCCATTAAAATTTGCAGCACATTACAGAATGAACTGCATTTTAAAAGAAGTTTAAAAACAAAGTGAAAGAAGATAGGGAGTCCATTTCAGTGAACCTGCTACACTATAATTAAGAATGCCACTTCACCTTTCAAGCCTCTGTATACTGTAGCTTGTGTTTCGCAAAAATTATTTCTCAGGGCCCCCGAGTGGCATACCCTGGGTGTGCACACAGGGATTTCATAGAATCATAGAATTGTTTAGGTTGGAAAAGACCTTTAAGGTCATCAAGTCCAACCGTTAACCTAACCCTGCCATCACACCACTAAACCATGTCCCTAAGCACCTCATTTATCCTTCTTTTAAATACCTCCAGGGATGGGGACTCGACCACTTCCCTGGGCAGCCCCTTCCAGAGCGTGACAACCCTTTCGGTGAAGAAATTTTTCCTAATGCCCAACCTAAACCTGCCCTGGCACAACTTGAGGCCATTTCCCCTTGTCCTATCGCCCGTTACCAGGGAGAAGAGGCCGACCCCCACCTCACTACAGCCTCCTTTCAGGCAGTTGTAGAGGGCGATAAGGTCTCCCCTCAGCCTCCTCTTCTCCAGGCTGAACACCCCCAGTTCCCCCAGCCGCTCCTCATCAGACTTGTGCTCCAGACCCCTCACCAGCTTGGTTGCTCTCCTCTGGACATGCTCCAGCAATGCAAGGTCTTTCTTGTAGTGAAGGGCCCAAAACTGAACACAATACTTGAGGTGCAGCCTCACCAGCACTGAATACAGGGGCATGATCACTGCCCTACTCCTGCTGGCCATGCTATTCCTGATACAAGCCAGGACACCATTGGCCTTCTTGGCCACCTGGGCACGCTGCTGGCTCATATTCAGCTGGCTGCCAACCAGTACCCCTAGGTCTTTTTCCACCATGCAGCTTTCCAGCCACTCTTCGCCAAGCCTGTAGTATTGCATGGGGTTGTTGTGACCAAAGTGCAAGACCCGGCACTTGGCCTTGTTAAACCTCATACAGTTGGCCTCGGCCCATTGATCCAGCCTGTCCAGGTCCCTCTTGGAGGCAGAGCCCTCCTCCCCTTGAACAGATGGACACTCCCACCCAGTTTGGTGTCATCTGCAAACTTACTGAGGGCACACCCAATCCCCTCGTCCAGGTCATTAATAAAGATATTAAACAAGACCGGCCCTAGAACTGAGCCCTGGGGAACACCGCTTGCGACCAGCCACCAACTGGATTTAACTCCATTGACCACAACTCTCTGGGCTTGGCCATCCAGCCAGTTTTTACCCAGCGAAGAGTACACCCGTCTAGGCCATGAGCCGCCAGCTTCTCTAGGAGAATGCAGTGGGAAACTGTGTCAAAGGCCTTGCAGAAGTCCCGTTAGAGAACATCCACAGCCATTTTCCATCCATCCACAGCCATTTTCCATCCATCCACAGCCATTTTCCATCCAACTCTGCTCCAGCTGCAGTCTTAAGACACGTCAGGGCAGAACTGACACGTTTTCAATTAAACTGTGGAACTAAGGCCTCTGAAACTGCTAGACACAGAGCAAGGTCACCATTTTGTGACTAACAGTTCTTCTGCAGTTGGAGAAGTTCCTTCCATTGCGATTTGCATGACTTTTGGTATAAGGCTGTGCACAGTTATGTCAGGGCAATACACTGGGGAGGCTATATAAAAGCAAGTCAATTTAAACCCTGTTAAAAACCAGCTCACCGTTCCTTCTGTTCTTTCTTCTTCTTCTTAAGAGAATCACCTTTATGTTCCTGTTTTTAAAGATACGTATTTTAATGAAAAAGGAAGAGAGTGTCTTGGCTAAACAACCATCTTGCACACAAAACACACGGTAGCCTTTGCTTCACGGAGCAGCAGGCATTTAAAGCAGGGTGGGAGACCTTCTGACAGGCCAAGTGATGCAATGTGTTACGGAGGCACTGCTAGGAGTGCCCAGAGCCCTTCCTGTCACCTTAGGGAAAGTACAGCCCTCTCATGACCAACGTGCTGCCCCTGCCACGTGAGGAGGCACAGATCCAGCAACACAAGGGGAGAGAGGCTCGCTTCTTGGGCATGTGACAGATCCTTGGGTCAAAAGATGGACTCACTACCAGGCAGGTGTGCCTAGTCGCCTGACTGAGCGTACCTGTCAAATGACAGGGTTCGACCATGGCTGGTCATGCACATGGAGCCATGTGGCAGAGGAGGAGAAGTAGGTCCCCTGGGAAAGAAGGTGGCAGGGAACAGGCTGATAGGGCAATTACCCGCCCCACAGACTGCTCCCACCTACATGAGAAGACTCCATTGGGAGGCAGGGAGTAGGCTTGGAGCCAGATGGGCCATGCTAGAGGATGGATGCAACAGAAACCTCACCCTTGCTCTAAATAATGAGCAGGATCGTAGATGGAATTGTGCTGATATAAAACCAGCTGGAGATCCGGCTCTCTGTGGTTAGGCAACATGCAACAAACTTTAATTGGACACCATTTTCTTCCTCAGAAGAGGCAAGGTAAAAAAAAAAAACAAACCTGCTGATTTTGTGTCATCAGTCCATCAGCCTCAAGGGATGAGGCAGTGAAACCCACCACAGGACAAGCCTAACTCTATGCCCTTCGTACTGCACACAGAAGCTTTTACTGATGAAGTTAGTCCTGCTGGAGCCAGGAACCCACTCCACAGAGAGCAGTGGGTGTCAAGCTCAGGCACTCCTCCTGCGCCTGAGGCATTATCTGTCAGGCTTTTGGGCTACCTCTCACATGCTGCCTTTTTAAACAGAAAATGTCATACAAACCTTTCCCTTATCATCATCCTTTGCTGTTTTTTTCTCTTTCATTTTCTCTTGGTAAGTCTTGTAGTTCACGTGTTCCTTTTTGGGGGGCTGCAATAAAGATTGGGAGGGATACCACTGATGAAATTTTCAAACAGGTTCAAAAAATATTCACACACTTGCATGGAAAATTTTTTTCAGGTGGTGGTAGGGAAATGTTAGAAATGGTTTATTTCCTTTTGCATGAGAGGAAGGGACTTGAGAGATGTAAGGCAGACACATAGAGACCATATCTTTCTTGGTGGAGACAGTAGAGAGGGATGTTTATGCTCTATGTCAATCTCACAGGGTTTACACATACACTTTGAACTAGGAAGAAAACCCATACCCCTCCCCATCCCTCAAAAAGACCTAGAAAATTTTTTTTTCTTTTACACTGCCGATGATAAATAAAACAGAAAAGTTTTCTCCATCTTTAACTCACTGGGAGAGTGAAGCTTTAAAAGGCAAGCCCCTCCCGCCAACAATTTAGCTTTGAATGGTCTGATTAAAAATGAGTAAATGTTGTTTTCTAATTTTTGTTTTCTGTTGTTTTCTGTTTCCCAATCAGTCATATTTCATCCAAACAACATCTCTGATAGCACAACCATACTGATTTTCCAAACGTCTACAGAAAATAGACAAGACAGAATAGAAAATGTAAAAGTAAGGATAAAGCAGGAGAAGGATCAGGGCAGGGGTTCTTGTGTTTTAAGGAAGTGGTGCCAACCCCCCCCATGTTTTTTACCACTTTGCTGCACTGTAACAGCTGGGTGACCACCCAGCACAAAACAAATGACAATTACCTTGGCTCCCAGCATGATAGCACGCTCCTGTTCCCATATGCGTTGTTCCTGCTTCTTGTAGCCAGTGATTCCAAACTTGTGCACTTCCAAACGAGCCTAAAACATTACAAAAAATTGCAAGCATTTCATAATTTGTCCAACCTTCTTGTAAAATAACGCTTGACAGACCACAACAAAGTCATATTCCCAAAGAAACCAGACTCCCAAAGATACCCGAAATCACCACGCTATAAAATAAAACTGAGTTTGGAGCTATACTGCAGAACAGTTAACCACCGTCCACCTAATCTCTGGATGGTGAGGACTGTCACAGGGACAATTTTCGATTCTCCTCATTTCACATAAAACAACACATGGAATACATCTCCTCTCCCCAAAAATGAATCACGTTGTGCTGCACAAAGAACAACAACAAAATGTGCCACCCACAGCACCCAACACTTACAGAGCATCCTCGTTCCTTGGCTGCAGAGCACTTAACCAGCGGGAAACATGGATAGGCAGATGGTGAAGTGGTTTGACTACCTACATATGTACAGTTGATGCTGTACAAGCATACCCTGGCAAAACCAGTGGTGAACTGATAGTCTTTTTAAAGGTAGTGGGTAAATCCTCACTGCTGTTCTCAGCAGTACAGAGCTCCATGCAGCATCTCCAGTGAGAGATTTCACTGGATCACAGCATGCCTCTGAGTGGAGATAAGGCACATAAACCAACTTGCACAGATTTGTAAACGAATCTGTATCTAAGAAGGCCAATGCTACTTATGCTCATACAAGAACAGATGAGAACAAAAAGACAAATGGAAAGAAGTAATCTGCTGTTTCAAAAACAGATGCCAATATGCCTTTTTTCCCCCCTCCCACATGAGATCAGAAATCCAAGATTAACACCACAGGCCTGAAAGAGCTATGCTGCACATTACGGGTACTCACATAGCTTTACATAGCTAACACACAGCGATCCTCCTCAAATTCTTACTGAAAGATCAGAAAGAAAGGCCACGAGTTGTAACACGCCTCTCTTCACACAGAGCAGTTGACAACAGCCACTGCGTTCCTCCTTGGGCATGGCACACAGCCAAAATTACCTATTAGGAAATCCTCACCTACAAGAGAGAACCTTTTCTAGAAGCGTTTCTCATCGCTACCGCTGTAGCTTTCCCCAGTGTATACATACACAGATCTGCACACTAAAATATTGAGATTCAATAGGTCCCGCTGACTTACTTTTTCGAAGTTAAATTCTTGTTCATTCGCATTTTTCTCTTTGTTCACTGTTTTGGTCTATAAACAAAATAAAACATTTTCTGAATTAATATAACAAGTAACACCAGTTTAAATGCTGATTGTGATAGTTTTTTAGAAAACAACAAAATGTAAAATGGGTGGTAGGGAAGAGTATACAGCTTTCCAGCAGTATCTTTATCTAGCTTTATCACCTGGATTCACTAAAGGAGAAATTCTCAATGGCATTTTTAATATTTAGATATTATAGCGTCTTACTGGAACAACCTTGCAAAATTTACAGGGTGCCATCATAGCACAGAGCATGTAGCTATGTCCGGCATTTTCTTGCCTGGATCATCTGCTACAGCTTAGAAAAAGTTTCATAATTCAAAAAGACATTAATAGCTGCAATTAATTTTTATACCTGCAAGTATAAATTACATTTTATAAGAGAAAAGCTGTCACATGTGAGCTACACATCATGCATATTTCCATTTCCAAATCCGTACCAACCTGCTAACGCAGGGTAGGACACACACTTCAAGTCATTTTCTTTGAGACAGAGAGCGCAGTGATAATAGTGCGTGTACCAAATGCTGGTGGCAACATGCAGAGCAAGCTAAGTTCGTAACTGCACAGGCAAACGTTAGTGCACATATCCAGCTTAAATAACGCAAGAGAAACAGCTCCAAAGGAAGTGCTGTCAGCAACGGCAGACACCGCTTAATGCTCTCTGAAGAAACTACTTGCTCAAAATGAGACCAGTGAAAACCACATCTCTTCTACCCCGTGATTTACATGGAGACCTTCCATCAGCAGTTCCCAGTTTGGAGGGGAACTCAGTGTGGGGACAGACTGTATCCTAGGAAGAAAAAGCAGCGCAAAATCCCCAGGGAGAGCTCCATGCCTGCTGGAGATCTGTTATGTCCAACTCCTGATTTTGGGGAGGATGTGCTGAACCACCTCTCTGGGCAGACGCTCTGCCCACTCCCCAGTGTGCTGACGCAGGCAGGCAGTACTGGCAGGGAAACTGCGGTCTGTTCATGAGTAGCATCCCCTTACCTTTCCCTGTTTACTCTCAAGGGCACTCTATCCCCCTCTGAGGAAGCAGGAGTAATACATATGTATTTAAACTGAACCTGAATGCTTTTATCGCATTTCTTTTTTGCATCTCCAGGATGTTAAGTTGCGTTGAGCCACAGGTTCAGGTCCCAGGGTTACATGAGGGCTTCTCTCTGCATCCACCAGAGCCAAACCCAAACTTGTCTCAACTCTGCAAAAGCTTCTGTATCAAACTGTCCATTTCAACCACAAATAAACCTGGTTATTTTCAGAGCATTTTACTAACAAGCCTAACATCAGTCTTCAGGCAGAAAAAATTAAGCTGTAAAAAGCGTAAGAAAATAAGTATCTAGGGCAATTTTTAGAGGAAAACATGCCAGAAAAAGCACAAAAGTTTATGGATTCGACCAACTGCTTGGTCAGTCTCGTGAACTTCCCAATTCTAAGCAGTTAAACCCCAGATACCAGTAAGTCTCCCGGAATTCAAGACAGCCATGTGTTGGGCCATCAGAGCTTATTTCAGAATTGGCCTTCTGATGTTACAGCCATAAACATGGCTCAAAACCAACCAGAGAACCTATAAGTTCTGGAGACCAACCAGAGAGCAAGGGACCCTCTGCTTGGCGTGGAAGGCAGCTCTGCTTCCAGCCAAGCCTAATTTGGGCCTCTCTGTTGAAGCAACTCAGCTACAGTTTTTGGTAGCACAAGAGAGTTCAGCACCCACAAACCAAACCAGAGGACCAAGACCTAATGATGCCATCCTTTCCCCCATCGACCACCCAACACTGGTCCTCCAAGATGCCCGCTGCTTGAATAGCCAAGTGCTGCTGCGATGCCAGAGAAGACAAGGAAGCTTTGGCACCTCACATCCACACCTACTCGTAAGAACAGAGCAGCACACAAAACACTTTGCCAGAGAAGTAGCCAAGAGGCTTTGCTTTCCATTTCATTCACTTCTTGCCATATCAGCAGTCCTATCTGCAGATCAACTTATTTTGTCGGGATACACCTATTTCAAATATAGGATATTTATCCAGATATGTTCTAAAATGGAGGGGGGAAAAAAAAAAAAAAAAAAAAAAGGCTTCAAGTCATGCCCTCACCCATGCTTCAGCCTGCCCCTGCCAGCAGCCCTGTTGGGCATCAGCAGCCCTGGATGCCATCAAGCTGAGCACACAGATCGCCGAAGGATCCCAGATTTACAGGCAGGTGTATTAGCAAGAGGGAAGAAACTAGGCACGGGCTGGGGGGAATTACGGAAGGTATCTCACAGTTTATGGGGAGAAAAAAGAACGCTAACATGCAGAAGGTTTTGTTTGGGTTTAACTGTGACCAGAAAGGGGCATCCAGTCCAGTACCTGCTCAAGTGTAGAATCTCTGGGGTGGCTTTAAAAAAAAAAAATCCATGCTTTGACGAACTGAGCTGCTTTTCACCGTTACTACAAGGTGGCCCCTGCCCCGGGCCGGCAGCACCCATGCCTGTAGGAGGGGCCGGGTCTGGGGCAGAGGGGGCCAGA
>NW_009260484.1:3923910-3928574 GCF_000687185.1 Egretta garzetta
GGCGCTTCCCCTCCCCAAGTTCACTTTCCCCAGCCGCCGCGGGCGCCGGGCCCGCCTCTCCTGCTTCCCCCGTACCTGTCGTGTCAGTCGCGACAGTCAGAGCTCCAGATCCCGAGCACCCGCTTCTCCCCTCAGGGTGCTGTGAAACGCCACCCGGCTTAAGAAAGGTCGGAAGGGGCTCGGGCTCTTCCCTAGAGTGGCAAGGCAGCCGCACCGCCGCTGTGCGGGACAGAAACCCGTGAGCGACGACAAATTCAGCACTAGAAAATTGTCGTGGATGGAGTGGCCGGAGCAGGTTTTCCCGTGCGACACGGTGGAAGTGACTTCATTGACCTTGTTTTTTGTTTGCAGCTCCTGTGCCAGCCTCGGGCAAGGAGATTTGGGTGTGGGGTGCTGAACCTCTCTCCCTACTTGGAATTTAGAGGAGTGGGCTGGGGAGAGAGGGAAATAGTTTCAGCAACGATTCCTAGACTTCTCTTCTGTGTCTCTTTGGCTGTATGCTGGTATCCCAAGCACATCATGAGCTCTCACGTTTTATTCCTTTTGGAGGTTATATGGAAGTAGAGGAGTTTCCCGCTGTTTCACTTTTGTACTTCACCAGTGTTGCAGTAGCTGTGCACATAATTGAATTGTCTGATGTCAAAGGTTTCCAACAGCATATTTTCTAAACATGTTCTCTACCAGTCACCGACTGAAGCCTGGCTGTAATGTGTAACAGCAGCATTTATCTTCAGTGGTTGGTAAAGTGTGTGTGTTTTGGCTCCCTCAGCGCTACTTCGGGACAGGGCATGAAAATGCCCTATTGCCATGGAGAGAAATCAGTTGCACTTCAAATCTGGAAACACGAAGCGAGGAGCAGTGACAGAGAGGTGACTTTTCAATTGGCCGTGGCCTTTGCAAAACTCCGGTCGCCAGAGCCGTGTTGGGCAATGGCAGCAGCGCGGTGACAGCTGATGTGGCTGATGACACCCGAGCTGAGTGCTGGGTTTCTTTGTCTGGGTTTTGTGTAGTGGCGCGTTGCAGGATTTAAACTTTGGTAATTGAAATAAAAGTTGCTTAGATTTTCTGAGCAATGACTTATCAAATACTGATCTAAGCCGGTGTATTCTTAGAGCCAACTAGTATTTCCTGATGCTATCCTGAGCTATCTTTTTTGCTATTACAGGGTATAAGGGGCTTTTTTTTCCTGTTTATTTTTAATCAAGGGGATTGATATAAAGCATCAGTAGCAACAAATGGCTAATACAAACTATTTCCAGTTGTCTTAATGGTTCTTAGCTTACTTGGCTCTTGCAGTTGAAAGCTGCGGAAGAAGAAAGATTGAAAACTATAATGTAAACCATACAGACAAAAAACACCCTGGAAGTTTTAAATTAGTATGGGCCTGGGTTTAATACCCTGTATAGGATTGTTTTAAAAGTCTCTGGAGAGTCGGTTCTGCAGGGACAAATCTCTAAACTACAGTGGTGGAGAGAGCAGTTAGATGATCTACCAAACGCTACTGTAGTAGGAGGAGGGTATCCAAGTTTGACCACTGTGTGGGGAAAAGAATGAGAAGGTCAAACATTGAGGATTTGTGGTGTCTGACAAAATTAAATTGGCTTCTCGACACCATTGAGGCTTTGAAGGATTTTTTCTGGTTCTTAAGTCGGGATAGTCCTGAATTGGGGGGTTTTGTTTGATTTGCCAAATTATCTTGTGTTGATGAATGGACAGGCACTAAATGTTTGCTCTCTACTTAGTTTAAATGTCAACTGGTTTTGATAGTGTTGCTGATGTGGCTGCGGTCAGCTGGCGGTGAAACCTGACTCCCTCTCCCAAGGTTGAAAACCCAGCCTGGGTTTCAAACCCCTGCCGGGCATTTTGCTTCTCTGTTCCCAGTGTTCTCCCGCATACATGCTGGCCAGGCTTTCCTCTCAGAGCCAGAAAAGGTCACTGTAAGAAGCCCATGAAACAACTTGGTTTATCCTTCATTGTCAGACTGGTTCTGCAAATGTTGTATGTAGCGAGAGGAGGCAGAATGAACAAACGGGATGCCTGCGCTACCCTTCAAGTGGTGCCATAAAGGAAGACATAAGCATTTTTATTTCAGCATCTTCTTCTAATAAATATGCTTGATAATAACCAATACTTTTATATTTGTGTTTCAGAGAGGTTTGCTCCAGTTGCCTTGCTTATCTGTGGCTATTGCTGCTGTTTTGAAGTCTAGAGAAGTACAATTTGAGTTTTGGAAAGACTGAGGGGTCATTCATACCAACTGTGGTGATATGGGAGATAATAGGAGACATCTCTCTCCAGCGCAGGGGCTGCCTACTGACTCAAGGGGAAGAGTTTTGTTGCTGAGATTTCTGCATCGGGACGGATCCACAATTAGTTCTTGATGTACCGTTTGTTCTCCTGCTCAGCAGTGGTGTCGGCTACTCGGAGGCTGTGCTCTCTTTTTACTTATGTGTGCACCATACTGCATTTTGATCTTCACATGGCTGATAATGGCCTTTTTGATTTGTTCCTGACTGGCTGTGTTTCGTGTGCCATGTATCCCAGCTTGACGAAAGCCAGCACAGATCACCAGCTTAAAGTAGCAGGGATTATTTTTTTGTGTGGATGATTGTGTTATTATAAAGTCATTCATGGCATCGTCTTCATGGAAGTGCGAGAGTCGGAATCAAAGGTGTTTTAGTTAATACCTATTAATCATGGAGAGGCTGGAGGCAAGGCACTTTAGCTTTCAAAGCACAGGTGCTCTCTCAGCTTCTTCCTGTTGGGCAGAATTAAGTAATGTGGCATACGGTGATTTGGGGATCTTTCCAGTTGGAAAGGGTTGAGGTTTTTTTGTTTGGGTTTGGTGGATTTTTTTGGTCCTTTTTAGTTTCTTTCTTCTTGCAGCATTGTTCCAAGCAGGTAACATTTGTTCGTGCACTCAGAACGTGGAATGCAGACACTATAGAAAGCTGAAAAAAACCCCAATTGTTGCAAAAGTATCGCATTCAGTTACTTTGGTACTATGGTCAAGCAGACCACTGAATGGCTCGAGACAGTGTCTCATTCTTTACTTGTATGTTCCCAGCAGAAAGAGCTCACGTCAAAGAAAAGAGATGAGTTTGAAGATATCTTGGAGGAAAGACGATTGTCCAGCGACTTGAGATACGCGATGAAATGTTATACTCCTGTGATCTACAAGGGACTTTCACCTTGCAAGCCAAACGCTATTAAAAGTGCTGTTCTCCAGTCAGAGCAAGTTCAATACGTTATCAAGCAGGTGAGGCTGGACGCTGAGCTGTAAGATGAGGTAGACTGAACGCAGCCACACTTTGTGCAGCAGCAGGGGAAAAAGGCTTATTGCTGACCTTGTCAAACACAATAGCTGTAGTTTGAAAGATAGTCCAATAATTCAGTCACTTGAGAGCCCTACTCTTTTGGCAGGAAAAACAAATACTGATTTACCACAGAGTGGCCACTAAAGCTGTTAGGTAGCTCATTCATGAAATAGCGTTTTGATTTTGCATAAACTGCAGCTTACTATCTAACTTATCCAGTGTGCTTGACTTGGGGTGGTTTTTTTTTTCCTTCTCCACTGTTCTTGCCGCAGAGCAAATGTTGTGAAAGACATAAGCACTCTCCTTCTTAGTAGACTTTTCCTACTTTGTGCATGTCTTGTAGGAATTTTATAGGCTAGTGATGTATTTATGAATTAGTCATAAATGCTACGTTCCCTAAAATGTGAGCTATATTTCACAGAGAATTCTTCGAATTAGAAACACTAAGATGTAACCATATTTTTTGTTTTTAAGATGAAGGGCAGCTACTACTTTGTAATGAATTAAATATTTTATATTCAAACTGGCTCATATTTTACATTGTATTGAAATGGCTGAAATAAGAGTGTGTGTTAGTTAGCAGAAGAACTATTTTCAGCGTTCATGAAAAATAATTCCAGGCCAACAGAAGTATACAAGATGTTTTTGGTTAGTCCTGAGTGAGTGGCTACCATAATTTTTCTATTTTTTTCTTTTTTTAATGGTCAGTGTTACCTATGATATATCAAAACTTGTTATGATGTGACAGACTAAACCATGTCCTACAAAGTAGTCCTCTTGCCATCACAGATTGCTAAGTAGTATGAAATTGAAAAAAATGAATCTTTCAACTTCAGAAACACTAAAACTTTTACTGAAAATATTTTACAGAGGATTTGACAGAAAGACATTCGTGTGATGTTTTCTTCTGAAGTGTTGCTTTTTTTGATGGAAAATGATTTTAATGGATATTTTCCCAACTAGTGTCAAGTGGTTGAAGGGGGTCAGCCATCCTGCCATTGCAACTTAGGGATCAGCTTTGCAGTAGAGATTACTGAAAGTATCTAATGAGGGCTATCTTGGCTATATGCCCATGGTCTGTGATTAGCGTGCCTCCTGTCTGGGCAGAGTTTACACAGCTTTATGCAGGCATACTAGAATTTGTTCTTGTGACAAATTGCTGAGGTTATTAATGTTCAGTATGTGAAATTAAATGCATTTGTTTGTTTTAGCTTGGTATATGTGACTGGTCTGGCTTTTTGCATTCCTGATTTTTGGGGAGTAGGTGCTTAGCTCTATAGCAGATGTGCGCTTAACTCTCACATGATCAACTGGGTGGTAAGCCTTTTCCTGGTGAATGAGAACAGT
>NW_009260484.1:3928987-3945980 GCF_000687185.1 Egretta garzetta
AGGGCTGGAGCACCTCTCCTATGAGGACAGGCTGAGAGAGTTGGGGTTGTTCAGCCCTGAGAAGAGAAGGCTGCGGGGAGACCTGATTACGGCCTTTCAATACCTAAAGGGGGCCTATAGGAAAGATGGGGAAAATCTTTTTAGTAGGGCCAGCTGTGACAGGACAAGGGGTAATGGTTTTAAACTAAACCAGGGTAGGTTTAGACTAGATATAAGGAAGAAATTCTTTACAATGAGGGTGGTGAAACACTGGAACGGGTTGCCCAGAGAGGTAGTGGAGGTCCCATCCCTGGAAACCTTCAAGACCAGGTTGGACGGGGCTCTGAACAACCTGATCTAGTTAGCAGTGTCCCTGCTCACTGCAGGGGGGTTGGACTAGATGACCTCTAGGGGTCCCTTCCAACCCAAAACATTCTATGATTCCATGATTCTATGATAGTAAGGTGGTATATGGAGGTAGATTGGAGGAGATGGATTTTCTTGTATGTCACAAAATAGAAATAATAGGTAAGCAGTGCTGGCTTCTAAGCAGAGCTGTGGTTTTTTGTAGGCTTTTTCTTCTGTTGTTGTTCTTCTTCCCTCCTCTGTATTCACTATGTTGGCATGTTCCTCATTGCATAACAGTAAAAGACTAACTTTTCAATTAAATATTTATAGATTCAAAGTATCCAATAGGAGGGATGGCCGTTATTTAAGTCTGGTTTAAGAAACTTAAAAGGGAATGTGCATAGCAACAGAAGAAAGATCATTAATATGCAAAGTTGGTAGAGACAGTGCTTTGTATGCATTTCAGCTAGACATTGCCAAAGTCATACATTACAAAGAAATTCAGGTGTGATGGGGGGAGGTTCTTCAGCCAAGTCTTAAAATCTAACCCAAATGCTTCAAAGATTTACATTGTGAGTATCTATGCAAACATAGGTTTCATTTTACTAATCAAAGAAAATTGCACACAGCCTTCTTTAGACCAGTAATATAGGAAATGTTCTTCGAACTTAAATCTCCTCTGAAGATGATATAGGCTAAAACATACAGATGGTGTGTTTGGGGGGGTGAAATTGCTGCGCACCCTTCCCCCTGCTATTGACATCTAAGCTCATTCTTGATTTTGAACAGCTTTAACTTGGCTTTCTCTTGTTGGCTGACACTGAACAGATTCTGTATGATTAGATGCTTTCCTATCACATAAAATCTTGCTGAATATTAGAGTAGTTCTGCCATAATTTTCATGGCACATAGAATGGTGTGCATGGGCCAGGAGAAGGGAACGACATCTGACTGCCATTTTGTTTGTTTTGTTGCTCTATAGTTAGCAAAAGAGATGGGGGAATCACCTGATATTATTCAAGAAGAAGCCACGGAAATCCTGGATGAGATGGGCCACAGTATGCAATTAGGAGCTGTCAGATTTTTTGCCTTTACTCTGAGCAAAATATTTAAACGGCTTTTCCAGAGAGTTTGTGTGAATGAAGAAGGAATGCAGAGAGTAAGTACTGGTTGTGGGGGGGAAATTTATAATATTTTCATGCCAGTCAGTTGGACAAAGATTCTAATCTTCATTCCAAGTAACAAATATGAAAAATACCCTTTTTAAAAAACAAGAGACTGCACTTCTGGGGGAAAAGACAGATGATATATATAATTATTTCAGAGGCAACTGTCAGCAGGACTTTTTGTACATTTTCCAAATGCTTCCTGCGGTAAGGAATACTTGCAGTCATGTATCAGTGATTCTGTTAGATCAGCCACTGAGAGAGTTTTTCTATCTGATATTATAAATTTAATAATGCATTTAGCTGAATTGGGTGTGAAAACCTAACGTTATGTGGCCGAGTGGGTTGGCTGTCCTGCAAAACCTTCATACAGCTAACAGTGGTGAAACATTGTGCACCTCTGAGGCAGGAGATGCTTTAAGCTTGCCCCGGTTCCTTGGGGGGCTATTGTCCCCGTTTCACTTCAGGATACCACTGATCTGGAGGGTGCAGTGCATTCCCTGGAAGACAGCAATGTCAGCTCTTACATCCCCTATTGGGTTTCTCATCACCATCAGAAGGAGTTTGAATTAGGCTATCACGTAATGAGGTGGCCCTGGCTTTTGAGTTCTGTGATGCTTGTGAACCTCAGGTTGCTAGTCTGGAAACTACTGCTCCAAATTTCATATGGTTCCATTCTGAAAAAGGTATAGAGTATGTGGATAGAGAAACCACCCTCAAACAAATCAGCTTGTTTGTCTTAAGCCCTGTGAAGGTCTGTATTTGCAAATTTCAACAGTCCATCTGTAAATAGTGGAACAATATTGTTTGTGCTGTTTTGGTTTTTTTTTTTTTTAGTTGCAACACGCCATTCAGGAGCATCCAGTTGTACTGCTGCCCAGTCACCGAAGCTATGTAGACTTTTTGATGCTGTCATATTTGTTATATACATATGACTTGGCTTTGCCTGTCATTGCTGCAGGAATAGGCAAGTATGTTTTTTTAACAATGTTTTCAGGATTCAGAGAATTGGTAGCAAGGCGTCTTGTAGCTGCTACTATAAGTAGTTGTGTTTAACTTCTATTCCAAATATGTCTTGTTAAAACCTCCTTGGATGAGATGCTTACAGCGTCTGAAAGCTTCTCATCAGTGCTGAGTCCAACCAAAGGTGAATTTTTTCATAGCAGGTTTGCCTGGAAGTACCCCATCTGTAGATGAAAGGCTGGGGCAAAGATGGGTGTTGTGAAGAAGACTTCTGTGTTGCTTTTTTTTTTTTTTGTCTAGGGACAGGTGAAAACTTGCCAAAGAGCTACTGTGTTTGCAGAACCTTTTAAAATACTTTATACAGTTTTTAAGTGCAGTCTTAATAGCCAGATATGAAGTGCCAGCTACCTCGTGCTTGTTGCTGTTGCGGCTAATTCCCTTGAAGCTTTGGCAGAACTCTTGTTATGTGAAGTGCCGAGAGCAGAGCTGGCTGGGAAACAAAATTTCACATTAGAGGTCCCAATTTTGGACAGACTTAATGCTGAAGCAGATAAAGCGAGTATATTTGCAGGAAACAATTCTTGAAGACTTTTAACAGTAAATGTCTTCTGAGTTAATGTGCTTTTTGAAAATCTGGACTGTGGCAGGACTTAACTGAGAAACCTGATCTTGGAAGTCTTGGATATCCACCAGGTCTTCTAAGCAGGCAGACAGCAACCTCAGGTCTGGTGCAGCGCTGTAATGTGCACAGGCAAGCTAGCAAAGATGTGGGAATCTGCTACTCTACTGTAGTCCACTTTTCCAACCAAGAGGTTAGGAAGACCAGTAGAAAATCAGCAGAAGCTGGGAGAATGTACGTGCTAGGGAAGATGAGATTCTGCTGGTCTTTGAGTTAGTGGTATCTTGCCTCTGGGTGATGCGGTTTAGATTCAGGTGAATTCAGAAGTTGATGTCTCATAGCTGCCTTGATCAAGGTGTTGCAGCTGCTTACCTGTCGCGTATTGTTCAGAATCTGCTCACATGCTGTTGTAGGTATTGGTGTGATCCCTTGCTGACTTTTGGATTAGAGCTTTTTTGAGTTTTGGGCCTCAAAACAGTATCTTAAGATACTACTAGTTTAGTTCAGAGGGATATTTTTTTTTTTTTAGCGATTAAGGTTTTGTTTTTTTTTTTTTTAAGTGACTTGGGGTCAAAGTTCTTCAGAATTAGGGGCTTGCAGCTTGATTATACTGCTACATGTGTGCATTATTTTGAACTCCTCTGGGAAAACACAGTTCTCTGTGGCTGTAGTTGTATTTACTGCATGTTGTATTTAGAGATTCACAAGATGTGGTTTACAAACTCAGTCTCAAAGTGGTGCTTGTGCTGAGTGGACACTGTCCCACAGTGGTAAGTGCCGCTGCTTCGTTAGTTATTGTTTGGCTTCAAGTAGCATATGGATAGATCTATGGGGATTAGCTAAGGGAAGGTAAACAGTTGCCAGTAACACCAGAGTATGTGCTCATACAGAACATTAGCTGGAATCTAGCTGGTGCAGGGATCGTGTTTCTGTCTCTGGTCTTGGGAGCAAGTCAGATTAGAGGCACAGAGCTGGTGAGGTGGTGTGGGCTTGAGGTACATGAAAGGATGCATTTCAGTCCCAGTTTGTGGGGTGGCAGTGTGTGGTGGGGAGAGGTGTTGGCCATGCAGCCAGCATCCTGGTTAGGGGGTTGAGTATGCGGCAGGAGGGTGGAAGTAAAGGAGGGGACAGAGTCTGTGCTGTGATGAGAGAGGGAGGGTGGTAGGAGAGTAAGGGAAAAGATGGACTTCTGCACATGGGAAGCTCTGACAGCTGCTATTGCTGCTCAGGGTCCTGTAGACAATTTCCTTTTGTTTATTTTTTCTGAGAGAGAGACATAGATATCTATCTCGCATATATGTGTGTCTGTGACATATTATATGACATCTTCAAGGCAGTCATTGTCAGTGTTGCAGCTGGAAATGTGAAATTTTACTGAGTGAATATTTGTTCTCAAATGTTTCATGGATTGAGGTTGAAGTGGCACATGGCCAGCTGCTGTGTAGACTAATTTTAAATGTTTCCCTAGGAAATTTGTTAACACTAAGTGTTCCAGGTTTTGACAAGTTAAGTGTTGACTGTCATTGCTTAAAACTAGAAAACTATAAAAAATTTTAGGTGGTTTGGTGTACACATGCCAAAGTGATGAGTCAGGTTCATAAATGGTATAATACAGTGTAATACGTCAGTTAATTTCTGTGTCTTCTAGGATACATTCAGTGGTAACTGATCTTTCAGAAGATGAGTGAGACAATGTACTTTGAAAACTTAGTCTTTATTATAGTTGAAACCTGGCCATCTAAATTATGAAAAGAAATTGCTCTAAGTGAATGCTGCTTACAAAAAAAAAATTTGAAAGCACATTCTAATATGCCATTCATGTCTACGTAAGTCTTGCTAGACAATCTGAAAGCACATAAAGGTATTTGCAACAACAGAATCCGTGAAAGAGATCTTCTTTATTCTGGTAATTGAATCAGTGTATTGGAAGAAGTGTTTGATTCTGCTGGCTGATATTAATCAGTAAGTTTTGTGTGCATGGTTTTGTTTTTTGTTTTTCAGATTTCCTAGGAATGAAAATAGTTGGTGAGCTGCTACGAAGGGCAGGTGCCTTTTTTATGCGACGTTCCTTCAGTGGGAACAGACTCTACTGGGCAGTCTTTGCTGAATATGTAAAAATTATGTTAAGGGTAAATAAATTACTGAACTCTCAAAATGTATGCTTAAGAAATACTCTGTTGGGACGATTCATGTGAAATATGCACGATGTTGTAGCTGTGTGATTGAAAGTCCTTACTGTGGTCTGATTAAATGCCTGTTACCTCAGAATTGCTGTAGATGAAGAACGTGCATGCACTCAGTTATTATTACAGTTCAGCAGCAGGTGGTAAACAAATTGCTGCTCATCAGTTGCTTTGTATCATGTGCCCATAACTCATGACGGACACAATATTTTCATTAGTATAACTGTATGGTGTGGCAAATACACTGGATGAATATAGGCTTGGAGATGGCTGAAGTCAGACATGCATGGCTTCCATTAAAAAAACCTTACATTGTAAGTACTTAAAACTATTTGTGGGTGGTAAAGTAGTGTTTTTATTTTTCTGACCAGCTTTTTTTTTTTTTTTTTTTTTTTTGCTTTACTTTTGAAGAGTGGCTATGCCCCAATTGAATTTTTTCTTGAAGGGACTAGAAGCCGCACTGCCAAGACTCTGACTCCAAAGTTTGGTAGGTTTGTTGAAAACTTGGAACTTTTTATGATTATTAGTGTTTTCATTAGTGGCTATGTGCTTTGTAAGTTCTTCAGACAGGAAGGGATGTTAAAGCGGTGGGAAATTGGTGGGGTCTGTCAGAGTAGTGGCAAACACTATACTTAGAGTTCCAAGCCCATAGAAAGAACAGCAGTGCAAGTCTCTCACACTCTACTGCTTTCTCTCCCTTTTGCCCCTTTGTGTACTTAATTGCATTACTCTTCCCTATTTTCTAGAGAGAAAACAGGTGTTCCCTTATCAGCAGAGAAATATTGTAAGCTAAATGTAAAAGTAAAGGAGAATCTTCAGAAGGAAGATGCTGTTCGAGTGCAGGGCAGTGCTGCTAGAAAGAGCACAAATAGTTGTCCAAATGCATTGCTTACATTTGCCTTCTGTTGTAAGGCTTGGGCAATGTCTTGTGCTTCTGCTTGCTTGAAGAGAGAACAAGTGCAGTGCACACATATTAGTGGTTTCTAATATTTGAAGATACCTTTTCGAAGTTAAATTGCAGTTGCTTTTCCCTCCTCGAGAAAGACAGGTGGTTCACTTTTTTTTTATTTTTTTCAATTTGCAGGTCTTCTCAGCATTGTGATGGAACCATTTTTGAAACGTGAAGTCTTTGACACGTACTTTGTTCCCATCAGCATCAGCTACGAGAGGATATTAGAAGAATCTCTCTATGCATATGAACTCCTAGGAGTCCCAAAGCCCAAAGAATCTACATCTGTATGTAAATTCCTTAAGAACAGAACATAGGTGGATGTATACACACCCTGTAGCACCAAAATTTGAGTTTTGCTCTTCCCATTTTCTTAGGGGTTGTTAAAAGCCAGAAGAATCCTCAGTGACAATTTTGGTACCATACACGTCTACGTTGGCCAGCCGGTATCACTGAGAACCTTGGCATCTGGGAGAATCAATCGGTGCCCATACAATTTGGTTCCCAGGTACCACATCTTTCCATGGTGTATGCATAGGAAAAGCATTTGTTTAGTCTTCACCCGTGTAAAATAATTAGGATGTTCTCTTGTACTTTTTTTTCAATTTCTCTCAGCTCCCCTCCATCTGACTATTTTAGACCGCTGAACCTGTTTGGTCTGAGCCGAGGCTTATCATGCTGGTGATTGGGTGTTTCTGAAACAGGTTGTTACTTACATAGCTTTGTACTGCGTTGGGGAGATGCCATTTTAAAAATTAATGATGGTGCATGAGCCAGGCAAAGCCCTGTTCTCTGAGAATTTGGTGGTTTTGCCACTTAAAAATTCCACCTTTCTCTCCCTTCTTGCTTTACTTCTGCGAACTGTTATGTGATCATGTGTCAGGGAGCTGTAGCTACGACTGGATTGGGTGGCTTTTGCAATCTGTTACATAAAACATAATGCTTCTGAATGAATTTTTTTGACGATAGCAAGTGTACAGCATCAATAGAGAGATCCGTGTTTCAAATACTATTGTTTTGCTCTATACTTCTGTTCTATGTAGCACACAGATAGAATCACCCTCCAGATGTTAGGAGCTATAACGTAGTTACGGATCTGGGAGCAATACAGAAGAAATAAGGAAGAGTGTCATACATATTCCAGTTTTTGAAACTCTTTACCTTGAACTGCATTGTTCTTTTCAGGCATCTTCCCCAAAAGCCATCTGAGGATATCCAAGAATTTGTCAGTGACGTAGCTTATAAAATGGAGCTTCTGCAAATAGAAAACATGGTTTTGAGCCCGTGGGTGCTAGTTGCTGCTGTCCTGCTCCAGAATTTGCCAGCCATGGATTTTGAACTTCTGATTGAAAAGACCCTGTGGCTTAAAGGCTTAACGCAGACTTTTGGAGGATTCATTGAATGGCCTGGTACGCAGAGAAAATGTTATTTCTATTCCTTTTATTGCTTATGAAGGATAAATTGTATTTCCATGGAAGCAGTGTAAGGTGACAACTTTACAGAATGTTTTCCTCAGAGTTGTAAATGGATTTTAGGATATGCTGAAAATGATGCTGAAACCTAATAGGTTTTGGCATAGCCTGTAGAAGAGAATACTGTGAAAAGCAGTTAGGTAGAAGCAGAACAGGTATTTTACTGTTACATCCTGAAGTGTGGAGTGAGGGCGAAATTATAAGGCACTTGTATTAGAGTCCTGAGATTTGCCTAGTGTCTATCTTTCTGATCTCTATGTAAGTCACAGGCAATTACCTGATCTGCAGTAGTTAGCTTGGTGCAATGCTATCCTTGTTGTTTGATACTGACTGCAGTGTAAGTTGTTACTGTGGCAAAAATCTAGTGGGAACAAATGGGTGAGCGAAAATCAAAACTGTGAGCAGTCTTATTTATTTTTAAATTCCACTTCATCCTCAGAAACAGTGATGACTTGGGGAGAAGGCTTCTTTGGTGGTTTTATTTATATATTTATACACACACTTATATATATATACATATATAATGTATATGTATATATTGGCTGCTGAAAAGTTGATTCTCCTTCCAAACTTCCTGAACAGTTTAAAAAAACTTCTCTCTGTGAGGCAAGGTGACACAGGTAATTAATTTTAGAGCCTCAGAACATAAGTGGTAAAGCTAGCAAAGAAAAATAATGTGTAATACAAGTACATTTACCTTTTCACTGACTTAAACCATGGATCTTTGCTTTTGTAGTCATGTGTATAATCTAAGATCCCTTTCAGTACTGCAGTGAAGAAATAGGAGCAGGCTACAGTTATAACAGAACTCCCATCATTTCTGGAAGAAAACCACTTCTTTCAGTCCTTTCAAGGTCTGCTCCTGCCAGATGAGTAAAAGGAAGAATTTCATGGCAGTATTTAAACATGGTTCAGAATCTTACTGCACGGTAAATGGAAAAACATACCATGTTTGGGTTTGCTTATTTATTTTGTTTGTTTTCTTGGCAACTGTGAATAAGCTTTTGCTTCAGTAGAGTTGTGATGTAGTCAGGGAATAGCAAAAGGGCATGGTAATGAAATAGAGGAGTGACAACAACTGAGCAGATCTTGTTGGAGTGTGCTGGCCCTGCTCTAGGCATCAGTTGCATAGAAAAAGAGTTGTTGTTTTGTTTTGGATTGTCAATAGTTTGAAAGAATAAATATATTTTAAAGGCTAATTTGGTGACATCACCAAGTCAGCAACTACGTGTACCCTGTCAGTTCTTCTGTCACCATACAGCTAGTTGTTTCTGCCTTTGTAACAACCAACCAGCATGACAGGCAGAACATTTGCTTGGCTGTTAGAAATTTTATATTAAGAACAGGAACTGCAAAATGGCTTGCTCAGACTTCTGCTTCTTATTGCATTGAAAAATTTGGGAGCTTTAGCAAAACTGGAACAGAGTAGGCTGAAGGAGCAAATAAGATGCAAGGAGATTCTACGCAAAGTCTCTGTTAAGGGGAAAGAATATGATTCACCCTCTCCCCTCCCCATCAGAGGCTATATTTGATTTTAAATGCTTGTGGTGCTGTGAACATGTAAAGTGTATTTTAGTGTTCAGTAAGAACTTTTTATTGCTTCTTTCCTTGCTTGCCAAAGAGTTCACGTTTGATGCAGGGAATGTTTTAGTAGTGTTTAAAGTGTAAGGTATTCTAAAACGGTGAGTGTATTTTTCAAGACTTGAGATGCTGTTCTTTATCTGAGTAAAGTTCGCAGTATGTCACATTGGCAAAAAAGCTTGACCAAAGCCCACAGGTTTGTGAAACTCATGCCTGCCTTTGAAGAACTTTGTTGTGTAAAAAAAAACCCAAATCCACACTTCCTTGCTTTAGGCATTTTGAAAGGATTGTCTTATGAAACAAGAAGAGATTCGGGTTTAAGTACAGTCTGGTTTCTCTTTGAACAGGTATAGTATGTAATAATACTTATGTTAGGATTTCTTTAAACTTAATTTTGAGACAAGGCCTTCTTTGTATACAAGAGTTGAGGAAAGACATTTGAAAGAGACACACAAGTCTCTATAAACTTGCAGTGTCAGAAACGCCCAAGCAAAAGTACGGGCTCCGTTTCCTTACTGGTGAATGTATCCATCAAACAGATCTATTCTCTTTTATTTGGAGGCTCAGAATACTTGTTCCAGAGACAAAGGAAGTATTTGTCATTGTTAGCAAGTGGAAGAATTTAAAGTACTTTAGTTACAGAAATGTCTGAAATTTGTTCTCTCCATCACATACTATGCCTAGGCTGCCGATTCCTGGTACGGATTATTTTAGAACATCTCTCTAACTGAATGTTTGATGTAATAATTGGTCTTCAGTGATAAAACTTAATTAAATACTGGTGCGTTTTAAGCCATCTCAAGAGAGTTGTGTTCCCTTTTGCATCTTCTGAGTGTTGCGTTTTCCTGCTAGATGACCTGTGTGCCAAAAAAGCAGTCGTGTCTGGCCTCACTCTGCATTCCAACATTGCTCGCCTCATTGATGGCCACGTGGTCCTAAATGACAAAGGAGTGGAAGACGGAGCCATTGGGGAAATCGTCTTTAAGCGTGCACTGGCTGTCCTCATGTGTGCCACCTACAGAAACCAGCTGCTGAATGTGTTTGTGCGTCCATCTCTGGTGGCAGTTGCCTTGCAGATGACACGCAGCTTCAGAAAAGGTACGTTTGGGTAGCTCCGAGAGCCCGCTGGCTTTGCTTCTTGCGCTGTCAGCTGTGAGAGGAGCACAAGGTCCCTGTGACTGCTGGTGGGAGCTATCTGAGGCCGTTATACTCTGGATAAGGCCCCATGGCATAAGGAGGATGGGGTTATTTTGCTTGCCTTTTTTGTTTGGTACTTCTGAAAGCAGGTATATTCTGCAGAGAGGGCGGGGTTAAGATGAGCTGAGCCCAGTTCCGAAGTGTCCATCTTTGGCGTTTCGCAGACCAGCTTTTTAGGTTACAAATTACACATAGCTCACACTTGTATACAGTGCAGGCAGTTCTCAGTTTTTCTCCTCTTCCCGCTACTGCTTCTGAAGTATTTCAGTGTTCTCCAGTACTTGGCTCTCAAAGAAACTTTTCAGAATACATACCTTAGTTTTGTGCGGCGTCTGATTATGTGGTATTTAATGTGCATTCAGAGAAGCTACAACCCCCTGCTCTTCCTTTTGGTAACAATCGAATCAAGTGCTTGCTGTTCTGTTGTGGTGGTTTCTGCTGTAGATGTATGTGTGCTTTTAATGTCAAGTCCAAACTTTATTTGAAGTAGGTACTCTCACTAAAATAAGGAGTAAATGGCTTTTTACTTGCACGTTTTAAATTATGTTCTTAAACAACAGTACTTTACAATATTTTTTTCAGAGGAAGTCTATGGCTGCTTCAGCTTCTTGAGAGATGTTTTTTCTGATGAGTTCATCTTCTTTCCTGGCATTTCACTGAAGGTAAAAACATCCTTTATAAAACAAAACAAAAAACCCAAACCAAAACAGAAACAAAAAAACCCACCCAAAAAACCCCAAAACTGATAGTCAGTAACGCAGCCAACTAAAATAGCATCTGATTTCAGGGCTCTGCCAAACAAGTGCCTTGTCATAAACACCTACAGTGATATTAAGTTGATCTGTAAGTGGGAGGGAGAACTTAAAAGGGGGTCATTTGGTTAGTTGCAAAACATTGTCTGAATCTACAAGGTTGCATATGCAATCTTCCCCCAGGCCCCTTCCAGTAAAAAACTAAAAATCCTGAAAGTGCCCAGTTCTGAACTGTTAAAATGAACTGTAGCAGAAATTTAGCTGCTTTTTTTTTTTTTTTTTATAAAGCTACCAGTCATCCAGCATGGATATAAAAATATATGTAAAGTAGTCTTTTAAATGAAGTGTAAATACCGTCCTCTTGCTCTGCAGTTATGAAAGAGACCTTAGGCTGGAAAGAAAAAGGTGTTAATGTAGATTTAATTGAATTCTGTCACGGAGTGGGTGTGTTCCGTCAGTGCAGAAACAAAACAGGAATTCTTACTAAGGGTACACCAGGATATTTTTTCCTAAAAGCTCGTGCAGGCTGTGTAGCAGAGGGGCACTGCTGCTCTTTCAGGAGGTTGAACTGTAGGTATTATACCAACTAATGATCAGCCATTGTTATCAGCCCGTGTTATCTTTGACAAATAGAGTATGCAATTCTAAATTTAAGTACCTGGTGTCCTCTGGTTGATTATACTCCTCCTGGTGCAGCTGCGATCAGTTGTTTAGCATAGCTCGGTGTGTGTGGTCTGTGATGGCCAGGCTACCAGAGGACTGTGCCAGCACCCAGGGCCTCATCTGTTGAAGTACGCCTCTGTGCCCACCTCTCCCTGACTGCCTATCTACTCTGTGGTGTTTGTACAGCGGTCAGTGTTCCTCTTACATGTTGAACTCTGAAGGGTTTGATGTTCTGGTGCGTTAATAAACTTCTCTTTTAAAATATTTTGGCGGTTGATGGTTGAGCCCTTTTGGCTTTTTATTACTGGCATTTAATCTTGTGTAGATTCAGATAGTGCATTGCTAGCACTCTGAGGGAAGTGCTTGCAGTAAAGCCTGATTTAAATTTCTGCAGCCAGAATCTTCTACAGAGCTGAGGCGACGCAGCCTGTGAAGGCTTTTGAAGTGAGAACTTTCCTAATGGTGTAACAGCGTTCCGCATAGTCTTATGGAAGCTTTAGCTGCATCCTATTTGCTTGAAAAGTTTTCCCTCGTTTCCCTGCGTTCCCCCTCGTTTCAACCCCCACCCCATACAACCGTTTCTCGGGCAAAGCCAGTATTGTTCCTGCATGCTGCCTTATTCCGGGGCTCAGCGTGTCTGCCTGCTCTCCTAACGCAGCTGGACACAGGCAAGCTGTGAAAACTGCAGGCAGCGCTTTGCTCTCTGCAGGGCTTGCTGTGTCAGTTTGTACGCATCCTGCTGGGCTGGGGCTGGCTCTAGTCCAGCCAGCTTGAAATGCAGGTGAGCACAAGTTTATTAATAAGAAAACTGGTTCAACGTCATACCGAATATAAACTGGCAAGTCCACATACAGTTTTTATTTGGATTTAAAACCAATTAAATGTGATTTTTATCAATGCAAAGGCCAAATATCTAATAGTGATATTTGTGATCTTTCCTGCATTAAAAAAAAAAGTATAACTTTCATAAGAATATTCAAGACTTGTGACTATATTAAAATCTTGCAGACTTTTATGTAGAAGAGAATTGGGCCTTTTTTTAAAGGCTGATTGTCACTGTTATGTTAAATTTTCATTGTTAGCAATTGTTGCTTCATGCAGTTTTGTTTGTTTTTTTTTTTTTTTTTTTAAGTACGAAAACCAAGCAGGGAACAGGAAGGTGACTGGCTATGACTGACTGTGCTGGAATCAAATGAAAGAGTTGCTATAATGTTGAGGGACCTCTGAGCAACCCACCCCTCCAGTCGTCCACGTGGCTGTCCCCCATCCCCTCGTATTCGCGCTGTGTGTGTGTCCTGTATCCCCTCTCCCTTAAGCCGATATTGGCAGTAAAATGGTTTTGTCATTGACATTTCCATAATTTGTAACTTTTGGCCATTGTGCCCTCTTTCTTTGTGGAGGGCAGGCCAGTGAAGTATGTTCGCATTTATCGCAAACAGTGGGCGTGACTTAATGAATAAATACATTTTTAAAAAGCACCTACAGAAAAAACCCTCAACCAGACAACCTGACCCTGTTCTCACAAAATCCCAAGGGAGCTCAACCTGGCTGTTACAACAGCAGCCACAGCCACTTCCTTTGCTCCTAGACCTGTTGTACATCGAGATACCGCTGTGTTTATTAACATGTTCCCACTGCCTTTTTATAAGGGTGTTTCTGGTGTATAGGAAAATTTTGGTTCAGGTCTCTTGAGAACTGAGTTCAGAAATGGAAGTGGTGTTCTGTTGTGCGTGTTTCTTTGTTGTTGATTTTGTGGGGAAAGGTAGCTGCACTTCCTGCAGGTGTTAAAATTTCAGTTACACTTCTCTCCCCCAGGATTTTGAGGAAGGGTGTTTTCTGCTCACAAAATGTGATGCCATTCAAATAAGTCAACAGGAGATCTACCCTACCGACAAAGGAAGTGTTACAGTGTCTTTCTTGTCAGCTATGTTCAGACCTTTTGTGGAAGGTTATCAGGTAAGTTGTTCTTCAGAAAATTATCTTCTTTCTCCTGTGTTTTATGGGGAAACTAGGAGAGCTGTGACACTCCTGCAGTATAAACAGTGACTGTTGTCATGGCTGGGGATTGCGGGAGTTGAGAAACTGCAGCAATACATATCTTGAACATCACCCTGCCCCCGGGATCCTGATGTCAGCTTTTGGCTCAGGCGTTTCCAGTTGACTAAAGCAGTAACTACCTTGCAATGTGATGGCCCGTTGTGGGTTTACAAGCTTCACGGGGGAGTGTGCTCCTACCAGGTTCATTGCTCTTTCTTAGGAGGAGTTCTTGCTTAATTCATTGTGTGTGGGCTGTCCTGCCAGGTGCGGAAATGAGTTTGCATCCCATATCTGATAGCTGTTTTTGGAAGTCATTAATTGCATCCACCTCTCTTTAAATTCTTCTGGTTTTCCAAGGTTTTAATAAGATTAGACACTTGTGTTCCTGTAATAAGCAACGTGTACAAAACTAGGAGGCTAAAGTATGGCAGCATAAGGTCGGTGGGACCGAAGACGTTTGAACCTGGTAGAATCTGTTTACTATCTGGTGTGTGACTTGGGCTGCACTGTACCCATTTGCCCGTTTTTTCCCAGCTGTAAAACACATATTGCTTTAAAAAAACTATACTTTTTTTGATTGTGAGAACAGGAATGTTAAATTAATGTCCAAGGTAACTATTATAGTAATACTGAATCTTAATTTTAATGTTAGGATTCTCATGCCGGTTAAACAATAATTTCAGGTGCTCTATGTAATGGTACCTTTTGAGTTCCTCTCCTACGCTTTTCAAAGTGTAACAGTATTGCTCACTTGTGAGGACACATCTGTTTGTCATTCATAACAAGCTGACAATCATAAGGAAAGGAGTGCTAACTTTTTTTTTTTTTAAATGTTAGTTAATTTTCAGATACCTCTCAAAGGAAACAAAAGAAGCCTTTACTGAGAAGCAGTTCATACCTGGAGTCCGCAACTTTGTTTTTCAGCTTCTTGAGAAGGGTGTGTAGAGCCATTACGCAATACGATTTTACAAGTCTAGCCTGTTAATGGACAGTGATAAAACTTTTAACTGAGTTTCTGCTTTCTCTGTAGGGAGCACGCAGTGTTACGAAGCTCTGTCTTCTGACATGCAGAAAAACGCCTTAGCGGCTCTTGTGCAACTAGGCGCAGTGAGGAAGAAGAAAACGTAAGTTAATGTTGGCTTTCTGGTGTACAGAAGCTGGCGTGCGGGCTTACTGGCGATTTTTGATGACTGAGCCATTAGTGTGAAGCGGAACAGTGGAACCCCGACTGCCCAAGCACCAGTCAGCTGAAGGTTGATTGGATTTACCTGAGTCGTGGGGAAGACCCAGGTGGTTCCTTTCTGCAGAGGCTGTAGAAGCAGAGTGGCACCCCCTCATAGTGAACACACTCCCGTGGGACTCAGTAACAAAATCCATTAACTCATGCGTAGGCTGCTTCTGACTCCCTCTACCTTTTGGCTTTCAAAGTTTCTCCCAAGGCTTTGATAAGCAAAGAGGACAGTCCACGCTTATTTTTAATAGATGAGTTGTTCTGTGTGTTACAGTAAGCCTCATCAGGCAATGTAAGCAATAATCAGGAGTACCACTAACTTTTGGGGGGGTTCAGCGCTGACATCTCAAAGCAATTTAACTGGAAGCTTACTCATTAAAGTCTTTTAACACTGTTCATGGTTTATAGGCCCGAGATTAAAAACCAGCTATCATTACACAAAAATAGGTGACATGCATTTCCCGTTATCAAATTAATTTGTGTTGTGGTGCTTCTTTCTGTATTTAAAAGGATAACCGTGGAAGCCCCTGCTGTGGCAAGTCCCCACGTACTCTTGAGTGTTTCACAGAACATAGCTGGCTGCTGATGACCCTGAGGTGTTTTCTTTACGCCTCTGTTCAGGAAATGAATTGGTTAAGGTTTCATAGAATCATAGCATTGTTTAGGTTGGAAAAGGCCTTTAAGATCATCAAGCCCAACTGCTAACCTAACCCTGCCATCCCACCACTATGCCACATCCCTAAGCACCTCGTCTGCCTGTCTTTTAAATACCCCCAGGGATGGGGACTCAAGCACTCCCCTGGGCGGCCCCTTCCAGTGCCTGACAACCCTTTTGGTTCATAGTGCTCTTGGGAAGTGCACAAAGTGCTGTCGTCGTGTCACCGCGCTAAATAGGTGTCTATAGCTAAAGTACCCTTTCACGTAAAAGGAATAAATCAATCGAGTGCAATGGAATTTGACATCAGCTGAAGATTTGGTTCGGTTTCAGAGAAATAGTGTTGAAAATCACGGGATTGAAAACAAACACACGTTCTGTTCCTGCAGTTGTTCCTAATAAAAATCAAGGGCAGAGAGAGGCATTGGGGACTGTGAACAAGAGGAAGGCTAAAGAAATGGTAACTGTCCTTGAGCACAGTCTGCTTAGAAGTCTGCCGTGTCCTTAAAATGAATATGTATGCCGGTAGGATGAAAAATATGGTGTAATTATGAAAATGTTTAATTCAGGTTATTTGTATAGAAATGACAGGAATAAGAATTACTCATTGAAGAAACGTGGTTTGTGTTTTTTTTTTTTTTTTTTCTTTTAACTGTAGGTCCAATGGATTCACTTACAGTGTAAACCAAGAGGCTGTTAATAAAACCCTGGACATGTTTGGTAAGCGTTCTCTAATTAATTTGAAGAGAGCTGCTCAAGTTATAAATTGCTTTGGACAATGCACATACATTAGACGTAGTGGTTTTGCCCTAGTATTTCCTTAGATCTATCTGTATAAAAATCCTAATGATATATTTATTATTTTTATTTTTTTTTTACAATACTTTTTCTGGTGTCATTGACTGCAGCTTTGAATCTCCCTTCTGTATTTGAAATATGGACCAAAGAAAATAAAGCAAAAAGTAGTTTAATGGAGTGGGATTTACAGCATTTTGATAAGTGGTTGGTTGTTTTTTTTTATTTTTTTGTTGTTAGATGCTAGGATACCTGTACAGAAACCTGTGGCTGCACGACTCTAAGGGGTTCCCGGTGCCGTGGCTGGATGAGAACGCGCCTGCTGAGAAGGGGGACCAGCACCCAGCCGGAGCCGGGAGGGGAGCGGGCACGGCTCCCCTCTCGCCCGGCCAGCGCGGGGGGG
>NW_009260484.1:3946298-3946802 GCF_000687185.1 Egretta garzetta
GCCGCTTGGGACCTCTTGCCGCCGAGGCAACAGTTGTATTTGCATCCTCACTGTGTTTTCGTTTTTTAAAACAGATTAAACGTTGTCTTTTTTTTTTTTTTTTTGACAAATATTTAAAGAGACGTGCACAGTAATGGCTACTTAAATACATTTTTCTAGATGCATAACAAGGAATGTGATCGGTTTCAAGTATTTCATGGATGTGAAAATGTAACAGGGATTTAAAATACTTGCTATTAAAATTAATATTTAGAAAAGTAACGTTGCTGGCTGGCTAAATCTCAGATGAGGCCTTTATGAACGAAGAGCACAGATCAGATCTCCGGCGATAACCAGAAATGCTAACTGGGTTGGGGTGCGTTTTGGCTTGGGGTGGGTGTGGTGGTTTTTTTTTAGGCAACGCGGCATTATTTCAATTACTTCATGAATATTTTAAAATGGAATTAAAGCAGCATTGTGAACGTGCCCGTTCTCACCCCCACCACCCCTGGCCGGTGCCTGCGG
>NW_009260484.1:3947332-3956201 GCF_000687185.1 Egretta garzetta
GGGGGGGCCGCGGTGCGTTCCGCCCGCCGAGCCTGCTTGGTGGTAGGGCGAGGGCCTGCAGAGGAGAGGAGGAAGAAGGGCCCGCCTCTTGCCTTGTCTGTTCATTTGTAAGGAGACGATCGGTAGTTCTTTCAGGTGCTTTTCTTTCTCTTAGGTGTTTGCTTCAGGCGACATAAGAATGCGGGATCTTTGTTGTTCCTGGAAGGCTAATAAATCTAGGGCGTACCTTGGGTGTCTTTCAAAGACCACTTTCTGCCCGCCTTGTGTCATAAAAAGCTGAAAGGGTGCAGGCTTTTTTCCCTTTGCAGGCTGCTTTTAATACGCCCGAATCATAAATTGTAAAGAATCATAAATACAAAGGTGATGCCTGCACAGGATACTGTGGAGGTCAGTGGTTGAAAAGAGTAGTTTCCATGAGCATGCTATTTCAGAGACCCTTTTCTTAAACCATCCCCTCTCCTGCTCTCTTCTCTCACCCAGGCGCTTGTTTGCTGGTTGTCAAAGGGACGTGTACAGAGTATATAAAGTGGCGGGGTTTGGGGTTTGTATTTTTTTTTTTTTTTTTTTTTTTTCGGAGGATCCACTTTAAAAAACAGTGCGATGAAACGTGGTGTGTGTGATGTGCCTCCTGCCGTACAGCGTGGGATGCTCGTCCCCTAAGCTTTGACTGTAGGAAGTGGAAATAAGCAGAATGTTAGAAGTGGATTTGTGCAAATCGAGCTACGGGTCAGGCGTTTGAAACATTGAGTTGAAACAGTGAAGACCTAAAACGTCCTAGCACGCAGCTAATACCGTCATTACAGAAGGCATACCTGATGCGTTTGTGGAAACGCAGTTTGTCTGCGGTGTCTCATAGATGTACAAAGATTCAAAGCAACGCATCACCCATTGTAGTTTTCTACCGTCCTTAATGTGAAATCTTCCTTATCTTTAAATCGGGTCCAGCAGCGATGTAAATCGCCCTCGCTCCTGCAGTGTTTGTGCTGTACTTTTGCAGTGTAGTTTGCTGTGGATGTGTAAATACGAGATGACGTTGTGGTGTATCTGTTTTCTGTTTTGTAGATGACTCGGCGGGTGCAATTCCAGAGCATAACGAATTCCTTTTTCCAGAATATGAAATTTTGATAGATCCTGAGGAGCCAGAATTCCCTGCTGACAGCAGTGTGGATCCTGATGATGAACAAGGAGCTTTAGGCACATCAAAGGACCCAGAAGAACAAGAGGAGCTCGGAGCTACAGGCAGTGCAAGTAAGAAATAAGACATTGTCTGTAATTCTTCCTAATGAAGCTGGCATTATGTCTTTAAAACATAAAATACTGTGATTTTTTTTTTTTCTAAGCGTTCTGTCTTAACTGGTGGTGACAAAAGGCTAAATCTATGGTCATTTGTGATGCAAGTTTTTTGTAGACATCCTGTACTGTAAGTTGCTTTTAGGGGAGAGACTTACTAAGCCCCAGCCCCAGGAGCTGTTGAAGTGGCTGTCGCTGCAGTGAAGCTGCAGGTAGCTGGGAGTTATACGGGGTCCCTGTGCACCTCCCGCAGGTAAGGAACAGCTCCAGTGTGAAGAACAGGGCCCTGAGCATCTGCTGCCATCAGCTGTTGGAATTGGGAGATTGAGTTAGATGCTCTCGGCTTGGCTTGGTTCAATTTGTCTTAATTTACAGAAAACACTTAACAAATTTCCTTGTCTGTGCTGGAAGAAAACTGGGTCTGAGGCTATTTTAACTGACCTTGAATTAAGCAGGCACCTCCCCCACCCCCATCCTCCAAAAAAAAGTTCAGGATGTGTGTGCAAGCTCACCACACCGGCTTTGCCACACGCCCAGGGTGAGGAGTATGTGGTGTTACAGGGGAGGGCTGCTGGGCTCCCAGCTGTCCCTTGCTGTGGTCTGAAGCTGCCCGGGGGCTGCTCGGTGCCCCACGTTGATGTGAATGTGGGAGGGTAACAGATAGGCTCTTCGGTGCTAGAAACCAAAGCCTGGTCTGTGCATGGCATGGGTGGCCTGTTCCAGATCACAGAACTATAGAATCATTTAGGTTGGAAAAGACCAAGGTTCATCAGTCTCAGCGGTCCCTGCTGGGAGCCATAAACTTTGGTAGATTAACTCCTTACCTTTCCAGCATTCCACTACTGACATCGTGTTTAAAATGCAGCTAAAACTTGTAAATGGATCTCTGTGTGACTGAATCGTAATGTCACAAAAAAAAAAAAAATCATCATGATTTACACTGGAAATGATTCTTGAGAGCAAAATGCACTTACAGGTACAATATTGGTTTGATTTTGGGCTGGTTTGTATTAGCCTTTAACCTTTGGGGGGTTTTTTTTGTGTAGGTGAAGCATTTCAATCCTTAGACGAAGAGACATTGGAAACAATGGCAAAACATGAGACTGAAGAAGACAAGATCTTCCAAAAGTTTAAAGAGCGAGTAGCTGCCGAACCAGAGCAGGTCAGAAGATGGGGTGGCCTTAGAACTTACAGGTTCTGGCAGGCGTCCTGCTGCACTTGCAAAATGTTTCCCTGCCTTTCATACCTACGGTTAGAAATGGCGATGGCGGTGCCTCCTCCTCCTCCACACGCCTTAACCAGCATATCCGAACCTCCCTTACGTGCAGAACTTGATTTGTGCCGAAGTGAGAATTCAGCACCTGTTTGTCTATCTCAAACAGAAATTGGTCAGGATGAGAAGGCACAGGGGTGCTGAAGCCAGCATGGGGCGGGGGGCCTGCCATCCCATGAAGTGGTTCTCGCTGAAGGGGCTGGGGAACCATCGCTCTCTCCCCCAGCCTTTTTCCCTGTTGGTTTTCCTCCTCGGCAGAAAACAAACTTCAGAGAGGAGCTCTGTCACAGTCACCAGCTGCATCGTGGGGGGGGTGGTTTGGCTTTTTTTAAGGTTGAAGAAATCACTGATGGCTTTAAAATGTCAACTGTTTAAAACAGAATTATCCCCCCATGCTATTTCTTGCTAACGCAAGAGGCTGAAAAAAGCCACACTGTCAAAGAGAAACAGGATTCCTGGTTCCGTTCAGAGGAAACACAGGCCTAAATCCATGAAAGTGGTGGAGGAAGAAGAAATTCTCTCTGTGCTTTACCTCATAGCTGAGGGGTGAGCGTGCATATCCAGGAGGTGGGAGATTTTGAGTCTGTTCCCTCCTCTGTTTGGGGTAGGTGCCTCACCTCCCTCTGACCAGCCCTGTACTGACTGATCTGCGTGGGAGGAGCCCTGTTGGTAATGCCTGATTTGCTATATAAATATTTAGATAGTAACAGAACAACAAAGGATACGAGCATCTGAAAATGCCTCCTTCTTGGACGTTAGGGCAGTCCCCCTGTGTTTAGATGCGGAACCGCAGAGCCACATTCCTGACTTTTCTGTACGCTTCTAGCTGCTCATCTATCAATCTGCTGTTCCACCACCTCAAGCTATAAAACGCTGACCTAGAATTTCTGGGTCCCTTAACTAGGAAAATCAAATCATTGCAGCTTATCCCTGGATCATCGAAAAAAAAGCTGTATGAATACTTGCGTGATTCACGTAGTTAGGAAAACTTACACAAAGACCGTATCTTATTTAGAATACCGCATTGCAACTGATTGATAGACGTTGCCATGGGTATTACTTAAAGCAACTGACCTTTTTCTGCATCATCTGTCTATGTCAGTAAATACCTATTTTATACCAAGATGAAAAGACAGTCTTGAGAACTTAAACTTCTGCTCTATTTTAGATTATTCGGTACTGCAGAGGAGGAGAAGGCCCCATCTGGGTATCGGGTGAAAATATTCCTGGAGAAGAAGATATCCCAAATTGTTTATGTGGTGCCAAAAGGATTTTTGAATTTCAGGTATGTATATTCATTTAAAGACAATATGGGTGATGTAGTTCAGACTTAACAGGCTTGAATTGTGTAGGTGTTGGCTTGTAATTAGAGCAAGGTAGTTGGAAGTTGCTACAAACTAACCATGCTAAACTGTACAGAGCCCTCATTTACTATTGTAACTGCTTTTTCCTGTAATGCTTTCATGCACAGAAGGTAGGTTCCCTAATAATAACAGTATGCACCACCCATAAAATGGTGCACTTGTGCATATGGAACCATCTCTTCAGCAATGGGAGCCTGGTATTGTAAATTTTAAAAAAACAAAGAAAAGGCTTTATGATGTGAATTGGAGATAAGGCTGGCTGGAAGCTGTAGAATTTTGCATGCTATGTATGGTGACTACACTTAATGTCATACAAAGAAAGACAAAACATAGTTACGAAGGTAATTTCAAATGGAAGGTGGCTTACAAATCAGGCAAGGCTTAGTCAAATAAAACTTCCATAGATAAGTAGGCCCATGCCTCCTATTCCCTGTGCATCTACTACACTGTTTTGGGAATTCCAAATTTATTTTATTTGAGCTGCCATGTTACTTAGTAGCTTTGATTGGGATTTTGGTGTAAGAACATAAATGAAGGCAGAACCTTTCTTTGGGAAGAGACGCAGGGAGAGGGTAGAGCAGCGTGGCCTGCCTCTAACCCCTTGTTTTTCCTTGCAGATTATGCCACAGCTCTTGAACCACCTTCAGGTTGACAGCCTGGGAGAGAGCATTGACTGGGGAACACTGGTGGTGTACACTTGTGCCAACAACTGCGGCGAGGGAAACGCGTACCTGGAAGAGTTCATATGGAAACAAGACTTCTCTGCAGGCTCTATTTAACTTCCATCAAGTTACTAAGTTGAGTCATCTGAATAGACTACTTGCCTTCTTTCAGTGCATCCCTGCACCTGGCAAACAGGTAACTAACTGCACTAAAGCCACGGATATCTGTGTATCTGGCAATGGCGGTGGAACTACTAACAGCAGCCCTTGGCAGCCTCTCTCTTGTGTTCTGCAGGAGCTTTTACTTCAGCCTGGTTATGAAGCCAGATGCGTTTGTTCAGTGAGTTTCACTTCAAATCTCAACCCTGAATGTTTAAATAAAGATGAAATATTTTTGTCTCGATGAAAGTATCTTTTGTTGGTGACTGAACTTCAAGAACTTAAGATTGTTACCTGTCACAGTTTTCTTTATGCTACTCAAAAATGAACACTAGTTCACAGAGAAGCAGACTGCTGTAAGATCATGTGAGTGCTTATACTCAGGAGGGGTACAGAAGTCACAGCTAAGACAAAGCTGTGTAGCCTTTCACTGAGGGAAACTTAAATCTGCTTCTCTTTCTCAAAAGGTACACTCAGTCTAACTTGGCAGTTGTTACATGGTCTGATTGAGTGGTTATTCAATATAAAGATGCACAAAAATTGGCTTATCTGACTTAAAACTATTAACTGAGTTAAACTATTTCTGCACGGGACTGTCTGGTGCAGCAGCAGTTTGAACAGAGCCAGCTGTCCCAGAATGTGTTTGTCTGTCCTTCTTACTAGATTTTCAAGCTGAATTGTACCTTAAGTCTGCCACCTTTGGTAAAGTTTAAAAATAAGTGCCCTCTGCAGGGATTCTTCTGATACCTGACTGCCATATAGCTGAGGCAAGAGAAAAGTGAAACCCTAATGCTGAATTTACTGTGGTAGCTGCTTAACTACTCCTGTGGCTAATAGCTACTGAAAAGATAAGGGTGTGAGGGGGGTGTTGGGGGTTTTTTTGTGTCAGTATAGAATTTACTAAATTACATATTCCCTTACGCTGCTCAAACCATTTGTGTCTGCTTACTAGTGATTCTGAAGGTGATTTTATGAAAGCCCTGTTGGGTTTTTTGGTGTTAATTTAGATTTGGAAATACTCAAATAAGTGGGCAGGGAAGACTTTACATATAAGCTGTTTGGTCATCACAGAACTGAATTTCTAAAAGAGTAGTTTTAAGCTTTGGTACATGTCATGGAACAGCAGACAGCATCTTAAGTCGCTATAGTACAGCTTGACTGATTTTATTGAAAACCAACCCACAGTTACTTAAGGCTCCAAGTTTTCCTGCAGCGTTAAGAGTTTTGCAGAGAAGCTAGTAATAGTTCAGGGTCCTGCAACGGCACGGACAGCCACATGCTGTCCAGGAGCACTCAGGAACGTTGATTAGCTCACAGCACAGAGTGGGGTGGCACTGAGGGCGATGCAGAGGTTTTTTTGGTATCTTGAACTTACCCTGGCAAAGCTACGTTACTACACAGTTCTGGTAAGAGCCCGGAAACCAATTATTAAAGCGCCTGGAGAAAGCCTGGTGTACGCCACTAGGGGGGGGAGTAGAGAAGACTAAGGATTATGCTCGCTCAGGATTTGCAGAGCAGTAGCAAAGCCAGCCAAAACTTCCTTTTGTCTGCAATGAAACACTTAGTAAAGAGACCACGGTTACATTTGGGTTAGTTTTAGATAAAAGCTGTTTGAAAGAAGGTGCAAGTCACAGAAAGGAGGTTACTATTACTGGAAATTTACTGGAGAAAAAAAAAAAGTTTATTTTCAGTTCTCAGCCCATTAAGCTTCAAGCACAGTTCAGAGGGAAGATTATGTACATACTGACTCTAGTCGGAAGGGCTTTGACATTTTACAGGAACACTAATATAGTGAGACTGGCATAGTTGGTAAAATACAAAAGTAGTAATTTAAAGAAATTCTAGAAGCTAAGCAGGGATCTCTTGTTCCAATTCAGTCAAGCGTAGTTACTTAAGACTTGCATAAATCCACTCTGTTGAAGACGAGGCAACACATACTTGAACACAAACTTCTTTAACCAGTTATCTCTTTTGCTTTAACATAGTAGAAATGCTCAAGCTAGACGTTGCCAAGGATACGACTGCTGGTAAGCAAGCCAGAGCATTGCTGAGATGCTCTCAGAATGACAAGTCACTCACTTACAGCAGTGCATGTGCTACTGAAAAATCCAGATTAATTAAAAAAAAAAAGTTTTCAATGTATTTCACTCTACCAGCTGGGTAATTCTAAAATTCATTAAGACAGTTCCCATAATCGTATAAACAGGGTTTATTGTACATGTGGAGCTGAAGGAGGAAAGAGAAGGAAGGTATATATTATATATATATGTACAGTGAGCCATTTTCATTAATAAATTTATTCTGTCTTGCTTAATACTGGAAAGAGGGAATGTGTCTGGCACCAAAGAAATTTAAAATTGAAAAAATTTAAAAGCTTAAGTTCTGAAAATTATAAAAACCATGGTCTTATGGAAGTTAAAACATATATACATGGTGATTTAAGTGGTTTATACACTGAGTGACACAGTTGCATTTGTCTTTTAAACCAACTTACGGATTTTCTATTAATAGAACTGGCATTAAAACTATTTAAAAGCTAGAATATAAATAAAACGTGGAGGGACTGCTGCAGGAACAGCCCAGTAAAGCAACTCACAGTAACTCAGTAGACGTAATCAATAATACAGTTCCCCTTGAGCATCAGGGAAGTAGGCACTAACTGGGAAATAGTCCAAGTCCTGGTGTTGCAGTTTCACTGGAAGTCCATCTCGTTACTGCTGTGCCATACGCAATACCTTTTAAAATATCCCCCCGATTTCTCTGAAAGATGTAGAAACCGTTACGTTGTCTTTCTGAATCCCTTTAAAATAGGATAGATGTTTTCAAAGGCTTCATAGATTTCAGCTCGTACTTTAGCACCTAGAAAAAAAGAGGGGATTAAGCTAGTTTGTACCTTCTGACAAAAACTTAACGTTAGCTTTTAGAATGTTTATTTGAGTGTGACTCTATAGAAAACCTATGCACATCCATAAATCCCTATTTTTAAGATCTCTTTTTAACTACCCATTTCATATAGAGCAGACATTACCAGCCTTCTCACTGGTTATTCTAATAACCGGTAAAAACTTTCATTAGCATCTTCATGCTTTTGCTACACTTGCAGATGGGATTTTTCTACGTATGACTTCTGCAGGAGACCCAACTACAGAGCGCAGCCCTACAAGGTGTTTCTACAGAAAGGCCTAACCGGTGGAGATTTTTTTTTTTCTTGAGAGCAGGAGCATCTGAGGAGCAAGGTCTGGCAGAGACCGCTGCAGAGGCCCACCGCTTGCCACACTGCAGGGACACGCTCCTCCTTTTCCCTGCAAGTCTTGTGGGGAATTTTTTTCTCCATAGTGAGACTTGGCATGAGGGGAAAAAGAAAGGGTGTAGGTGAAGTGCCTGAGGTTGAGGGGGTCCTAGAGCTCAGGTGTCTCCCCTTCTTTGGCTGCTGTATCAAAGGAGAATGGCAGCAGCCTCCAGACAAGCTGCCAAAGAACAGTGAGCTCGGTCACACACCCCCAGCACGCGGAAACAAAGACTTTCAGATTTTGCCAAAAGCATCGTCTGCACTCTTACAGCTTTTTGGGCACCCACACACTTGATTAGGATTCATTGATTACATTGATTTAGGCAAACGTGTGGTTTGCTTTGTGCGCTCTCACCCACAGGATGCTGTGCTACCTGCTCTTTCTCAGTGCTGCCTTCTCTAAAGGAGAGCGCCCAGCAAATGACACACCCCTGGTAACACTGTGTGCTCCGTAATACAGTCTAAGCCTAACCTACTGGAGTAAGATACAGTCTTCACTTACCAGTTAAAACCACTTTTCCAGAAACAAAAATAAGGAGAACAATTCTTGGCTTAATCATTCTGTAGATTAAGCCAGGAAACAATTCTGGCTCGTAGCTGTAAGAGAAGAGAGTGACAGTGTTTAAACCTGCTTGCAGACACACATTCCAGTCTTTCATCTGCAGGACTGCAGGAATGGGCAGAGCAGATGCAGACCTCCCTGAAGTCTGGAGGGTAGCAGGGAAGATTGCTTTGATGGGTCCAATGGGCAACCTCGGTTACAGCCAAGGCAGAGCAGCGATGGGAACAGAGATGCAGGTTTCCCTCTGGTGCAAGGGAATAATCTAAAGAG
>NW_009260484.1:3956519-3965234 GCF_000687185.1 Egretta garzetta
TCCTTCTAATCTGATGGGAAATTTCACATCACAGCTGCCCACCATGTTCTGAATTTTAAAATCCAAAAATTTTGCAGGAAAACCCAGTTTCTGAACAACTCTTGCATACTTCCTTGCTGCCAGTCTGGATTGCTCCTCACTGAAGTAAGAAAAGGATATCCGTATTATTTCCTCAGTGAAGTATTACTTGAAGTGAATAGCATTAAACCACAAATATTTAACTGGGGAAAAAAAAGTCTGTGTTGAGGGGGAGGGGAAGGTCACATGCAAAATTTTTATGACCAAAATTAACAACTAGCACTGGTCTGCATGCTAATTTTGGTACAAATATCCTAAACACCATTAATGTTGTACTCGCTGTTCAAGAGGCAGAAAACAGTAAATTATAAATCTACATATTTCACACTCCTAAAATATCACCCCGAGTCCCTCTAACGAGTCATGAAAACCATTACTTAAGTTTTCAGTGTAGAAGAACTTTGAACTACTGCTGCTAGAAAATGCGTATTTCTATAAAAATCTGTAAGCTGCCAAAATCCTCTGCTTGATTCAGCCCAGGCATTCAAACCTGGGTTTAACGCAACTGCACGGCCCCATGCGCTGCTGCAGAACGCCGCTTGCTTCAGTTTTGTAAACAGCTGAGGATCTGGTTGCTCCTAACACAGAGTCAGACAACTCGAACTCCAAGAATCACCAGGCAAAAGCAGCGCATCCTGTACAGCTCTATGCAGTCATCTCTGCTCATTAGCTTATGCCTTCTGTATTCCCAGCAGGCTTCTTCAGAGCAGAATTTCTCTCCTGCCCACTGGAGTTAAGCTTGTGTTTAGTTTTCAATTTTTATGCTTCAATGATCATATTAAGAACTGATCAGACTATACGGACCAGAGACTTGGAGCTCTTGGCCTGTGATGAATGAAACTATTCAAAGATAAAATTGCTCTTCCTCTGCCACCGCCCCTACAAAGTTTAAGCAGTTCCAGTGCATAGTCATTGAAATTTTCGATACTTAGAATAAAAATAGGTAGCTGCAAAGCCAAGACAGTGAATATAATAACCTCCGCAAACCAGTTTTTCTGACTGTATGAAAGAGCTTCAGAAACAGAACTACCATTTCCCCTTTCATAGGGAAGTCCTTTCAGTCATGAAAAGATGTTTTGTGAAGAAACATATATAGCAGTCTATGTGAAATAATGAGGAAGCAAGTGTAGTTGTACCTGTACAACGTTGTTGTATATATACAAATACCGTATACAAATAATAGTACTTCTAAAACGTCATGGTACAAAGGAAAAGACAGCCTGAATTAGTTTGCTTGTAACTCCTAAGCGTACCTTTTCGCTCCCGTGCACACCATTTTTCCAGAGCTGAATATAAGTGCAGTAGTACGCGGTTCTCTTATTCTCATAATAACAGCAGCGAAACGCTGAAATGTGAGCGTTGGGACTATTAGTGATATATTGCTGTAATCATTACATTAAAACCAAATTTGCATAATCTAAGTAGCAAATTACACTGTATTGCAAAGAAACACTAAGTTCAAACATACTTATGGATCACTTAACATTTACTTGAAATGCTTAAATCATAAGTAGCTTCAAGCACACACACTGAGGGGTAGAGTCAGACAGGAAGGATATTTACCGTTGCATTCCTATTTTACTAAGCTCATCTCTCACTACTGTATATGCAACACAGAAATAATGCTAGCATTTGCAACAGAGCAAGAGAGACAACCTCTAAAATAAAAAAAAAATTCCTCCACGTGTCTTGAAAATTTGATCTGTTATAAGCAGGATGGAAGTCTATCTATCTGCAAATATTTTATGATCAGTTTTGTTTCTGTCTTAAAAGAAATTGGACAGCGTTAGAATACCAGCAAACAGAACAGCTGGAGATCAAAGTTCTGTGTAAACAGAAGTCACCTCAACTACCACAGCAGAACACAGCAGCCCAGGTAGCTCTAGCTTTTTATTCTAAATACTGGAACATCTCTGCCTGCATTTCCAAATACTCTTAAATGCTTTGAAGCAAGAGATACTGGAAACTGATATGGCCATAGAAAGAAACACACCCCACACACACACACACACACACCCACCCCACCCCCCCGCCTGCTATTTTTAACTGGGACCAGCTCACCATGCAGTCCCCAGTTCTGCTGACATAACCAAGGTGGTAGCATGGGTTACCCAACAGCACTTTTGTCAAACTATGGCTTAAATAATACAGCCAAGCAACACCTCTTGCTGACAGATGAAATGTACTGACTAGAAGTCAGGAACGTGTTACATAACCCTTCCTTCTCTCCACTCTGGAACACAGCATTTCCTATTGATTCTTCTCAGCCTACAAGTTTTACACAGCCACCTACCCCTACCTTAAGAGCTACCATGGCATGCTCAAATTTTTGCTGCACTAATATCCTACTCACATGCAATTATGTAACAGCATCACTGTTACAAACTTACAATAACATTTATCACATATGCCTGCACGCATGCTTTAATCTTTGAGAGCAGAGTTCAGGTAAACTGTAGCAAAATCCCAAATACTAAAACAACAAAAAACCCCACACCCCAGGGAAGCTGAAGCCTTCCCCAAGCAAGTCGATTCAACTATACAACATCTAAACTTTTATTAGAAACAGTGTCCAACTACTGTGGTTGCAAAGCTAACATTTCCAAGAGGAGCAGACATCGCTTTCTTGATCAATGCTCCAGGCCCTCTGTTGTTCTTCTAAGTTTCCTGAGCTAAAAAATCCTATGGTTTAACAAACTGCTATTTAGAAGCAGCAGGCAACTTAAAAGTCAACACAAAAAAAAAAAAAAAAAAAAAAAAAATCAATTTCATGTTGCTGTTCCACCAAACCTAGCCATCAGGAGCAAGGAGATGGCGGGAGGACTGGGGGCAAACAGGTAGGAATGGAGCTCAGAGGGGAGGCAAGACTGTAAAAAAAGAGTGACTGTGCTGCGACCAGGTGAGCAGCCAGGTGGAGGAAGCCACAGCATATGCAGAACAACCGAGGCTCTGGCAGGAGCCCAGGAGTTGAATTCTTCCTTCCTTTCTCCTTACTGGGAGACAGGGTGCAAGGCTTCGCCATCGGACGTCTCACAGTAATATGCAGAAGGAACTTTCTGAGCACTACGAACAAACATGCCCATACGAATAGCAGCGGAGGCCAGCTCTACAACAAACAACTTTGCCAGCATATTCCTAAACATGCTGTGTTCTTTCTAAATCTACCAAATTACAACCTGGTGTTAAACACAGCCATATCAGTTCCAGGTTTATTAAAGATTTCTTAACTACAGTATAAAACTGCATCTGTAGGAGTAAGGTTTTTCAATCTGTTACAGCAAACTACACCCACAGCCTGTGCCCTTCACGTATCTGTTACAGGATGAACTCCAATACATCTGTCTTACCTTGGGATTATATTCAGCATTTCGGGCACGAAGCGCAATAGTTTTTAGGTCAAGTTTGCAACCAAGATTCACCGTGGACACAATATTCCTGAAGATAGTTCAGAGAAATACATTAGAAAGACAACAAACTCATGCGTCTTCCTCATTTTTAACCATGCTTGATTAATTTTATCTGGGTTTTTTGTGTTTTTCTTTTAAATTCATTTCTCTGAGGGAGTCTGAATTACATCTTCCCTACTGACAGGAGCACTGAGCAGTGTTTTGGCTCAGAAACATCCTTTTGTAGGGCGGTAGCTTTTCAGGCATGATTGCTGATTCCTCCTTATCTGCCAGTTATTATGAAAAATGTCTCATGAGAAGAATTTCTATTTCAGTTTGGCAAGAAAAATTCTTGATGTTGAGAACTCCCACAACAATCACGGAAGCTGCTGGAAACAGGAGAAAATGAGGCAGCAATAGTACCACCTGAAAGCTTCCTTGGTGTGCCTCTCAAGGAGGAAGAAGTAGTGCAGGACAAAGTGGGAATGACCCAGGAGGTAAACCCATTGCCAGGTGACAGAAAAGCAGGTCTCTAGAAAGTTTACGAGAAGTTCCTAGATGCAAAATTTCCTTGGAAACTTGCTTTCTGGGAAAACCCTGAAATCTAAAGGTCCTCAATGAGGAAAAAAAAACTATGAGGAACTACTCTTCCAGTGCAAAATTCGTGTTATCAACCATTTCTCTTTGGGCCTTCCATAATTGCTGTAAAAGTGTCTTTAAAACTAAAGTTTGGTAAAAATATTTTCATACCTAAACCTAGAATTAGTTCTAGTTTTTTTTCCCCTTATCACAAACTCAGCTGTAGCCACGAACTAGAAAACGGAACATGGAATAAAGTACAACTCAGCTCTAGCTCCTAGACTAGCAACTAGTTTCTTCCCCTCTACCCTTCTAATTCCCTTTCAGCTGTGATAGTTCCTGTATTCTGCTCACTAACAAAACTCTATGTACAGTGGAGCTGTTTGCAAAGTGGAGCTATTTTCTTTTCTGTGAACAAGTCACAAGTATCCAGTAAATTACAAATGAGAGTGTATTTCAAGGTATACATATTTTGAAATACCAGATTATCAACCTAGACTACTTTATAGGTAAAGCATGACGAACTCCTAAAGTGCATAGAATTAAAAGTTACAATGGTGCTAAACGAAGACATATATACATCCCGCTTGGTGGACACGGGAAAGGCTGTAGATGTAGTGTACCTGGACTTCAGTAAAGCCTTTGACACTTTCCCACAGCATTCTGCTGGAGGAACTGGCTGCCCATTGCCTGGACAGGCACACTCTTCACTGGGTAAAAAACTGGCTGGATGGCTGGGCCCAAAAGATGGTGGTAAATGAAGTTAAATCCAGCTGGAGGCCGGTCACAAGTGGTGTGCCCCAGGGCTCAGCGTTGGGGCCATTTCTGTTTAACATCTTTATCAGTGACCTGGATGAGGGGATCAAGTGCACCCTCAGTAAGTTTGCAGATGACACCAAGCTGAGTGGAAGTGTTGATCTGCTTGAGGGTAGGAAGGCTCTACAGAGGGATCTGGACAGGCTGGATCAAGGGGCCAAGGCCAATTGTATGAGGTTCAACAAGGCCAAGCACCAGGTCCTGCACTTGGGTCACAATAACCCCATGCAACGCTACAGGCTTGGGGATGAGTGGCTGGAAAGCTGCTTGGCAAAGAGGGGTCTGGGGGTACTGGTTGACAGCCAACTGAATATGAGCCATCAGTGTGCCCAGGTGGCCAAGAAGGCCCATAGCATCCTGGCTTGTATCAGAAATAGCATGGCCAGTAGGACCAGGGAAGTCACCCTTCCCCTGTATTCCGCATTGTTGAGGCTGCACCTCAAATACTGCATTCAGTTTTGGGCCCCTCACTACAAGCAGCACACTGAGGCACTAGAGCATGTCCAGCAAAGGGCAGCAAAGCTGGTGAAGGGTCTGGAGCACAAGTCTGATGAGGAGTGGCTGAGGGAACTTTGGTTGTTTAGCCTGGAGAAGAGGCTGAGGGGAGACCTTATTGCCCTCTACAACTGCCTGACAGGAGGGTGTAGCCAGGTCAGTCTCTTTTCCCAAGTAACAAGTGATAGGATGAGAGGAAATGGCCTCAAGTTGTACCAGGGGAGGTTTCAATTGGATATTAGGAAAAATCTCTTCACCGAAAGGGTTATCAGGCACTGGAATGGGCTACCAAGGGAAGTGGTCGAGTCACCACCCCTGGAGATATTTAAAAGATGGTGCTTAGAGACATGATTTAGCAGTGGACAGGTACAGTTAGGCTCAATGATCTTAAAGATCTTTTCCAACCAAATGATTCTATGATCCTCCACTAGTATGCTTAAAAGATGTATGGTTGACAAATCACTAAGAAACTGCTGATATTACTAAATGGTTTAGTAACCAAGCTAAGCTAAACATAAAAGCAAAAATGACTCATATAGCTAGAGGAGACCCACAAATTCTCAGGACCTCCCTTTCCACTCAAACGCAGTACCCAGTTCCTGATGTGGCTTTGGTCCCAAGTCTTTAAAGGGCTATCTGAGAAAAGAACATGCTGCACCAAGACATGGGACACTCACTGTAGCTGTGGCACTATCCCAGAGCTCTCGGATGCCGGGGTTGCAGGAGTTATTGGAGTCATCGGAGTCATTGGAGAGGGGTACAGAGGTGTGGTTCCCGGTAAAGGGGCTGTGGTAAGAGTCTGTGAGTGGAAGAGCTGGGGAGTTTGACCAGACGTTCCCTGCGTCGCTTGCTGTGATGTAGATTGCTGTGCTGCTTGCTGCTGCTGCTGCTGCCGCTGCTGTTCCTCTAGGATGGACAGACTGTTGGTGCTCTGGACAGGCTGTGGTGTCAATCCGGTGCCATATGGCATCATTGGGCTAAAAATTGGAATTCCTGGAGTCATTGCACCCTGAAGAAAGTGTGAAACAGAAACCACAAATCCAGTTGACTCCATATTGGTTTTAAGAGAAAGGAGGAGTCTAAAAATAAATCAGTGTTGATTATATCAAACCTGAGACGTAGAGTAGTAACCTGCTAAAAACAGAAAGCCCTTGGAGATGCACCTCTTCTATAAAAAATTGGAATTCCTGGAGTCATTGCACCCTACAGAAGAAAGTGTGAAACAGAAACCACAAATCCAGTTGACTCCATATTGGTTTTAAGAGAAAGGAGGAGTCTAAAAATAAATCAGTGTTGATTATATCAAACCTGAGACGTAGAGTAGTAACCTGCTAAAAACAGAAAGCCCTTGGAGATGCACCTCTTCTATACAAGACAATATTACCTCTAGGGATCCGTCAGTTCCAGCGTTGTTGTTCTCCAGCCAGCGATGCTGATACGCTTCTTGGCCTACCTCGCAAGCATGTCTCAACTTTGACCCATAATTTAACTTGCAATGTTTTGAACAAAGACTGTGCTCATCATACCAAATGCATTCATAGCACAGTGACAGTCCATTATCTGTAAGTTAGTTTAAAGGGCAACCATCAAAATTAAATTAGTATTTCCAACTTGCCAGTCATGTTTCAACTTAAAGGAATCCCATATTATCTGTGCGTTTCTTACACCTCTGGATACACAAATTGATGGGTTTAAAATTCTGCTTTATACTGGTATTATTCTATACCTAGCAGAATTTTTCAGATCTGCAGACAAAAACCCCACAGTTACATGCAAGAAACAGAAAACACTTTCACAAAGAAATTCAGATCACAGTTGCATGTTAAATCATTTGTTTTTACCTGAGGGGAGGCTAAGCCTTGAGCGTAGGTTGGCAAGCTATTGTTCTGATCCATGATTCCAGTTATTTCTTTGGTGAGGCCAGACGTATTTCCTTCAATTAATTTAAATGAACTTCAAATCCAAAAGGGTTTTTAACCCTTTAAAACATTCCAGCAAAGTAGCTTTTTAGGCCAAGCTGAAAATGTTAGGAAAACATCAGCTCCAGAGAAATGTATGTTATGAGTCTAAAATACTAATCAAAGCCTGAAAAGAAAAAAAGTAGTATCTTGAGAATAATGTCTAAACACAAAACCAAAAGCAAACCTATGAGCTGCTGAGTTAGATAAGATACACCCACATACAAATATATATGTAAGAACATATGCGTACACACACACGCGCTCACAATCCATAAAAATAACCTTTTTCAGGCACGTTCTATAGAACCTTTGCAGCCTGCTTCTGCTGAAGCCCCAGCAGGTACTCACATGAGCAGGGCTCTGTCTAACCAAACCCTCCCGCGCAAACAACTCAAGCTGTTAATGCTCAGTCTACTCCAAGCTTTGCTTTAGCTGGAAAAGCACTGATTTTTTTAGAACTGAATTCCACTGACTACTAACCAACAAGCTGACTGACACATTCCTTGTAAGTCTCTTCCTGGCCATTTTAAGGCTTGGGCTTCCAAAAATACTTTTTCTTCTATGGGAAAAGTATCGCTGGTCAAATCAGAACTAGGTAACCCTCTTCCATCCACTTCCATAAAATGAAGCACTAACACATTTCAAACAACAGTGACATGCGCTTTATGAGGAAAAGAGAAATACGTGAAAACCAATTTCAGGTACACAAGTGAAATGTATGCTTTTTTTTTAACTATACCTCTGTTGCTGTGTTATCGAAATAAACAACACCAGTGGAGAATTTAAATGTTAAACCTCGATATCAATTATTTTTCCATTAAATTATTGCTTTCTTAACTACATACCTATTGCCTAGAAATACTCAAGGTCATTTTTAGCCTAGAGATAGACCACCTCAAAATCTGAAGAAAGCCTATTCAGCTTTTTTTTTTTTTTCCCAAAAGGTATGAGAACCCAGAATTACATTCATTTTTATACTGCAGCTGAAAAGGTACACTTTTTTTTTTCCTGTGACCATAAGATAACATTCTCTTCACCCTCACTGAAGGTATCACACAGAGCATCCAGGTTTTACAACCTGGAGACGGGGGTAAATTAGAAGCCCAAACATTACCCCGGAAGAAACAAAGTCAACTCCTCGACAGCCCAAGCTGTTTAGCCTCAAGTCTGGATGCCAGGCAAGCCAGAACCCGCAGTCGGGACACACCACCTGCGCCGAGGTCCATCTTGCAACCCCCTAACTGCGGCTAGCTCGCACCTCCACGACAAACGCTGGGGAACGTTTCCGTCGAGGCAAGAGACGGCCGGAGAAGGCCCGGTCCCGGTCCCGCCCCCCGGGCCCCCTCTCGGCGCCTCTCCCCTAACACACAGCAGCGCTGGGGGAGAGCCAGTTTCGCCCT